>NW_026652276.1:225072499-225465953 GCF_009828535.3 Hylobates moloch | reverse complement strand
CGCCCGGGTAATTTTTTTTGTATTTTTAGTAGAGACGGGGTTTCACTGTGTTAGCCAGGATGGTCTCAATCTCCTGACCTCGTGATCCACCCGCCTCGGCCTCCCAAAGTGCTGGGATTACAGGCGTGAGCCACCACACCCGGCCCAGATAAAACTTTTATGAACCTTCTTGCATAGGTTTTTCTGTGAATGTAAGTTTTCATTTCTCTGGGTTACATGCCCAAGAGTGCAGTTGTTGTGTTGTAGGGTAGTTCCATGTTTAGTTTTATATGATACTGCCAAACTGTTTTTCAGAACGGCTGTACCATTTTACATTCCCACCAGCAATCTATGAGTAGTCCATTTTCTTTGCTCCCTCACCAGCATTTGATGTAAAATAAAAAGTGTGTTGTGATGTCTTATTGTGGTTTTTATTTGATTTTCCCTAATGACTAATGATGTTGAACATCTTTTCCTGTGCTTGTCTGACATCTCTATAGCCTCTGTTCTGTTTGTAAAATTTTTTTGAAAACAACATTTCTTGTAGTTTTCTTAGAATTCTTTTTTTGAAAATAAGCAGGAAAAAAACTGATCTGTTTAGGTTTCTCTTTTGGCTATTTGCTATAGCAGTTGTTCCTGGGTTTCCAAATCATGGCTTCTTTTCTAGAAGTTATCTCACATATCTAGATTTATCTCAGGTTCTTCCTAACTATATTAGTATGTTCTCACGTTGCTATAAAGATACTACCTGAGACTGGGCAATTTATAAAGGAAAGAGATTTAATTGACTCACAGTTCTGCATGGCTCGGGAGGCCTCAGGAAACTTACAATCGTGGTGGAAGGGGCATAGAAAGCAAGCACCTTCTTCACATGCTGGAAGGAGAGAGGAGAGTGAACAAGAGCAGGAAAAACTGCTTTATAAAACCAACAAATCTCATGAGAACTCCCTCGCTGTTACTAGAACAGCGTAGGGGAATCTGCCCCCCATGATCAGTCACCTCCCACCTTTGACACATGGGGATTACAATTCAAGATGAGATATGGATGGGACACAAAACCTAACCATATCATTAACATTCTGTTTTCATGTTTCCTTTAATTTGGGAATAACCAAAATAAACAAGGAAACCCAAACTCAAGCCCAAACGACAAAACTGCTCTGAACCACAACACTCACTAACAACGTATCTATTCTACAAATTTTAATGTTTTAAATTCTTAAACATTTTTAAAAATACCTTTTAATTTTTAATCACCATTAGTATAAAATATTTCCATTAAGCAGAGACACCTTGGGGTAAATGCAATGTAGAGAAAGTGGAAAAGTGGGAGATAAGCTATCTAAAATACTGTATTATTCATTGTAAGGAGATCATAGGAAGGCCCATATAATTAGAATATATTCTAACAGAGCTGTAAAATTGTGAAAGGTGATAGAGAGCCAGGAATAGCAAGAAACGTCTTGTGAAATGTGGCCAAACATTGGAACAAACTAACAAACAATACAGAAGATTCTAAATAGTTGTAAATAGTACCAGAATCTGTCAGTTGCTCAAGACAGGAACTTGAAGGTTATCTTTGATTCCTTTTGCACTGTCTTCCATATCCAGTCTCAGCCAATCAAGCCAGTTCTATCTCCTGAATACATCTTGACGTACATCCTTTTTTCCTTGCCCTAATCCAAGTCACCATCTTTCCTGGGCTATTGGAATGACCTTCTAACCAGTTTCATTAGTTTCACTCTTGTACCCTTCTAACTTCTTCCCAGTGTAAAAGGAAGAATAATCTTTAGAAACATATTAAATGTTATTAATTGATAGATAATAACTGTATATATTTATGGGGCTACAGTGTGATGTGCTGATATATATTTACAATGTGGAATAACTAAATCAGGCTAATTAGCAAATCCATCACCTCAAATACTTATTTTTTGTGGTGAAAACATTTAAAATCTACATTTTATTTGATTTTAAAATATACAATGCATTATTACTTATTATAGCCATCCTTCTGTGCAGTAGATCACTCAAATTCCACTTATTGAACTGAAACTTTATACCCTGTGAACATCTTCCTTTACCTCATCTACCCCAACCCCCAGCCTCTGGAAACCCCCATTCTACTCTCTTCTATGAGTTCAACTTTTTTAGATAACACATGTGAGATCATGCTGTATTTATCTTTCTTTGTCTGGCTTATTTCACTTAGCATAACGTCTTCCAGGTTCATTCGTGTTGTTACAAATGACAGAATTTCCTCCCTTTTAAAAGGCTAAATAGTACTCCATTGTGTATATGTACTATATTTTCTTTATCCATTCATCTGATGACAGACACTTAGGTTGCTTCCACGTCTTAGCTATTGTGAATAATGCTGCAGTGAGTATGGGGGTACAGATATCTTTGACATACAGTTTTCAATTCCTTTTGGAAATATACCTAGAGGTAGGATTGCTGGCTCACATGGTAATTCTGTTTTAAATTTTCTGAGAAACCTCCATACTGTTTTTCAAAATTGCTGTGTTAAAGCAGGTTTCTCATAAGCAGCAATGCAAGCAAAAGACAATGGACTAAGACCTTTAAAATATTTTAAAAAGTAAATATCAACTCAGAATTTTATCTTTCCAAAGCAAATATCTTTCCAAATTGGAGGCAAACTAAACTTTTTCAGAAATACAAAGTAATTGATCTCTAGAAGACCCAAGAAATGTTAAAGGAGTCCTTCAGGAAGAAGGAAAATGATACCAGGGAGAAATATGAATCAACACAAAGAAACAAACAAACAAAAATGCTGGGAATGGTGTCTACAAGGCAACATATAGGAGAATGTTTTTCTTGTGACTTAAGTATTTTTGGAAGATAATTGACCATTTAAACAAAAATGATAAAAACATAATATGGGGTTAATAACATATGAAAAGACTGGGCTTGGTGGCTTGCACCTGTAGTCCTAACACTTTGGGAGGCTGAGGCAGGCGGATCACCTGATGTGGGGATTTGAGACCAGCCTGGCCAACATGGTGAAACCCCATCTCTACTAAAAATACAAAAAATAGCCAGGTGTGCTACCAGACGCCTGTAATCCCAGCTACTCAGGAGGCTGAGTCAGGAGAATGGCTTGAACCTGGGAGGCGGAGGTTGCAATGAACTGAGATCGCACCACTGCACTCCAGCCTGGGCGACAGAGTGAGACTCCCTTAAAAAAAAACCAGAAATCAAAAAACAAAACAAAAAAAAACCCAAAAACCATATGAAAAACAGAATGCATAATAACATACAAAGGCCAAAAGGGGAGAAAGGAAGTATACTCTTATATTTTTATTGTGCTATGTGAGAAGTTATATCACTTCTAAGTAGACTAGGAAAATTTCAAAATAAATATTATAAATTTTAGAGCATGTAACAAAACTAGTAGTTATCACGAATATGCCAATAAAGAAGAAAAAATTCAAAAAAAGAAAAAAGAAAAACTGTGTTAATTTGCATTTCCTCAACAGTGTGCAAGGGTTTCTTTCTCTCTATATCCTTCCTTGCCAACATTTGTTATCTTTTGCCTTGTTTTTTGTTGGTTTTGAGACAGGGTTTCGCTCTGTTGCCCAGGCTGGAGTACATCTTGGCTCACTGTGATCTCCAGCTCTGGGTTCAAGCGATTCTCCCACTTCAGCCTCCTGAGTAACTGAAATTACAGGCATGCACTACCATGCCTGGCTTTTTTTGTTTGTTTGTTTGTTTGTTTTTTTTAAGTAGAGTTGGGGTTTCGCCACGTTGGCCAGCCTTCTCTCGAACTCCTAACCTCAACTGATCCTCTGTTCTTGGCCTCCCAAAGTGCTGGGATTACAGGCTTGAGCCATTGTGCCTGGCTTAGCTTTTGTCTTTTAGATAATAGCCATTGTAACAGGTGCTAAGTGATATTTCATTGTGATTTTAATTTGCATTTCTCTGATGATTAGTGATGATGAATATTCGTTTATCTGTTATTCATTTGTATGTCTTTTATTGAGAAGTGTCTGTTTAGGTCTTTTCCTTGTTTTTGATTGATGTATTTTCTTGCTATTGAGTTATTTGAATTCTTCATGTATTTTGAATATTGTCCTCTTATCAGATATATAGTTTGCAAGTATTATATCTCAGTCCATGGATTGTCTTTTCCCTCTATTAGTTGCTTTCTTTGCTGTGCAGAAGACTTTTAGTTTGATGCAATCCCATTTTTCTATTTTTGCTTTTGTTGCCTATACCTTTGGCAAAAGAAATCTTTGCCTAGCCCAATGTCGTGAAGCATTTCCCTATGTTTTTTTCTTGTAGTTTTACAGTTTCAGGTCATGTTTAATTTTTTATTCCATTTGAGTTGATTTTTTCATATGGGGTTAGAAAAGGGTCCAATTTTATTCTTTTGCTTGTGGATATTCAGTTTCCCCATTTATGGAAGAGATTATTCTTTCTCTATTGTGTGTTCATGATACCTTTGTCAAAAATCAGTTGACCATATATATGTATGTGGGTTTATCTCTGGCATCTCTGTTCTTTCAGTCATTGTGTCTGTTTTTATGCCAGTACCATATTGTTTTGATTACTATAGCTTTGTAGTAGATTTGAAGTCAGATGGTGATGCCTCCAGCCTTGTTCTTATTGCTCGAGATTACTTTGATTATTGAATTAAAGATCTTTTGTGGTTCCCTATGAGTTTTAGGGTTGTATTTCTATTTCTGTGAAAAAAGACATTGGAATTTTGCTACGGATTGCATAGACTCTGTAGATCACTTTGGGTAGTATGAGCATTTTAACATTATTAATTTTTCCAATCCATGGACACAAGATATCTTTTTCTTTGTGTCATTTACAACTTATTTCATCATTGTTTCATAGTTTTCTGCATATAGATCTTTTGCCTCCTTGATCACATTTCTTAAGTATTTTATTTGTTTGATGCTATTTTAAATGGGATTTTTTTCAGATAGGTCATTGCTAGTGTAAGGAAATGCTATGGATTTTTGCATGTTGATTTTGTACCTTGCAACTTTACTGTATTTGTTTATCAGTTCTAATAGTTTGATAGTGTAGTTTTTAGGGTTTTCTATATATAAGATCATGTCATCAGCAAACAGACAATTTTACTTCTTTATTTCCTATTTGGATGTCTTTTATTTCTTTTTCTTGCCTAATTGCTCTGGCTAGTACTTGCAGTACTATGCTGAAAAGAAGCTGTGAGAGTGGACACCTTTGTCTCGTTCCTGACCTTAAAGGAAAAGCTTTCCACTTTTCACCATTGGATATGGTGTTAGCATATATGGCCAGTATTGTGTTGAGATAAATTCCTTCTATGCCTAACTTGTTGTGAGTTTTTATCATAAAAGGATGTAGAATTTTTTCAAATGTTTTTTCTGTATCTATTGAGATGATCGTATGGTTTTTGTCCATTCTATTAATGTGATGCATCACATTTATTAATTTGTGCATGTTGAATTATCCATGCATCCCAGGGATAACTCCTACTTGATTATGATGAATGATCCTTTAAAGTGCTATTGAGTTTGTTTGCTAGTATTCTGTTGAGGACTTTTGTATTTATGTTCATCAGGTTTATTGGCCTGTGATTTTCTTTTCTTATAGTATCATGGAAGAATGGTCTTAACATGTAAGCTAGATTATAACACTCTTCAACTTAAAATCTTTAATGACTTCCCTTTATATTTAAACTGTCTTTATCACTGTGGTCTAAATAATCAGTTTTTGACTACCTCTCAACTTTATCTAATTATTCTGTTATCTAAGTAAACTCAAAAACAACTGGCCTGCTTTTAGTTATGTTAAGTTACAAGCTTTTCCATGCCTTGCTCAATCATATTTTAAGGATGAAGATTAATGTATTCCTAAGATGCCCTGAGATAGCCTAAATACTGAAAACCATTCTGTGTTCCACAACCCAAGAAATGTGCTAGTTAGTAAAGCATTCATTTAAAATACTTTGACCTCCTTTAGGCACTTTGCTCTTAAGTTGCTCCTCACCCCACAAGATTGTAGCTCTTCATCTACAGAAGGCCCACTATGAATTTTCGGGTAATTATCTCTTGCTTTTAACCTGAATCGAGTTATTCTTTTTCTTTCCATTTTTCTTTTCTAGAAACACTACACAGTTCCTCTCCCTTCTTTCTATTCTTAGTCTTCACAGTCTCCCCTGTTTCCTAAGCAGGAGGAAGAATTAACTTTTGATTGTGCTCATTTAGAAAAAGTATTTGATCTTTGACAAACCTGACAAAAACAAGAAATGGGGAAAGGATTCCCTATTTAATAAATGGTGCTGGGAAAACTGGCTAGCCATATGTAGAAAGCTGAAACTGGATCCCTTCCTTACACCTTATACAAAAATTAATTCAAGATGGATTAAAGACTTAAATGTTAGACCTAAAACCATTAAAATCCTACAAGAAAACCTAGGCAATACCACTCAGGCCATAGGCGTGGGCAAGGACTTCATGTCTAAAACACCAAAAGCAATGGCAACAAAAGCCAAAATTGACAAATGGGATCTCATTAAACTAAAGAGCTTCTGCACAGCAAAAGAAACTACCATCAGAGTGAACAGGCAACCTACAGAATGGGAGAAAAGTTTTGCAACCTACTCATCTGACAAAGGGCTAATATCCAGAATCTACAATGAACTCAAACAAATTTACAAGAAAAAAACAAACAACCCCATCAAAAAGTGGGCAAAGGACATGAACAGACACTTCTCAAAAGAAGACATTTATGCAGCCAGAAAACACATGAAGAAATGCTCATCATCACTGGCCATCAGAGAAATGCAAATCAAAACCACAGTGAGATACCATCTCACACCAGTTAGAATGGCCATCATTAAAAAATCAGGAAACAACAGGTGCTGGAGAGGATGTGGAGAAATAGGAACACTTTTACACTGTTGGTGGGACTGTAAACTAGTTCAACCATTGTGGAAGTCAGTGTGGCGATTCCTCAGGGATCTAGAACTAGAAATACCATTTGACCCAGCCATCCCATTACTGGGTATATACCCAAAGGAGTATAAATCATGCAGCTATAAAGACACATGCACACGTATGTTTATTGCGGCACTATTCACAATAGCAAAGACTTGGAACCAACCCAAATGTCCAACAACGATAGACTGGATTAAGAAAATGTGGCACATATACACCATGGAATACTATGCAGCCATAAAAAATGATGAGTTCGTGTCCTTTGTAGGGACATGGATGAAACTGGAAAACATCATTCTTAGTAAACTATCGCAAGGACAAAAAACCAAACACCGCATGTTCTTACTCATAGGTGGGAATTGAACAATGAGAACTCATGGACACAGGAAGGGGAACATCACATTCCGGGTACTGTTGTGGGGTGGGGGGGGGGGGGGTGGGGACAGCATTAGGAGATATACCTAATGCTAAATGACGAGCTAATGGGTGCAGGAAATCAACATGGCACATGGATACATATGTAACAAACCTGCACATTGTGCACATGTACCCTAAAACCTAAAGTATAATAAAAAAAAAATAAAAAATAAAAATAAAAATAAAAGGTAAAAACATTTCTATGAACTAAAAAAAAAAAAAAAGAAAAAGAGCATAGTCAAGTTCTAAAACCATAATATGTGAAATTCTTGCATTAGTCGGTAGTAAAAATATACAATCATTTCTCAGTTTCTAGTTATTTGGCATTAAGGTCTGATTCCCCAAGTTAACCTATTATCACCTCTTAGATTTAATGATCATTCTTTAAGAGAATAGATGTGTTTGCTGGAAACTCCTACTCAGTAAATTGTGTTGATATTTTTATAAATATATCAAAGGTACCAGGAAAGGTGGAGCTATAAGCTGATTAGGTACTTTTTTCCTTCTACCTCTACAGAGTAAGATAAACGTTAAGTATCACATTTTTGTGTAACAAAGTATCTGATTTTGATGTGCTTTCACTTTTGATATATGCAACAATGAATCTCTCATTTGAAATATGCCTTGTAAATGAGTTCTGGAATCTGTGACCACTGATCCAGAAAAGATGAAAAGAAAAAGGAATTCTGGTGACAAAGAAACAGGCAAGGAGGCGAAACAGTTCCAAGCTTCTCCACCTTCTTCTACATTCATTATGCAATATAGTTGCAGCAACAGTTATTTTAATTTAAAAGCTTTACTTAAATACTTTTACTTTTAAACTTTTGCTGACTGGACCAACCATTATTATTACCCATTTCTTTTATTCCAATGCTTCTTGGTAGTTATATGTATTTTATTATTTTGCTCATTCATAGATATCTGCCACATTTCATTATTTTGATACTGCCACTTTACTGATGTTTTTACATTATAAAGTTAACTGATCCAATAGAAATTGTCACTTTTGATGCACATTCTCTATGGTGGTGATATATGTGGGATGTTTTCTTTCTTTCTTTCTTTCTTTCTTTCTTTCTTTCTTTCTTTCTTTCTTTCTTTCTTTCTTTTCTTTCTTTTTTTTTTTTTTTTTTTTTTGAAACAGTCTCTCTGTGTCGCTCAGGCTGGAGTGCAGTGGTGCAACCTCAGCTCACTGCAACCTCTGCTTCCTGGATTCAAGCAATTCTCCTGCCTCAGCCTCCCGAGTGGCTGGGATTATAGGCATGTGCCACCATGCCCGGCTAATTTTTGTATTTTTAATTTTTTTTAGCAGAGATGGGGTTTCACCATGTTGGCCAGGCTGGCCTCAAGTGATCCATCTGCCTCAGCCTCCCAAAGTGCTGGGATTACAGGTGTGAGCCACTGTGTCCAGCCGGATGTTTTCTTTTTCTCACCATCATGGGAGATGATGTGAACTATCCAGCAGATCCAAGAGGGTAGTCAGAAGAACCTGACTTTGACTGTTGTCACTAGTATAGCAATAATTTAGGAATAGATTCTCAAATAAATAGGAGGCACAAATGGAGATGATGTGGGATTATGCTATAAGACTGCTATAAGACTACCCAGAGTATCACAGTTACCCGTGTATATCCAGATCGTATGAGAAGTCTTACTGAAGATTCAGTAAGCCTGAAATAGAGAGTAAGTTGTTACCTGTGCATCTGGGATAGATGTGAAGCAACTTAGCACATAAATTGCTGTGTTAATTTACCTGACTTTGGTTGCCAGGTAGAATGTAGTTTCTGGGTGATAGGTTTGCTTTCAAAATTGGAAAAGTTAGAGAATAACAGCGAGCAGTCTGCTACACAGCTAAGTATTATGGGACTCTGGACAGCCTGCCGAAGTTTGAGTTGTGCTCTCTTTGTTGCACCGGTTTTCAACTGGTAGTGATTTTGCCCACCGAGGGACATTTGACATTTGCAGATATTTTGGTTGTCATAACCGAGGATTACTATTGGCATCTAACTGGTAGAGGCCAAGAATGCTGCTAACTATGCTACAATGCACCAGACATCTACCCATATAAAAAGACCCAAAATGTGATAGTGCCAAGGTACTAGAGAAACAGCAACAAAGTTTTTTTGTAAGTTTTCTTATTCGTTAAAGGTTGAGCTTGCATGTTTGCTACCTTGTTCCTAAAGCATGGCCAATCTTTAGTAAAAATTCAATGATTGAGGGTACCCGTAAACCTTAATGGTTCCTATCAACTAATATTTGGACAAACGTGCATGTACTAGCTTTACACATACAAGATTTTTTTTCTGTGCTGTTTACCTATTTGCAGTTTTTATACAATATGAGTTTTGCCCATCTTTTTTTTTTTTTTTTTTTTGTCTGAGACGGAGTCTCGCTCTGTCACCCAAGCTGGAGTGCAGTGGGGCGATCCTGGCTCACTGCAAGCTCCACCTCCCAGGTTCACACCATCCTCCTGCCTCAGCCTCCCAAGTAGCTGGGACTACAGGCGCCCGCCACCACGCCCGGCTAATTTTTTGTATTTTTTAGTAGAGATGGGGTTTCACCATGTTAGCCAGGATGGTCTTGATCTCCACCTTGTGATCCACCTGCCTCAGCGTCCCAAAGTGCTGGGATTACAGGCGTGAGCCACCGTGCCCGGCCGAGTTTTGCCCATCTTTTAGAAAAATTTTCCTGTGCCACTTTAGGATGAACAGAGATAGTTTGATGTTTGGTTGTTTCCCTCGGATTTCTTAGTAATGAGGTATTTAGTGTCACTCACTATTAAAGAATTATCTGATTGTAGACTTTATGAATAGGATCAAGGGTGACTAAATGTCATACTTTTTCTCCATAGTGAATATAACTAGGAGAAGAGGAGGCAGGAAGTGTTAGAGAAAAAGGGTAATAGAATTTACACAACAATATTTACCAAAATGTAATAAAACTCTTCATTACCTGGTAAGAACCATATCATGAGGACTAGCACAGCACTGTGCTTGTAGATGCTTAATATAAATACCACCTGATTTTTATTCCATGTAATGTAATTCTGTGCTACAGACTTGACTAAAATTCAGAGTATTAGACTCATTATTTGTAGGATATTACAAATAATGTGAGCTTTCTTGATAATTGCACATAAATATACTATAATAAAACCTTCAATCTACAATGCTGAAAGAATTCTCTAAACAACAATTAATTATGCATTTCAGCACTTTTATGAGCCAAGTAAATTGTTACTGTCTCTCAAGGAGAGCATATATTTCCGTGAAATGCTTGGAATACAAGTTTTCCACATGAAATAATGTCTTGATAGGGAAATCATACTAATCCGTTTCTGTTAACTATGTCCATAAACTCATTTAGACCTTCGCTCATGATAGCGTATACCAATAATAGGCAAAGTACCTGCAAAAATATACACCTCCTCTTACGTGCTTGTTCCAACATATATTTGAGGCATAATAAAGTAGAATTTTCCAAATGAAAGGAGGATTTTGTATCTTTGGAGCAGAAATTAATATTTGTATTAATACAAATATTCTGTTTTAAGTGACAGAGAACCCAGCTTAAATTTGCCTGAACCCAGAAAGAGCATTTATTAGCTCACATAGTTGGAAAGGCTAGTGGCTGGCTTTGGCTGTAGTTATAGACACTCCAACAGTGTCTTCTCTTGTCTGCTTGCCTTACCTTCACTTGTTTTGGCTTCATTCTCAGGGTCAGAGTAATACATGATCATAGAATCAAATGCCTAGTCCCACAAGTTACAGGACAGTTGAAGAGGAAACCTGCAAAGTCTCCTTAGCTCTCATTTTCTTTGCCTGGGTCATATTTCTTTTCTTTTTTTTTTTTTTTTTTTTTTTTTTGAGACGGAGTCTCGCTCTGTCGCCCAGGCTGGAGTGCAGTGGCGCAATCTCGGCTCACCGCAAGCTCTGCCTCCCGGGTTCACGCCATTCTCCTGCCTCAGCCTCTCCGAGTAGCTGGGACTACAGGCGCCCACCACCATGCCCGGCTAATTTTTTGTATTTTTGGTAGAGATGGGGTTTCACCGTGGTCTCGATCTCCTGACCTCGTGATCCACCCGCCTCAGCCTCGCAAAGTGCTGGGATTACAAGTGTGAGCCACTGCGCCCGGCGCCTGAGTCATATTTCTGTCTCTGAACCAGTCACTCTGGCCAGGAGATTGTGATGGCATAGATTGAGCCACATGCTGAGCTTGGATTTGGTTGGGATTCAATACCACTTATAGCTGAGAGTGCGAGAGTAAGTTTCCCTGAAGAAAATTTAAATTATATACAATATAAATATTTGTCCTAACTCTTCTCTCTTTCCAGAAGCACCACTGTAACAAGTTTATTGCACTTACAATTCTATAGATGTAAAAATCAATACCTTTTTATGTTGTATATATATAGTATCGTATGTGTTTCTTTCTCTTGCTTTTGTCATTGACCAATATATTTTATACCCCCTACTTATGAAGATCTTCAAGGAAATACCATAACTTCTCTTTTAAATAATGGAAATATCCTAAATAGACATTTTATTGTTTATAAAGTATTTAAGAAATATCAAAACCGATCACCCAAACATTCTTAGGAATTCATTAAGTGAAAATTTCCATGGGTCTTTTTATAAAGTGTATATCTTATTAGGCGTCAATCTATATTTGGGGTTTTAACACAGGCAGAAAAATACCTGTAGGTAAATTAAATACTTTTCAGCAAGTAATATTTCTGAAAGAATGTATCAGTTTAGAGCATCTTGGCTGATTAAAGTATAAAGTATATCAGTATTGTCCCTAGTGATGAAAATTGGATAAGACTGGGTGTATGGTGGCTCATGCCTCTATAATCCTGGCACTTTGGGAGGCCACATTGAGGGGATCAGTTGAGGCCAGGATTTTGAGACCAGCCTGGGCAACATAGTTAGACCTTGTCTCTACAAAATTTAAAAACATTAGTCAGGCATAAAGACATGTAGCTTCAACTACTTGAAGGTTGAGGTAAGAGGATTGCTTGAGCCCAGGAGTTTGAGGTGACCATGAGCTATGATCACACCACTGCATTCCAGCCTGAGCATCAGCGTAAGACCCTGTGTCAAAAAAAGAAGAAAAGAGCTGGTTAAAAACTCAGATTTTCAACTGAAAATGAATTAAAGACTTAACTGTAAGACCTGAAACTATGAAAGACCTAAAACAAAACATAGCGGGGAAACTTCATGACATTGATCATGGCAATGATTTCATGGATATGACATCAAAGGCAAAGGAAACCAAAGCAGAAATAGACAAGTGGGACTACATCAAATTTAAAAGCTTCTGCAGAGCAGGAAGCAATGGAGTGAAAAGGCAACCTATGGAATAGGAGAAAATATTTGCAAAGCATGTATCTGATAAGGGGTTAATTTCTAAAATACATAAGGAAGTCCTAGAACTCAATAGTGAGAAAACTAATAACCCTATTTTAAAGTGAGAAGTTTTTAATATAAATTTAAGGTATACAATATGATTTTTTGTGAACTTTTAGGTTCAGAGGTATATATGTGGGTTTGTTATATTGGTAAATTTTGTGTCATGGGGTTTAGTGTACAGACTGTTTTATCACTCAGGTACTAAGCATAGTATTCAATAGGTAGTTTTTTGATCCTCTCCTTTTTCTCACCTTCTGCCCTCAAGTAGGTCCTGGTATGTGTTGTTCCCTTGTTTGTGTCTGTGTGTTCTCAGTGGTTAGCACCCTTTTATAAGTGAGAGTATGCAGTATTTGGTTTTCTCTTCCTGTGTTAGTTTGCTTATGATACTGGCCTCCAGCTTCATCCATGTTGCTGCAAAAGACATAATCTGTTTTTTTTATGGCTATGTAGTATTCCATGGCATATCTGTACCACATTTTCTTTATCCACTCTACTATTGATGGGCATTTAGGTTGATTCGTGTTTTTGCTATTGTGAATAGTGTTGCAGTGAACATACGTGTGTGTCTGTCTTTATGGCAGAACGATTTATATTCCTTTGGGTATATACCCAATAATGGGACTGCTGGGTTGAATGGTCATTCTGTTTTAAGTTCTTTGAGAAATCACCAAACTGCTTTCCATAGTGGCAGAACTAATTTACATTCCCACCAGCAGTGTATAAGAATTCCCTTTTCTCCACAGTGTTGCCGGCATCTTGTTATTTTTTGACTTTTTAACAATAGCCATTCTGATTGATGTGAGATGGTGTCTCATTGTGGTTTTAATTTGCATTTCTCTAATAATTAGTGATATTGAGCATTTTTAGATGTTGGCCATGTGTATGTTTTCTTTTGAAAGGTACAACATGATGTTTTGATACACATAATGATTAGAGGTAAGCAGTTTAACATACTCATCATCTTATATAATTTTTTTTTTTTGGTAAGCACATCTAAAATCTACTCTCTTCACAATAGACATTTCTCTAAAGAAGACACACAAATGGCCAACAGGTACATGAAAAGATGTTCAATTCACTAACCATCAGGGAAATACAAATCAAAACCACAGTGAGGTATGGACTCACACCTGTTAGGATGGCTATTATCAAAAACAAAAGACAGCATGTATTGTTGAGGATATGAGAAATTGGAACACTTGGACACCGGTGGTAGGAGTGAAAAACACATGCACTCGGTTGGTTTACAGTGTTGAAAACTGTATGGTGATTCCTCAAAAAAATTAAAAATAAAATTACCATAAAGTCCTGAAATCCCACTTCTGGGTGTTTAATCTAAAAGAATGGAAATCAGGATCCCAAACAGGTATTAGCACTCCCATGTTCATTGTGGCACCACTCACAATAGCTAAGATGTGGAAACAACCTAAATGTCAATGGATAAATCAATAAAGAAATGTAGACTATACATATAATGAAATGTTTTTCAGCCTTAAAAAAGAATGAACATAATATGTGACATCATAGATGAACCCAGATAACATTATGCTAACCGAAGTGAGCCAGTCACAGAAAGACAAATACAGCGTGATTCTACTTAATATGAAATATCAAAAATAGTCAAACATATACAATCAGAGGGTAGAATGCTGGTTATCAGGAGCTTGGGAGAAGGGCAAATGGGGAGTTGCCCTTCAATGAGTGTAAAGTTTTAGTCAATGCCAGATGAACAAATTCTAGAGATCTTTTGTACAATATTGTATCTATAGTTAACAATACCGTTTTTTATACACTTATTTAAGAGATTAGATCTGATCTTGTGTTCTTAATGCAATACAAATTAAAACAAAAACAAAAGCTCAGCTTATCTTCTTCATGCCTGATAGTAAACTTTCAACTGATACCTGTGTAGTTGTGTATGTACTCACATGTTTAACAAATAATTATCACTTCCTTATTGATGTGCAGTTGCTAGTGGGCTGTTTCTGAGGTGCATTCAGACGGGATATATTTTCTTTCTAACTCTTACGGGTGCTAGAGGTGGCTTACCAGAAGTTGGAGATTAAGTGGTTTACTGTTGTTTCTCGGGTTTGGGACAGAATCCCTAGCTCAAACTATGACTATTGACAGATTAGATTGATTTCAGGAACATAAGACTTAATTGAATCTTTGGAGTGCTAGGGGCAAGAACTTGGTTAGGAATAAACAAGATTTAAGTAATTAGAATTATTTAGCTCTCCTGGGACTCAGTGAAACATCTTCTAAATAAGATTCTGGACCTTCTGTGGCCTCTAATTTAACTGTAGACACCTGTGACTCAATCCTGACCAACGTGGCAAAATACCTAATTCTTTCTCCTGAGATTGTATCTGGAATCATTCTTGCTATATCTTAAGTCTATAACTCTTATTTTTCCTTTTAATTATTACTGTCAGTTTTAAAATTGTAATTACAATATAATTCATATTACTGAGAAAAATATTTTTAACAGCACAGTGATTATTGTAAGCAATTTAAAAAAAAATCTTTTTCGTTATGCCAACCCCATTTCTCATAAATAATCCCTGTTAATGAGTTTGGTGTATGGAATATAGAAGTGGTCTTGTGTTTGGATTAACAAACTAATAAGATATGATAGGCTTTACTCAATGCCAAATTTAAGGGCATGAGGCAGGTAGTAAAGCTTGATAACAAAATTAGTGAGGTCTGTCATTTCACAGTAATTGCTTTCAAATGTACCAGTAAGTCCACATTTGGGATATGCTTTGCCAGGGAAGCCATTGATTTTGGGATCTCTTTAGTTTTTATCCCTTTGTTTCCTTCGGGGTGCCAGACTAGGGCCCGTTTTCCAGTGCAGGTGCATCTTATTAATGCTGATTGCCGATTACTTGAGCTACAATCTTGCCATAAGGACCTTTACCTGACGCTTTGTTTTCTTGGATTTGGTATGTTCCTATACCTTCCATGAATTGCTGTTGCAAGGAAGATTTGACCAAGGTTATTCAAACTTAAAAAACAACAATATATCTCATAACAGATCATATACTAATACATGTAAGATCTAACGTTTTTGATGGTAGTAAAATAGGGCCATAGTATATTTTACCAGTATTCACCTGTGGACCATATAAGTTTGCTATTAGTTTCTCATGATTACACATACTGTCACAGCAAATATCCTTGTACATATTTCCTTGTAATTTTGGGCAAGTATTTATGCAGGCTACATAGAATTTCTGGATAAAAAGCTACACATCTTTAAATTTTTTATAAATCTGCCAAATTGTCCCTCAGTGTTATAGTCTCATCAACAGCATGTGAGATAATGTTTCCTCGTGCACCTTCCTTCTAGTTTTATTTATGTTGTCTCTCTCTAGTCCCTGAATTTTTGTGTGTGTGATTTTGGTAGGATATACAAAATGATCTTGATTTTGCATTAAAATCAGAATGCTGAGGATTAGCCCAACATCATAGGACTAAGTGGTGATCTAGACTAGCACTGTCTGTCTCTTGTATTCTTTGAGTTAACTGAAACTACAGAATCTATTTTGTTTTATTCTCCCACCTTAATATTTAGAACTAATTTATAATCTACTTTGCAGAAAGTGAAGTTATTTCAACTCAACTTTATTCCAAAGAAATAGGGAACTATTTGAAATAGGGAACTCATAACCTATGCTTGTGCCTGAAGCTCTTCATTATTTGTCAGTAATGTTAACTTATGCCAAGTAAAAAAAAAAAAAGTTAAAGACGTATTTCACCTACTTACGGGTTCTACTACAGTATAAAGTTGCTGTAGAGGTTTTTAATATATTTTAGTCTTCATCTGTTTATCAGCCTGTTGCATGGTAAGTGATTGCTCAACCATTGAAGTTATGGTATGTGACAAATCTGCAGAAATTTTGCTGTATAAGCCAACGGAATTTTTACATTAAAAGATAACTCATGCAGTAACTTCTATTCATTAAAGCTTGGGACAACTTAAATGATGATAAAGTGAACATTTTTTAAGGCAGATTCATTATGATTTATCAAAAATTAAAGAATGTCCTCTACTTCTGGTTCCTTTAGTTGGTCACTTTCTCTAACAGTGATACTGGTTTACACATTTTTCAAATGTCGCTCTGTGTGAACTTATGCCGATGTTGTTTACAATGTGTTGGAAACATTTTATTTTTCAAATGCAGTTTTATTTATGTTTATAGAAAATATTTGAAACTGGTGAAAACCTCTTTGTTAATAAAATGTAGGAGAGGTAGAATACATTTTTTTGGTCATGCTTTATTGAAAACAAAATGGTTTTAGGGACAGACTGGAACTTGTTTTTCCTTCCAGATTGAGTAAATCCCTACTCTCAACCTACATGCACTGAGAAAATAGTCTAAACATTTCATCATGCTTATTTTAGCTCCCTTTGCCATTTAAAGCAGGAATAGATGTGGACAAATTTACTTCCTATGATATAGGTGTTTCTCTTTTTATACACTGCTCAAGAAATATCAATTTAAAGGTGGATGTTAGAAATAACAGGCATTAGTGTTTTTCATATTGTAAAAGTAACAATGATCTTAGCTAAACTGGATTTATTATTAGCAGTTGTACACATTTGCCCACTGAAATTCATTTCTTCTTTCCTTGTCTTCCTCTTGCATTTTGGTGACTTCCTTACAGCCCTCACCACAGTCTACAGTGCATTGCATGTATTTGCTTCGTTTTCATGTTTTTCACTATAATATGAGCCTAGAGAACTAGATATGTTTGTTGTTCATCTTTTTATTTTATGTAAAGCCTAGCACATAATAGGAATACATACTGAATTCAACCGATCTTTGCAAAATGGTATAATGTGAAAAATTGGCAAGTCATTCTATTTGATAATCCTTGACCATTAAAAACTACTATTTCTGAGATTTTCATATTTAGTGAATCGGTTATTACATAAAAATATTCCATACACTTGTTAGTTTTGTTTACAGAGAATTGTTTTATATTCTCTAAAGATAATTACTGATAGTTTACCATCTGTTTCTATTAATGAGTCATTTCCATCTCCCTAATCACTTGTTTTGTGCTATATTTTATATGTGAAATGATCTCCATTTTTTAGCTTTTGATGGTTTTGATACTTAGGAAATGTGCAATATCTTCTGTGATCTTCTGCAAGTTATATTTGTGACATAATTTGAATTTGAGTGCCACTCCTTACTAGGAAATGTGTGTTGGTAATGTGTAAAATGAGACGTCCCTTTTAGATGTCTTTATAAAAACTCTTATTTTTGTTTTTTACTTTCTAAGTAGATATGGCTTTTCTTTTCCAGAAACACAATCTTTTCAGGTTTTTTTTTCATTCTGACAAAAATGGAGAAAGAGGACTCAATGTTTATTGAATGCTTACTGTATTCTTGTATCGTAATGAGCACTATATATAATCATTAAATAATTACTTAATAACCTTATTCCATAAGTAATATGCTTATTTACAGGTGAGTAAGCTACAGAGAAAATGAATATTTTTTTTCCACTTGGCCTCTGCTTTATTTCTCATGTAACATAGAACACAGAAAATAGTCTTACATATCATGGATAAGTGGAAAATACATTGGAACTTTTATTTCTGACAATATAGTCAGGTAGATATTCTTTAAATATCCCATACATAGGGAAAGGATATTTTTTAAAGAAAAGATAAAAGAAGGTATAGAAAACATTAGCAACAGTTTGTCAGAAAAGACCTTGAATTGAAAAAAGAACCAAACAGAACTTCTTTAAAAAGAATCAGTAAGACTATAAACTTTAATGTTTTAAACAGGTGACTAAACATAATTGCAAGAGAGGTTTGAAGAAATTATATGCATACACAGAAAGAAAAGGTGATAGAAGTGACACAGTTTAAGAAATGTGAAGGGCAGAATGAGACTGTCTAAAAATACGTTTAAATGGAGTGTCAGAAAATTGATGCGTAGAGAGAATGGAAGATAGGAAATAATGGAATTAAAAGTGGCTAAGAATTATCCAGAACTGAAGAAAGTCATGGGTCCTCAGATTTAGGAAGCACATTTTGTTGTTGTTGTTTTTCAGACAGGGTCTGGCTCTGTCGCCCAGACTGGAGTGCAGTGGTGCCATCTTGGCTTACTGCTGCCTGGACCTCCCCAGGCACAGATGATCCTCCACCTCAGCCTCCTAAGTAGCTGTGACTACAGGTGAGTGCCACCATGCTCAGCTAATTTTTAAAAATTTCTTGTAGAGGCAGGGTCTTGCCATGTTGCCCAGGCTGGTTTTGAATTTCTCAGCTCAAGCAGTCCTCCTGCCTTAGCCTCTCAAAGCACTGGGATTACATTCCTGAGGCCTCCACGCCCAACCTTGGAAGCACAGTTAATTCCAAATAAGCTACATGATGGTGAAATTTGGAAAACCAAAGATAAAAAGGAAGTCTTAAAATTTGCCAAAAAGAGAAAACAGGTTAGATACACAAGAATATTGGACTGACAGCGGCTTTCTGAGAGTATCAGTGTACTGATGGCAATCAGAAGCCAATGTACTAATACCATCAAATTTACTACCAATTTACAGTATTTTTTATACTCAGCTAATCCATTATTCCAGAGTGAAGCTGAAATCATTACATTTGCAGCCAAACAGAAGAGGAGTATCTTTACCACCAAGAGAGGCTCATTAAATGTGCATTAAAGCTGGGTGGGGTATACAGGTGTGAAATGTCAGGAGGTGGTTAGGTCCCCTGCTGAGATTTGAGACCATTCCATCCTATTTCAAATACTTTCATAAGACATCTTGCCCTCATGGGTGGATTAAATTCTGGGGAAATTCCCACAGTGGAAATTGTGGATTTTTGTTTGTTTAAGTGGTCATTTGCTAGCATCTATTATTTTACAGTTTCTAAAACAAATCATGTATCACTGGTCTTTTCTAGAGGCTGTACTCATCTGAACTATTTTATATTTCAAATACCTGAGGAATACATAAGGGAAAGTGGCTGTTTTTCTTTCCCTCAATTCCACTTACCTGTGCCATTAATTTTAATTTCAAAGAAAAGTAGTTTCTCACTTTGTTGGTCAATTCTGAGAGTGGACTTTAATTAATCGGCTTCTGGCTTATTTGTACTGGTTAGAAGATGCTTAAAGTGGAGACCCTGTCAGATTATCTTAGGCCTCTGGCAAAGAACCTGCTAGTTTGATGCCTAATAATGTTCATTCTAAGCTGATGCTAAGATACTAAATATTTCTATGAAAAATAGAAATCAGAAAGGTAGCACCAGCAACAAAAATAGCTTTCCATGGACTGCAAAAACTTCAGGGAACAGTTGATTAGCAGCATCAAATCCGAGAGCAGTAGCAGGGAGAAGTCATGGGAAAGGAGGAGGCCAAGGCCCAAGTTGGAGAGACAGCAGGATTTATTTGATTACCTTAGCATTTCCAAGTTTCAGTTAATTTTGTACCACCTTCGCAATTTTTACATTATGCTCATATTACCTAGATTATTATTTACTTATATTTTAAAATAAATTTATGCTGATCATTTATTTTTAAGAGGATATGTTTTAATCAAAATAAAAATTGAAATCCATACTACATGTCGTAAATCAAAAGTATATGTAAAAATTATTAAAAGGCGAGAACACAATGAAAACCATATCCTGCTGGGTGCAGTGGCTCACCCCTGTAATCCCAGCACTTTGGGAGTCCAAGGTGGGTGGATCACTTGAGCCCAGGAGTTTGAAACCAGCCTGAGCAAACCCTATCTCTACAAAAAATATAAAAATTAGCAGGATGCGGTGGTGTGCGTCTGTAGCCCCAGCTACCTGGGAGACTGATGTGGGAGGATCACCTGAGCCCAGGAGGTTGAGGCTGCAGTGAGTTGTGATCGAGCCATTGCACTCCAGCCTGGGTGACAGCGCAAGGCCCTGTTTCAAACCACAAAAACAACAAACAATTTTCTGTTGCCTGTCATGGAGCCTGAGGCCTATCTTCTGTTATAAAGAAGAAAAAAATTTCAAAAAACATTGAAGACATGCTAGCACCATCTACGGTCTTCTCCTTTACTTAATCAAAAAGATGCAAAGGCTGGGTGCAGTGGCTCATGCCTATAATCCCAGCACTTTGGGAGGCTGAGGTGGGTGGATCACCCGAGGTCAGGAGTTTGAGACCAGCCTGGCCAATATGGTGAAACCTCGTCTCTACTAAAAATACAAAAATATGCTAGGCATGGTGGCGCATGCCTGCAATCCCAGCTACTCAGGAGGCCGAGGCTGGAGAATTGCTGGAACCCCCCGGAAGTGGAGGTTGCAGTGAGTCGAGATCACACCACTGCACTCCAGCCTGGGCAACGGAGCCAGACTCCATCTCAGAAAAGAAAAAACAAAAAAAGCAGAAAGGAAATAAACTTGTCATTTGTCATGTGCAATATAAAATCGTTTTTAGTACCAGCCGTGTCAACAGATGAATGTGAAATGATTCACAGAGGTTAGCATGACTGTGTGCGTCTGAGTGCCTGCTTTTTAGTGATCATCATTTGAAAGATATTGCTCTGTGCCTCCTGTATTGAAATGATTTTGTTCTTTCTATTTGAAGCTCTTTTAAGAGCCTGTGCCGATGGAGGTGCCAACCGCTTATATGATATCACCGAAGGAGAGAGAGAAAGGTATGCTTTCTTTTAGCCAGTGTGCATAGTACCACGAATTTCTGCTCTTCTGTTCTTTTATTTTCTTTTTGTAAGTGGACATTGTTAATTCTCCTTCAGACTCTTTTATAGAAAATCTCCTCAGTGAGGGAAGAGTAACCTGAGCTGCTTAACCATGTTGTATTATTTCTTGCTTTGAATGGTATCTCTTAGTAGAATGAGGCCCATCTATTCTTATTTTAAAAACCTTCATTCTGCTACTTCAAAGCCACATTAAGTAGCATTATCAGATCTTGATACTTGTGAGAACTGTGAAAGTCAGCTAAAATAAAACTTCAAATGGCAATTTGAGATGTTATTCAGTGTAAATTAATGAAAACTGATTTTATTTAAAGTAGATGTATATTCCCTCATAGAAAATATGAGATTTTATATTAGTGTTGAGTAAAGCCCAGTATAATTTAACTTAATTATTTCTCAGTTATGCATACACTTAGGAGATAAAGAGTTTCCTTAGGATTTACTATCCCTGCTGTCTGATTTTTCTCATCTGTATGTGGTAAGGTATTTTTAGATAAGATAATATGTTTGATGGAAGCAGATTTTAAACCTAGCTCATTGTGAACATGTTTGTAGTCCAAACACCTTGGCAAACACAAGAATTTATAGTGAACATATAAGTAGACTAACTATGAAACATAGTTTCATCTCTATCATATGTATTATTATGTTGAAATGTTTATAGTTAAAGAAATTACCTCCTTGCTGCAAAAAATAAAAACATTATGATGTAACACACTCTAGGTACAAATTAAATATATGTATTTTAAAATAATATATTTTTCTTTATGGGATGAAAATTTCTAACACTGGAGCTGCTTTTTGAAAGCAGCCGGTTTCTTATTGGAGGAAGGCATGTTTCCTTCAAGACTGGACATGCTAATGCTAATGTCTGGGGACTAGATGCATTATCAAAAAATATAGCAAGAGTGACAGCCTAGAAGACCGCTTAAATTCTTAACATTTTTTGCTCCTTTATTTTGTAACTTTACAGATTCCTCTGACAGTATCTTCCAAGACCTGACATGGTCAATGTGTGAAACAGTACTCAAGTATGTGTTGTAAAAAAAGGGTCCAGGCCAGTTACTTCAGATAGGAGCGTAATGCCCATGAGGCCAAGCTTCTGTATTGGGCCTGTAGCTTGCTTGCTGGCAAACAATCTGGTGCCAAGTATTCTCTAATGGCAGGTGTAGCTTGTGAACGTAATTGTAACGACAAGTGTGAAAGGATCTCAACACTGTGCCTTCCAAGTGATCTTTGATCATAAGATCTGTCGATAATGCTTGTGAAGAAATACAGACTCTCGATTATTGATTATTTTTACTGAATTGGAGTGGACACTAATAAGAAAGATAACAGAGCACTTTAAAACATGATTTCAACTTTTATTTTAGATTCAGGGCATATATATATATGTGTGTGTAGTTTCGTTACATGCGTACATTGTGTGATGCTGAAGTTTGGGATATGAATGATCCCATTACACAGGTAGTGAGTGTAATATCCAGTAGTTACTTTTTCAACCCCAACCCCCTCCATCCGCATTCTCGTAGTTACCAGCGTCTATTGTTGCCATCATTATGTCAATGAGTACTCACTGTTTAGCTCCCACTTTTAAGTGAGAACATGCAGTATTTGGATTCCTGTTACTGCATTAATTCACTTAGGATAATGGCTTCCAGCTGCATCCATGTTGCTACAAAGCAGATGATTTCAAACAGAACACTTTTATTCATATTTGAAAGCAAAACAGATTACCAGATTGAGGGGGCGAGTACCATTATTTTTTGCCCAAATTTCACAATAACCACGTGTGATGTGTCTCAACCCATTTATAAGTAATCTTACAGAAGTCTTCCAAGAAGATTTATATAATTTACCAACTGTTTGTTCATGTATGAAGATGTTCAATAAAACATTGTACTTTTCATTGATTTTCTAGTTGTAATTATGTGTTTGCATCCTACTCTGATGCCCAGGGACATCGCTGGCCTGGGTGAGGGTAGAATCTCTAATAGGAAGATGAGTGAAACTGACTGTCTCATGTGGGAATTAAGTCCTTGAATCAGCCTCTAAATACAAACCCTAACCAGTCAAACTAATTGGATTCAGGTGACTAAGCATAATTCCTCTTAATTGTATTTCTAATAGAAAGGCATCACAATAAAAAAAGAAAAAATATGCATGAGTTTTAAAAAGCCAGTACGTACTTTGAGGACCACTACTTGCCTTGTTCTTATTTATTTACTTAACATCCATATGTACAATGTAATGGCTCATAATTATGTGATAAAACATGAATTTTAAAGAATCATCCTCAGATGAAGACAAAAGATTTGTACATTTGGAATGGAAGGAAGGAAGACATATAAACAGTAGTAGAGGAACAAAGTTTACAGAGGAGCAGAGCTGAAGGAAAAATCAGTGATGGGACCTTCTCTCCTCTGCTCAGGCTGAGGAGGGGCGGGGCGTGAGGCCCCAGACCCCATGTCACTCTGCTTCTGGATACCACGGGACATTCAGGTCCACATCTGTCCCTCATGGAGCCAGGGCCCTAGGAGAGCCTGAAGAAGACCCAGGTGTGCTCCAGGCCCCTGCCTGGGCCTGCTGGCTCCTTTACTCTTTCATGGACCCAGAGGGAAAGGGACGGTTAAAGTGTGGCAGGTGAGGCTGCTGGGACCCATGGGGAGATGTGTGTAGTAGAAAGAAGACTCAGAAAAGGATATTGGATTTGGCCATAATCAGCAAGTAGAAACATAGTGCCCATTTATCCTGCAGCCCAGAAAGTCCAAGATTAGACAACGGAAACGTAGTTTATGAAGTAGAGGTGATTAATGTTCTTCTGTTACCTGCTTTCAGAATACTGAATTAGTGCTCCCAAACTCTTGGCTTATACATATTAGATAGGTTTCATTTTATTACAGATGTGCAGTTATCATTGTTTTCAGTGTTCAAATTGTCTCATCTTTGGCCAATATAAACTTCTTTAAGTTAGATCCTATGTTCTTTGTAAAAAGTTATCTTTATGTACATATATAAAGGTTATATATATATATATATATATACACACACATATATATAAATCATGTGTATTATATAAATCACATATAATTTTTAGGCATAGTTAATGTACAATAAAATGCATATCATAGATGTTTAATTACATGGGTTTTGTTAGACATTTATTTACAGCCTCTTATCCACCATCCAAAACAAGAGAGAGAACATTTCTCTAGCCCCAGAAAATTCCCTCATGATTGATAATCCAGTTTTTTACCCCCAGTCAACTACTTTCTGATTTCCATTACTATAAACCTTAAAAAATCTATTACTGAATTTCGAGCAAAAGAAATCATATAGTATGTATTCTTTTGTGTCTTTTTTTCTTTTGCTCACATGTTTTTGCAATTCATTCATGTATTGGTAGTTATTTTTTATTGCTCAGTAGTATTTTATTGTATGAATATACCACAGTTACATTTGTTTATTCACCAAATGTACATTTGGTTGTTTGCAGTTTTTGGCTATTATTTGTAAATGCCACTTCTTATACAAGGGTTTCTGTGAACATGTTTTAATTTTGAGAAGCAGGTACAAAGAATGAAGTTTCTGGGTAACAGGGTAAATATATATTTAACTTTCTAGAAACTGACATTTCACTTTTCCAAAGTGGTTGTACCATTTTATATTTCCATGAGTAATGTCTGTATTGCTTCATATCCTCACCAATATTTGTTCTTTTTTATCTTTTTGATTTTAACCATTTAGTGTTTGTGAATGGAATTTATGATTTTAATTTACATTTTTCTGATAACTAAGGATGTTGAGCGTCTTTTCATGTATTTATTAACCATTGGTATTTCATGATTTGATATATAATAGCTTGTAACACAATTCTTATTTATCACTTTTATTAATTAAGAAAAGAGCTGTGAGCTTAGGTCCAGTTCTCTACTACATGTGTGAAATACTTGCACACCATCTTTATTAAAATTGTTTTAAAATTGTGGTAACAAAACACGAGATCTACCTCTTTTTTTTTTTTTTTTTTTTTTTTGAGACGGAGTCTTGCTCTGTCACTCAGGCCGGAGTGCAGTGGCCCGATCTCGGCTCACTGCAAGCTCCGCCTCCCGGGTTCACGCGAGATCTACCTCTTAACAAATTTTTGTGTGTAATACATATTGTTGACTATAGATACAGTGTTATGCATTAGATCTCCAGAACTTACTTATCTTGCTTAACTGAAAATTTATGCCCATTGATGAGTAACTCCTCATTTCTCACTTTCCTCCACCCCTGGCAACCCCATTCTACAGTTTGATTCTATGAATTTGACTATTTTAGATACCTCAGATGAGATAATCTTGCAGCATTTGTCTGTCTGTGACTGGCTTATTTTATGTAGCATAATGTCCTCAAGGCCATTCCATCTTTCATAAACGTCTGTCTTTGTTTCAACTACGAAAGCAGCCTCTCTTCATTTATCAGGTTTTGTTTTGATAAAGAAGCCCTAACTATTTTTTCTTATCGTGAATTGCAATGTATCTATTAATATCTATTGGTTCTGACCTGTAGGACAGTAGGACATATGATTAATTTTTCTGTAGTTACTTGTTAAGTGGATGCAAGCTCAGTAAACAAGGTCCCTGGTGCCATTCAGTATGATAGATTATATGACATAAAGAGAAAATTTTAGTTCAGTGTGATAGATTCTGTAACAAAGGAAGACATGGAGCAAGGACAGTTAGATCAGAGTGAAGGTATTAGAAAATATTCTGAGGATCCTAACGGGCTGTAAAAGATCAGGACCACAGAGCATGTGAGGTATACATATGTGTGTGCGTTTGTAGCGACTGGGGAGAGGCAGGGAGATTCTCCTTTGTCTCCTGGATGAAATCTAAATTAACTACCTTGAGATGCAGGGTTATCTTTTTAGGCATGCCCAATTTCTTCCCTTGTATTCTGGTCAAGCAGAACTGCGCACTGTCCTAAGTCTGCCATGCGCTTTCTCCTCTCTGCCTTTGCTCAGGCCCTTTCTCATGGCTGATCGCATACACATCAGCCCCACCCATAGTCCATTGCAATTGTGCAGCCATTCGAAATAATCAGTGATGGTAGATCCTATGCTGTACTCAGATGGTTTTAGCAGCATGTGCTAGCATGTTTTGTAGCAGTCCTATCCATGCATCAGTGTTCAACTAACACACCATGTACTCCAGGAGGGCTCCTCTTCCCTTCCAGCCTGAAGTGATTTGGCATTTCCTACACTGTAATAATACTCTTAAATCACAATGTTACATTCACCTTTTACCTTGATTTAAAGCTGTAAAGACTTATATTCTTTACTAGGTTGTAAATTGCTAGTGATCTATTGCCCTTTAACTTTGCATAATACTTTGTAATTATTTACTTTCCCATTTTATCTTGTGATTTAGCTATGGGTAGATGTATCTTCTTCACTAGGTGGTAAACTCCTGGAAGGCAGCAATCATAATTAATCATCTTTATATGCTTCATATCTACTACACTAATGAGCATTTGAGAATTTATTGAATTCGTGATTTTTCCTTGATACGTTAGCAGAGATGTAAGACTAAGTTTTGTTAAGTCAAGGATTTCTAAGATACAATACCAGCTATTGGAAATATCTTGTTGTTAAAGAAACTTTTGGTAATTATATATCTTATTAGTATTATAAGGCAGAAATGGCTTATGTCTAAAAAGATTGTGTATTTTTGTCTAAAGTCATGTATAGTGTATATCCCACTTATTTCCAGAATATCTTATGTTACGTTGCATTCTAATTCCTGTCTAAATGAATCTTTTGTCCTGGAATAAGGTCCTTGCCTTTGAATTCATTGGTATTTTGAGAGCAATATGTACCATGAATATCAGTGCTAAATGTGAGGGTTTTTTATTTATTTGTGATTTTGTGGTACTTAGAGATTCTCAGGCTCATCAGCATAACAGTCTAAGAAGTTGCTATATCTTTAATATTGTGTGTAGGATATCTGAAATGTGGGGAGGGTTGTTTTTAGGTTAGTTTTCTCAGAGTAATTAATGAATATAGAATCCTGAATGGAAAGTTCTACAGGAGAGTATCTTTATATAAACATTGCTCAAGGGTAGCTCAAATGTTTAGGAGTTTCCTTTCTGTTTAAATATGGGCGCCTAACAAAAATTCCTTGCATTCATGGAAATGACCATGTAATTAAACACTCATTACCAATGGCAGGATGATGAGGACCTATTTAAACAGAAAAGCAAAATACATTCCTGATCCCTTTTTCCTCTCACTTCATTAATTTTCTCACAGTTACAATTTCAGTCTTGGAGCTTTATATAATCATGCAAGTTACTCATCAGATCGATCTACTTTTTAGATTAGTCAAGTGTGAAGGGGATGACTGTTATAACTCTAACTCTACAACTATTTGTGCCCCAGCTAAACGAAGTTGAAAATATAATTAAAATAACTGAATAATTTGGGAGGATAGGTCTTAAGAATTAGCTTTTAGGCCAGGCGTGGTGGCTCACACCTGTAATCCCAGCACTTTGGGAGGCCGAGGCGGGCGGATCTCGAGGTCAGAAGATCGAGACCATCCTGGCTAACACGGTGAAACCATGTCCCTACTAAAAATACAAAAAATTAGCCGGGCATGGTGGCAGGCGCCTATAGTCCCAGCTACTTGGGAGGCTGAGGCAGGAGAATGGCGTGAACCTGGGAGGCGGAGCTTGCAGTGAGCCGAGATCACGCCACTGTACTCCAGCCTGGGCGACAGAGCAAGACTCCGTCTCAAAAAAAAAAAAAGGAATTAGCTTCTAAAGCCTTTATCAATACAATTAACCCAGGCATCTGGTAGCAAGTATCTGCTTACTCTTTAATCAGTGACAGTCTAAGTCTGGCTATCTGTGAGTAACTCTGAACAATTTCGTTTCATTTCATTGCAGGTAGCAGCAGCCTCCAGAATGGACATTATGTAGTCAGAGAGTTAGGTTAAGGTTCAAAATCGGATTCTGCCACTTCATTACTTTTAACAAGTAATTTAACTTCATGGGCTGTAGTTTCTTCATCTATGACCTTTCAGGAAGAGATCACTTTCTTTTGGAGTATTCAGAGAAATCTTGATGAGGTAACATTACTGTGTCTGATTACAGAAGATCTGGATAAATCAAGAGGATGGAACATGGCTCTTAAAAGCTATAATGATAAATTATTGAATAGTTCAGTGTGTACCTGATGTAGTTTTAGGCCATAGCTGTAAATATTTTTGTCATACTTAACTATTCTGAATGTAATAATTGTATTACTTTTCAGAAAGGTTGTAAGCATTTTTCAGATAGTGGTTGGCATATAGGAAGGTAGTGTTTGGCATCTGATTTGCTTTAAATCCACTTTGTTCAGCTATAATTTCATACAACAAAATTCATCCACTTTAAACATGCAGTTCAATTATTTTTGAAGCGTTGTATAGTTGCATACCCACCACCATAGTCAAAATTAAAACACGTCCATCATCCCAAAAGGTTCCTACCTCTCGCTTTGCAGTCATTTGCCTCCTCCCACACCGTGTCCCCCTGTAGACTTCTAGAATGTCATACAAATGAAATCACACAATTTGTTGTCTTTTCTGTCATTTTTCACTTATCATATGCTTTTGAGATTCATACGTGTTATTTTATGTATTTTATTCATCCATGTATTTTATGTATTTATTATGTTATGTAGTTTGTTCCTTTTTACTGTTGAGTAGTGTTCCAGTATATGGGTACACCACAGTTTTCTTTCTTTATTTTACACAGTTGATGAACCTGATTTCTAAAACTTGCCTTTTTGTTGAAATTTGTTGTCATTTTTTTATGTGCGTCTTTGGAATACATGTTCTTTTAGTTGGAACCAAGCAAAATTCTCAATGTTTTCAATTCAATCCTAGACATTATATAAAATAGTAGTAAAGACTTATATGTAAGGTCTATATTTGCTATATCTTAGTAAAAAGTATGTAAAAGCTCGTTCAATTCTGTTTTTAAAGGAACAAGACAATAAACATGAAATCAGTGTGAAATAAGTTGGTGTTAAGTATCTGAGCATAAGTTGTGGTCTTGATAACCTCCAATATATGTGGCAGTTGATTTCATTCTCTCTATGACTAGTTTTCTCACTGATTGTGATTTTTTTTTTACTGCTTTTCAAGCCTCTCATGGAATAGTCAAAACATGTAATTTCTATATGCTTTAACATATGCAGAAAGGAAACAAATATGAACCAAAGATCTTTGGTTCAGTTGATTCTTATAAGCCTAGCCTTAGCAGTGATTAGTCATTTGCTTCAGCAAATTTCCATTAAAAAGTATTTATGCAATCAAATTACCAAGCTCTGTAAGCATGTCAACATTATTAGGTCTTTGAATCAAAATGATGAAAGGTAAAAATGATTGGTGAATTTAAAAGATAATTTACAACAGAAGTCTTGGTATTAAAGAACCTTACACAACAAACTGTGAAGGCATATTTATCAAATTATTGATTAGATTAGCTTAGTAATATATTTTAGTCTGTTCGTTATCAAATGCTATAAATCAGAGGTCTCAAAATTATCCATGCATAGCTATGAATCATTTTGGAGTGTTAGAGGAGGGAGGAATGTGTATGCGAAGGTGCTATGTTTCTCAGATCATGCATGAACTCAAAATAAATTTTCAGAGCGAGACCATTTTAAGCAGCTGCAGGAAGTCAGTTTACAACTAAATTTAATCAGAGGAATTGTTTTTTATGGCTATTCTATTTCATAAAGTATGTTCCTGACAGAACCCTTTTCCCTTCCAGCACTGTGGATGGAGTCTTCAGAAGTAAATTATCTTCCAGTAATTTTTTAGAGAATGCTAGATCATTTGTCAAAAGTTTTGAGTAACGTGGCTTTTTAAATTTTACTTTCAAAAAAAATGTTGAATTGTTTTAGTGATTGTTAATATAAGAACTCATGTTTTCTTGTCACGTTTTAGACATTTTTTAATAGATTTTTAGATCAATGAGTTAAGAAGTGATGGTTGAAAGTAATCACATAATACCACACAAACAAAATTGTTTCTTAAAAAGTTGTGGAATGGTCCCTGTCTGGTTTTTCACACACACTTATGTGATCGGACATACACGTCTTCTTGCAAATACACCCTCGGATTCTTCCTGCATGGTTTTCTTGTTATTAAGAGTTGGGATTTGTATTATTGGGCCAAGAGCAAACAGAATAACTCCAACACTAGGCAAGATGGCTTATATTACTTGTTGACACATCACTATAGGGCAGGACATTTTAGTTGATGATAGGATTGCAACTGAGCTATCCATGGTCTTCCAGTTGTTAGGGAACAGAAGTGACAGCTGGAATTCAATTTAAGCAAGGGCTAGTGAATAAATTTTACGGGAAAATATCCAAATGGCAATTACACAAAGATGAGCACTGAACTATCCCTTGGAATGTGGGGTTAGGAATCTGAGAGTTGTTTGAGGTGTATTCCTTAAAGACTTCAGTTTTGCTTCTGTAGCCAGCAAGGTCAAGAATATGCTGAAGAATCTCAGAGAGGGCATTTAAAATACAACAGAAAATATTATACCAGACTAAGAAAAAAGTCATTGTGTATGTGTACATTATATGCAATATACTTAACTACGCGATAGTTAACTCTGGCTGTTACTAGCTTTTGGAAGTAGAAGAGAGCTAGAGAAAGTCAGAGGAAGGGAACTTAAATGGTGAATAAGAGGGCATTTAGTATATGAATGACTAGACTGAAAGGAACTAATGACAGTGAAAGGGAATTGAATGGTCATCTATCATGCAAATAAGTGACAAAAAAGCCTCTCGTGTATTCTGAGAAATTTAATAACATTCTTTTCAAATTTAAAAAAAGTATATAGAAGTATAATTCCTCTTTAGTTTTATAAATTTTTTTTTAATGAAAAGATTCTTGTTTTCTGAATTCATGTTACATTTGTTTCCAAGTAAACTTTAAAATTTTACTCTTATGATTCATAACTTTCCGGGGAGAGGGTTGTAAATTTTTTTAGATATCTTTTGTATTTAAAAATATTTCCCCCCTCTAAGTGAAATATTACCAAGACAAGCTTATATTTTTACAACATAGAGCTTTCTTTAGTTGGTTTGTGTCTTTGTGACAACAAAGTGAGAGAATAACATTATTTTTCTAATTTTGTAATATATAAAAAGGTTTCATTACTTAAAGGTAAGGCTTTAATTTAAATATACAATAATGATAAATTTTTACAAAATTCCCCAAGATGAAAATTTCCCAGATTTAGTTCTTTTTTAAAAGAATATTTAAGGCGAGAAATAATTAAGAAAAAAATGCTTTCTGACTTCCAACACAGTAGTTAAGAGGGCAGCTGAAGCTTAGAAGCTTAGGATGCAGTTTTCTCTGTAGAGCTAGCATCAGTTTTTTTCCACTTCATGCAAAATTCACTTATTTATCACTAGCGGCCTCTAGTGTGTATTCAATTTTTTTTCCTGCTCGACTGTGCATTAGTTGGTTATTAGTAACTGGAGAGCTGTTCCATGTGTTAGGAACAAGAAAAACAACTCCAGTTTGTGTCATCTTGGCATTTTATCAGTCAGTAAAAAGAACATTTTTGCATAATAGTGTGGCCTTATGATTCCTATGAGCAGTAGTAGAGCTTTCCCAGCGACTTTTCTCCATGTGGCAGTTGCTCGCCAAAGCTTAATTCTGATGTGGGAGGAGAGAGTTAGTGATCATGCATTACACTGATGCCGTCTAATGCTTTTAATAGGATGCAATCAAGTTAGGATACAGGAGGCAAGGATTATCAAAGTGAGATTTTAGCCAAATTGTGTGGCAGAAATCTGAAGAGAACTTATTTGTTTTAATTGAGCTTATTTGTTCAATTTTAAATAAAACCATATTCAAGTAATTTTTGATGCAGTCATAATTACAAAATATATAAACACTTCAAATTTGTATCATTTAGTATTTACCTTTCTTTTAAACTTTATATATTTTAAAAGGCAAATTCTCTGCTATCGCCTCTAATTTTTCCCCCACTTATGGACATAGGATTATTATAATGAATTTGGGGAATAGAGGAAGACATAACGAAAAAAGTTAAAATAACCTAAAATCCCACCCCTATAGATAACTTCTGTTAATATTTTTACATATATAATTTTTTTCAATTTTACATTTTTGTATGTTTCTTGCTCAGTGTATGTATGTGTGTACATGTAGTGAAATACAGATTTTTATCTATACATTGCTTTACATCATGCCTGTTTTTAACATTATATTATGAACATGCTACCAGGTCATTATATATAAATTTTGTTACATTTTTATCTCTCAACCATTCTCCATATATCAGAAAGTTATGTAGCTCATAAGTTGTGGTTTTTTTTTTTTTTTTTTTTTTTTTTTTGAGACAGAGTCTCACTTTGTCATCCAGGCTGGAGTGCAGTGGCGCAGTCTTGGCTCACTACAGCCTCTGCCTCCTGGGTTCAGATGATTCTCCTGCCTCAGCCTCCCAAGTAGCTGGGACTATAGACGTGCGCCACCACGCCTGACTAGTTTTTCTATTTTTAGTAGAGACGGGGTTTCGCTAGGCTGGTCTTGAACTCCTGACCTTAGGTGATCCACCCACTTTAGCCTCCCAAAGTGCTGGGATTACAGGTGTAAGCCACTGCGCCCAGACAGCTTATAAGTTTTTTATAACTAAATCTTTGGTAAATAAAACTTTGTTAAGTATTATAAAAACATTAAGTATTATTATAAGTGTATGAGTTTCTGACACAGTAGTTTCACAGAAGTTAAGACATGGTCCAGAAGTTATAAATTTTAAAAAATGTATTTAAGTTGACAACTTGCTTTCCAGAATATTTGTGCTTAAGTTAACCTTCATCAACAGTATAAGACAACTTACATTTCTCTCTGCTCTTTCCAGCTTTATTAAGTTTTATTGATGTATTATGTAGGAAATCATATTCCATTATTATTTTAGCATATTTTAATTATGGAGTCATTCTGTATAACAGGCATTATTGTAGTCACCTATGATGTAGCAGAGAACAAAATACTTGACCTCATTGACCTTCCATAGAGGAAATAAGCAAGACAAATAATTAAAATATAAAGTATATTACTAGTGAGAAGGAGAATAATAATGCAGGAGAAGAGATAGCATGCTTTGCAGTAGGTTGTTAGCAATTAAAGTGAGGGAGAGCCTCACTGAGCAAGTGACTTCTCAGTTAAGACCTGCAGGGGGTGGAGAAGCAAGCCATTTGCTCAGCCAAAGGAAGAACCTTCCAGGAAGTGGGGATGCTTGTGCAGAGGCCCTGAGACATGAGAATGATATCAGTTAGCTTTTGCTGCATCATAAGCTACCCCCAAATATTAATGGCTTTAAACAATGATTTATTTACTCACAAGTCTAAGGTCAGCTAGGCAGATCTTGTGGGCTCATTCATGTGCCAGTTACATGGGTTGGTAAAGGAAAACTGTTTCTGTACTGACAACATTTCTGCCACTAACTGTCTGGGTTTTATACATCAAACAATTTGCCAGTTGTCTGTGGCCACCAACTGGATATACGACAATTTAATTCAATCTGAAATTATTCAGAATAAGCACAGACCACCACTCTCCAACACACACACATAAAGGACTTAGTCCCACTAGATTGCCGCGCACTTTAAATGCCAGTTGCAACTAGTGGGTCCCCGGAATTCCCTCCTCGTGCTTGGTAATTAGCTATAATGGCTCACAGAACTCAGGGAAACACTTATGTTTACAATTTATTAAAAAGGATGTTATAAAGGATGAATGTGAACAGCCAGCTGATGTGGTATAGAGGGTGGGATCTGGAGAAGTCCTAGGGTAGGAGCTTCTGTCCCCCTTGGATTTGGGATACACTACCCTTCCGGCATGTGGATATGTTCCCCAACCTGAAAGCTCTCTGAACTACGTTGTTTAGGGGTTTTAAATGGGGGTTCTGTTACATAGGAATGATTGATTACATCATTGGCCGTCAGTGATTAGCATAATCTGTAGCTCCACTGGGAGTGGTGGGTGTGAACATTCCACACTCTGATCATGCCTTTGTCTTTCTTGGGAATCAGCCTCCAACTTGAAACTCTCCTAGAGGCCCCCAGCCACCAGTCATCTCATCAGGATACCGAAAGACACCCATTACTGTGGAGATTCCAAGGGTCTTGGCAACTCTTTTTATCAGAAACCAGAGGTGAAGACCAAATGTTTGTTTCCTCTTATATCGTGATATCACAGTTGGTAGGCAGTTTTGTTGGTGATGTCAGCATGTAGAAAGGACTCACATGCTTAGAGATTGGATGTCTATAAGCTGTACCTGACTCCAGTCTCATCCTCCATCCATCAGGCTTGCTCAGAATTACTCTCATGGCAACAGGGGAGGGTTCCAGGCGAGCAAAGGGAAGGCTGCAGCTCCACTTGAGGCCTCCATTCCTAACTGCCATGCTGTCACTTCTACTGCATTTTTTAAGTGAAAGCAGGTTTCAAGGCTAATACAAATTCTTGAGGTGGGGAATGGGATGCATATTAATAGCTTGTGATGAAACAGTCTGGAAAGTCACATTATAAAGGAGTATAGATTAGGAGGAGGAAATAATTATGGATAATTGTGCAAACAATCTACAAGGGGAGATAATGAGGGGAACTTAAGAGGAAGGAGAGTGATCAGAAAGATAACAGGGTAGGTCTTAAAGCTCCTTTGTAGATAATATTGATGATTTACTGTGAATGAGGTGGGCAGTCATTGGAAGGTTTTGAGCAGAGGAATGCCATCAGCTGTTTTTTCAGGATTGTACCATGGAGGATGCAAAGAAAGAGATTGAGAATGTATTTTCGCCTATAGAACTGACAGACAAATCAGTTACTAGGTGCAAGAAAGAAAAGTCAAGGATGACTCCAAGAAAAGTCAAGGATTTTGACCTAAACAACTAGAAAAGAATGATGTTTCCTTAGATGAGATTGGGGAGATTGTAAGAGTAGTGGTTTCAGTGGGAGAAAGAGCAGAGATTGAGTGATTTAAGTTTGAGTTATTGATCCATCTCACATTGAGTAGGTTGTTGGATACAGAGTCATCAGTATATAGAGAGCTGTATAAGGCCATGAGACAGTGAAATAACCTAATGACTGCAGACAGAAGATAAAATAAGTACAGATACTGAGCTGTGGAATACTCCAGTGTTAAAAATTCTGAGGGACAAAGCAGGAGTAACCCATGAGTTGGGGGGAAAACTAGGAAACTATGGTCATGGTCCTTAAATGATGAAAGAAAATCAAGGAATACAGAGTGATCATTTGTGTTATATGTATCTGATGGGTAAAGTAACATAGGATAATTGACCATTAGATTTAGCAATATGGAAGTCTTTGACATTGGAAAATATGTGTGTGTGTGTGTGTGTGTGTGTGTGTGTGTGTGTGTGTGTGTGTGATTAGAGATTATATATAAGGTATTTAAATTCCTTCCCTTTTTGTGTCATGTCTTTTTTCTATTTTATTTTTCCTATGTGATTTTATTTTCATTTAATAAGCTATTGGGATCAACTCTGAACAAGGATACTCACCTTTTGTCTTTTGTATTTCTTTCAAATGTTTTTCCTAATATTCTTTTTAATTTTGATAATAGTCATCTCATGATTTTACGATTTCTGGGTGGCCTGTACCCAAGCCATTATCATCTGGCTGCATTCTTTTGGATTCCTATAATGCAGAGATCAGTATTAAATACCATAGAGAACCACCCATGCTGTAGTCTCTGTCTTTTAGGACAGTGACTCATACATCTATATAATGGATAGCTGCAGCAAGATAAAAACAAACTATCCAAGGTAGAAAATACAGTACTTACTTCACCAAGAAAGTGTATGCCTTAAGAAATTCTTTTTTCGTGTGTTTGTGTCATTTTCTTAAGTAAGGTTTTAGTTCCTGCTGTGAGGGAAGCTGTATTGGAAAGGCAGAATCAAGATGAAAAACACTCTACTAGCAGAAACTGTAGCTAGGCAGCTTATTACTCTTTGCTTTGGAAAACTTGGGAGGAGCAGACAACCTATTAGTGACCCTAATGGCATTAATCACTAGCTGTATTTATTGAATTCTGTGGATTATGTCTCAGCTGAATCACAGAGAGAAGCATAAAGCAAACAAATTACACAAAGTAATTCACTATCATTGAGCTAGCTTTTTATATTTGTTAAGGTGAAGAATTGGCATTAACCTATAAATATACTTTGGGACCCTTTCATGTGTGTAAATCAGAAAAGATGAAACCTTCCACTCTGGACTACATAGGGGTTAGCATGATTCTTCTAAATATCTGTATCGCATTTTCTGGCACTACCTTACCCTACTGCCGCTACCACGTCCTTCTAGGAAAATATTCCGTAGGTTAGTTTCTATTCAAATAACCTTTCATTCTTCTCACCCTTTCTGGCCTCTTTTGGAAAACAAATAATTACAACAAATGACTGAAGGGGAAGTGACCTGATGTTCACAGCCAGAGGAAATGTTTACTTGTACAACTTTTATTGAATACATTAATATTATACAAAGCCCTGTTTTTGGGCTAAGAGATCCTGCAAAGTCACTCACTCTTTAAAAATTGTAGCATGGCTAGCCACATGTAAATACAAGTGATAGAATGAGAAGTCAGCTATGTCTTAGCCTGATTGGGCTGTTATTTTTTTTTCTTCAACTTTTATTTTAAGTTCAGGAATTCATGTGCAGGATGTGCAGGTTTGTTATATAGGTAAACATGTGCCATGGCTGTTTGCTGCACAGATCATCCCATCACCTAGGTATTAAGCCCGGCATCCGTTAGCTAGTCTTCCTGATGCTGTCCCTCCCCTCCCCACAACAACAGGCTCCAGTGTGTGTTGTTCCCCACCATGTGTCCATATGTTCTCATCACTCAGCTCCCACTTATAAGTGAGAGCATGCGGTGTTTGATTTTCTGTTCCTCTGTTAGTTTGCTGAGGATAATGGTTTCCAATCCAATCCATGTCCCTGCAAAGGACATGAGGACATGATCTCATTCCTTTTTATGGCTGCATGGTATTCCATGGTGTATATGTACCACATTTTCTTTATCCAGTCTATCATTGACAGGTGTTTAGGTTGATTCCATGTCTTTGCTATTGTGAATAGTGCTGCAGTGAACATACGTGTGCATGTATCTTTATAATAGAACCATTTGTATTTCTTTGGATATATACCTAATAATGGGATTGCTAGGCCAAATAGTATTTCTATCTCTAGGTCTTTGAGGTATTGCCACACTGTCTTCCACAATGGTTGAACTAATGTACACACCCACCAACAGTGCATTCCTTTTTCTCCTCGACCTCATGAGCATCTGTTGGTTTTTGACTTTTTAATAATAGCCATTCTGACTGGCATGAGATGGCATCTCATTGTTGTTTTGATTTGCATTTCTCTAATGACCAGTGATGTTGAGCTCTTTTTCATGTGTTTGTTGGCCATATGTATGTCTTGTTTTGAGAAGTGTCTGTTGATGTACTTTGCCCACTTTTTAATGGGGTTGTTGTTTTTTTCTCTTGTAAATTTGTTTAAGTTCTTTGTAGACTCTGGATATTAGACCTTTGTCAGGTGAATCGATTGCAAAAATTCTCTCCTATTCTGTAGGTTGTCTGTTCACTCTTATGAGCAATTGTGAATGGGAGCTTATTGATAATTTGCTTGTCTGCTTGCCTGTTACTAGTTCATAGGAATGCTAGCAATTTTTGCCTGAGACTTTGCTAAAGTTGCTTATCAGCTGAAGAAGCTTTTGGGCTGAGACAGTGGGGTTTTCCAGCTATTACAACTGCTGCTTTTTTCTGTTTTTCACTAGCTTGGTTAATTTTCCTTCATCCCTTTATTTTGAGCCTATGTGTGTCTTTGCCCATGAGATGGGTCTCTTAAAGATAGCATGCCAATGTTTCTTGACTCTTTATCCAGCTTGCCATTCTGTGTCTTTTAATTGGGGCATTCAGCCCACTTAACGTTGCTGAAAATTCAGAAAGCCAGAGTGCCTCGTTTCTTCCAAATGACTGCAACACTCCTCTAGCAAGGGCACAGAACTGAGCTGAGGCTGAGATGGCTGAGTTGACAGAAGTAGGCTTCAGAAGGTGGGTAATAATGAACTTCACTGAGCTAAAGGAGCATGTTGTAACCCAATGTAAAGAAGCTAAGAATTATGATAAAAACAATACAGTAGCTGATAGCCAGAATAGCCAGTTTAGAGAGAAACATAACCAACCTGATGGAGCTGAAAAACACAACATGAGAAGTTCACAACGTAATCACAAGTATCAATAGTGGAATACACCAAGCAGAGGAAAGAATTTCAGAACTTGAAGACTATCTTCCTTAAATAAGATAGGCAGACAAGAATAGACAAAAAAAGAATAAAAGGAATGAACGAAACCTCTGAGAAATATGGGATTATGTAAAGAGACTGAACCTATGACTGAGGTACCCAAAAGAGACAGAGAGAATGGAACCAAGTTGGAAAACACACTTCAAGATATCATCCAGGAGAACTTCCCAAACTAGCAAGATAGGCCAACATTCAAATTCTTGATATGCAGAGAACCCCAATAAGGTGCTCCATCGGAAGATCTACCACAAGATGCATAAACATCAGATTCTCCACCGTCAGAATGAAAGAAAAAATGAGGCCGGGCGCGGTGGCTCACGCTTGTAATCCCAGCACTTTGGGAGGCTGAGGCGGGCGGATCACGAGGTCAGGAGATTGAGACCACGGTGAAACCCCGTCTCTACTAAAAATACAAAAAAATTAGCCGGGCATGGTGGCGGGCGCCTGTAGTCCCAGCTACTCGGAGGGGCTGAGGCAGGAGAATGGCGTGAACCCAGGAGGCGGAGCTTGCAGTGAGCCGAGATCGCGCCACTGCACTCCAGTCTGGGCGACAGAGCGAGATTCCGTCTCAAAAAAAAAAAAAAAAAAAAAGAATGAAAGAAAAAATGTTTAGGGCAGCCAGAGAGAAAGGCCATACCACCTACAAATGGAAGCCCATCAGGCTAACAGCAGACCTTTCAGCAGAAACTCTACAAGCCAGAAGAGATTGGGGGCCAATATTCAACATTCTTAAAGAGAAGAATTTCCAACTCAGGATTTCATATCTGGCCAAACTAAGCTTCATAAGCGACGGAGAAATAAAATCTTTTTCAGATAGGCAAATGCTGAGGGAATTTGTCACCACCAGGCCTTGCAAGAGCTCTTGAAGAAAGCACTAAATACGGTCCTTTTCAGAACCCTGAAATATTTGTAGTGGCATTACCAGCCACTACAAAAATACATTGAAGTACAGACCAGTGACACTATGAAGCAACCACGTAAATGTGTCTGCAGAATAACCAGCTAGCATCATAATGAGAGGATCAAATTCACACACAGCAATACTGACCTTAAGTGATTGGGCTGTTGTAACAAGATATTATAAACAGTGTGGTTTATAAGCAACAGAAGCTTATTTCTCACAGTTCTGGAGGCTGCAGTGTCCAAGATCATCGCACTAGCAGCTTCTGTGTCTGGTGGGGAACTGTTTTCTGGTTCATAAATGGTATCTTCTTACTTTGTCCTCACATAGTGGAAGGGGCAAACAGCCTCAGGCCTCTTTTATAAAGACACTAATCTAACCTAATCCTCTCCCAAAGGCCTCACCTCTTGATACCATTACATTGAGAATTAGGTTTCAACATATGAATTTTGGCGGGGGGAGGCATAAATATTCAGAACATAGCAAGCTGTGAGCTAAGAAATGAAGTGGCCTTCATGGTCTTCCTTGCTCCTCCTTCATTTCATACCATTTCTTTTACAAACACTTTTGTCTTCCTACTTTTCTTTCCACTCCCTGAATGTGGGTATTATTTTTCTCTCTCACCCTCTTGCCATGGCTTCATTTATTTATTTGGATTTTTCTTGTCGTATCAATTACTAGGAAGCCTTTCCTTCCTTTTCTCTTACTAGCTTGCTCCCCCAAGCCTGGCACATCTTGTGTGCCACTGTGGCACTCTGTCAATTACTTATAGTGTCACTTCCATGATGGCCTGGCTTGTCTAGCCCTACTCTTAGACTTCAAACCTGTTGGGACTGTGACAACTATTGTATCAGTAGTCTAGTGTATTTAAAATATATATTTAATAAATATTTGATGAATTTCATTAAGTATCCTATAGATGGAGGATTCACCAGTGTGTAGTTTTGGCTCTGGCCTCTCCTGAGCTCTCCTTCTGCGTTTGCAACTTTTAGCTGAACTTGGACCCTGAAATATTCTATAATCTCAAACTCTGTCTAAAATATTGTTCTTATTCTTGTTATTTACAAGACTCACATTTTTTTTTACTTTAAAATTAAGATGGTATACTGTTTACACAAGAGAATGTTGGGAAATATGATTAGAAAGGTTGATCGAATCAGCTTATAGAATGCCTTAGTGACTTGCCTATCTTATAGGAATAGATGGTGGTGGCTTGTTGGAAGAGTTTTATATTAAATCATTCTGCTTGCCGTGTGTTTAGATGGGCAGCAATAAGCCTTAATTAAGTAAACGGCAACCCACTTTTCTTTTTCTCAGCATCTTTCAGGAATGATGAAAGAGAATAAAATGACTATAGTCTGTGTGCTTCAGTGTAATTATAAATTTTGCTTTTTGGAATCACATCATATAACACATGTGATTTAGTACAGAAACTATCTTCACGGAAACTCCTATTTAGTTCTTGCCATATTAATCACCTCAGAGAAAATTTGCTAGGTTATATATAGTACATAAAAATTAACGTATTGTTTATTGTATCTCATATGTAGTACCTAATTAAATTGTATACAATTGTGTGTGCACAGTTTTTGCTCTTCATGTATGTATTGTTAATATTCTATACGTTTTATTTCCTTTGTCCTCTTTTCTTAGCGATTTCAGCTTTCTTTTTCTAGAGCAAAGGAGACAGTACATTTTGGGTGAAAAGTTGATAGTAAATTTTAAAACTGCTTTTCATCAAAAACCATTTTACTTTAGGTTTGCTATTGACTTTACCTTTTTCTTCCTTATATCTCATCCTTCCTTTTCTCCAACTAGACCAGTCATTAAAAATGTAAACTGGTTCTCTAGACTGGACATAATCTCATTTCCAGAAGCTTCTGGCCACTTATATAGAGTTTTCTGAACCTTGAAATCCTAGCAAAGCCATAAAAGCAGACCCAATATTTTCTTTCCTATAGGGAAAATCTGTCATCATGAGTCATGAAAGTTATTGACAACACATTCCACCACCTAAATGTATAATACTAAACTGCTAGCATTGGAGATACAATGAAATCATTTCTGATAAATCATATGAAGCCTAGTATAATAGTATCTTAGCAAATGTTACACTGAATATTAAACTTTTTAAATTAAATATGTGATTATGAAATTACTGTTATAAAGAATAATCTTTATGTAACATTTTAGGTACTGATTAAAATTTGAAATTATAATGTAAGGCAATGATAAAGTGACTTTTTAAAATGTATCTTTTTCAAAATTTGTGTGTGCCTGAACTATAAAATATTTCCAAATTAGCTGTATATTCATTAAATATAATTATGAATAAATACTAAATATAAGCTCTAACTAAATATATAATCTAGTGGGACAACTTAAACTAGTGTAAATAAGTAGGATACAATATGAGTAGGAAAATTAAAATTTTTAACTTGCTTTAATATAATTGGTTTCAATTAATATCAGTATTATTGTGTACAGTAAATCCTTAACATTGTTGATAGTTTTTTAGAAACTGATTTTAACCAAAATGGCATAAAAGAAAACCCATTTTACCCTAGGCTAATTGGTATCAGCAAGAGTTAAGTTCCTATGGCATATTTCTTGTCACAAAAACATCACCAAACTTCTGAGTAAAGACCAAACACTTCTAATATTTAACACTGAAATAAATATGAGCTCTATGTACATTTAAGAAAAATCAATAAAAATCACTTCTCAGCCTTTTAGCTAAGATCAAGTGAAGAAAGATCAATGAAAACAACAAGCAAGATAATTATTTACCAGCTTATTTCAGTTCAGGGTGATGGGCAGTTGGAGCTTCTCTGGGCAGCTCAGGGGACAAGGAGGGAACTGATCCAGGACAGGACACATTCTACTCTGAGGCACACTTAAACACACACACACACACACACACACATTCTCACTCGCTCACTCTCACAGTGGGACTGTGTAGACAGCCAGCTCACCGAAAGTGCACATCTTTGGGATGTAGATAGAAAGCAGAGTACCTAGAGAAAATCCACATAGACATGGTGAGATCATGCAGACCCTATACATTTAATGGCCCTAGCCAGGTTTTTTCCTCATCAACCTTATAAGGAGATGACCTTGAATGAAAGGACGTTATTCAAGGATCTTGATACAGTTTGGCTCTGTGTCATCACGCAGATCTCACCTTGAGTTGTAATCCCCATAATCCCCACGTGTCAAGGGTGGGACCAGGAGGAGGTAGTTGGACCATGGGAGCGGTTCCCCCATGCTGTTCCCGTGATAGTGAGTGAGTCTCACAGGATCTGATGGTTTTATAAGCATCTGGCATTTCCCCTGCTTGTTCTCACTCCATCCTGCCACCCTGTGAAGAAGGTGCCTGTTTCTTCTTTGCCTTCTGCCATGATTGTAAGTTTCCTGAGGACTCTCCAGCAATACAGAACTGTGAGTCAATTAAACCTCTTTCCTTTATAAATTACGCAGAATTTTTAGGTTCACAGGAAAATTGAGAGAAGGATACAAAGACAGCCAAGATACCACATGTCCCCACACATTCCTAGTTTCCCGGTTATCAACATCCCCCACCAAAGTGATAGAATTTTTTTTTTACAATTGAGGAACCAACATTGACACATTATTGTCACCCAAAGTCTGTAGTTTACGTTAGGGTTCACAATTGGTGTCTTACATTGCATAGATTTGGACAAATGTATGACATGTATCCACCATTATAGAATCATACAGTGATCACTGCCCAGAGCTGTCATTTTTCCACTGTCTGAATTTCTACTTCTTTTGTGTGGTTTTCTAAGTGGCTGCAGTGAGAGGTTAATTCCCATTGCAGGGGTGGAAGTAGCAGTCTGTATGTTTTAATTTCCTACTGTCCCATAAAATTTACATTGCTTATGCTGATTGCTCAGTTATGGAATTGAATATTCAATTTGTTTACTAACTAGAATGAAATATGCTGTCTAGAAGCCTCATGTGATTTTGTGATGGTGCCTCCCTTCCCCACTTCTCCGTTCATAAAAACAAACCATGAACCTAGCTTCACGAGAGAGTGTGCCTGGGGACCTGTCACTTGTGCTGTGGAGCAACTTTGCATTGCCCTCTTGCTGTGGCTTGATGACTGTGCACCTCTGTGGGGCATGCAAGCAAGGCAGATTACAGACAAGGGCCAGGATTTTGGAAGAACTGAAACTGCATCCTGTGAAGGAGGTAGAGCAGGATTATTTCTCTGTGCTGGTCAAGGGCATATGTTGTTCAGTGAAGAAAGCAGGAGGAGGAGGAGAGAAGACCTTTTGAATCTGTGTGACACCAATGCAGGTGGCTTCATATCACTCAGCCCTGGCTTTCTACCATAAAATTCAGATGATAAAAATCAGCCTCATGGGAGTGTTATGGAAATTAGCTAAAATTATATTAATTAATAAACATAAATGTATGAATAAAATACAGAGACTGGCATAGAACAAATATTCAAAAAAATGTTTCCTGGAAGGTTTTCTCTAGGATAAGAGCCCTCAAGTCTTCTTTTTGGCAGCCTTTTCTGTGTTTCCCTCTTTGTCTCAATGAAGAGGTCTTCTGCAAAATTATATATTTTTTCTTATCATTGACCTGTCCTCATTCTGTTCCCCAGTCATTATTTTAACTGTGTGATATGGAGATTCTATCTGTATTTCATTTGTTAATTTTTTTTTACTGTTTTTTCCCTCTGGATTTTGTTAGCATATAAAGACATCTTTAAATAATTATTTTGGGAAACTGTTATTTTCTGCCTTGTGATGAATCCTGGGCTAGACAGTTTGAGACGATGCGATCAATTATTCTAAGAGATAAAACACTGTCTTCTTTGGGTAACTTAAGTAAGTCATTTATAACAACCTCAGTGGCTGCTAAGTACTATTTAATGTTCTTGTGTAATCAGAGTCTAAGCGTTTTCAGTTACTTTTTCATTTTCCCTCACATTTTTATTTGCTTTCACAAGTGTCATTATTAATTTTCTTTTAAGTTATTAAGGTATGCTTTATAAAATTTTTCAAAGAAAAATTAATCCCATCCCCTGAGATAATCAGTGTGAATAGCTTGAATCATTCACTTCCATAACTTCCTTTGTGTTTGTACAAAAATGCACAAATATATTTAGGCTTGTTTTACTTAGTAATGTGTGATGGGCATTCCCTCGAGAACAGTAGACAGTGATTAGCTCATCTAAAAGCTGCCTACTTTCCCTAACAGGTTACATAATGTTTGATTCCACCTTTCCTATATTGTTGAACATTCCGTTTGTTTCTCTCCTTCTTAAATCTCTTGCTTTACTGTGCAGATATCCTAGGTACTGTTAAAACAAAACAAAAACAAACAAACAAAAAAGCCAGGATGGATTCCCAAAGTGGGATTGCCTGTTTGTGGGCAGTATCCTAGTCACGACTTCACTAGTCTGTGTTTGCGCCTATTTTTGCTCAGCCTTGTCAATACCCACTTCACTTTTCTTAGTTTTTGAGTTTTTGTGTAGAAGAAAGTACTCTATTTTTGCTTTAAAATTTATTTCCTTGATAATTATTTTAGATTTACCATGTTTTCGTATACTTACTGCTTGTGTGAATAGGCTTTGGCACTTTTTCTATTTGTATCTTTTCCCTTTACCACTGTGGGGTGCTCTTCGTGTGCTGGGGACAGCAATTCTTATGGGTTATATATTTTGCATATGTAAAAGTCATAATTTGACCTTTGTATTAACATATTGTTACATTTGTACATAATCTGTCAACTTATTTATTGTTGTGTTTTCTGTCTTTCCTAAGAATGTCTCTTACCCAAAGTTACACAGATATTTAAATATCTTTTGGCACTATTATTATATTTAGAGACTTATTTATTGCAAACAGTTGAACTGATTGTGTTTATAAACACAGTCAAAATGTGGTAACATTTTTATGTATTACATTTTGTGTCACTCTTATTCCCCACCACCAAATTTATATGATTTTACAGAGAATGTTAGCACAAATCTTTAAATGATTCATTCCTTCTTTTTTCAAACTGAATACTACTTTCTATGTCTGTAGTCATGCTCTTCTTCAACAATATTCCCAAATTTTCTTCTCCCAACATAGTCTGTCCTCAAAATCCTGTCCTTCCTTCTGGTACCACGAGCACAAATCCTTTTTCTCTTGTGCCTCAGGGAAACCTTTATAAACTATATAGGTTGACCAAATTAGTAGTGATTAATAAAATCAGCAGGAAAGAGTACATTTATGCAGAGAATGTTCTCTACCAAAAACATCATTATTCTGTTTTGTAAATGCATGTATGTGGGAGGCTGTATACTTAGCCATTAAAGAACAAAGAGTGAACTGCCTGGATTTGAGTTCTGGCTCTACCTCTTACTAGCCTTATAATCTAGGGCAAACTACTTACTTCACTTGCAATAATTTTTATTTGAACTGAGTAGCTTAAACTGTGCTTCCTGTATGCCAGGCATTTTCCAAGTGCTTTACATATATTAACTCCTAATCCTCACAAGCATTTGAAATGATCTTCATTTTATACATGGATACATGAGGTTCAGAAAAAGCTTAAATAATCTGCACAAGCTAGGAAGTGGGGGGAGGGGCAGTTGTAAGCATAAGTGCCTAGTAAATGTTTCTTTCCTTATTCTTCCTTTCTACTCTCCTCTTGCCCTTTCTTTCCTCTCCTGGCTTTTCTCTTTGTACCATTTTCCACCTCCTCCTATCTCCTCTTCCCCCACTTCACTCTTTTCCCCCATTTCACCCTTCTTTCCTTTTCTCCTTGTTCCTCCTACTTCCTCTTCTCCTTGTTCCTCCTACTTCCTCTTCTCTCCCTTTCGCCCCCCGCCCCCCTCATTTTCTCCCTCTTCCCTTCTTTCTCCTTCTCTACCTCATCATCTTATATCATTTTCGGCGTCAGTGTCCTTCGTCCTTTGGGGCGTACCGAGATCAATCAGAGACAGACCTGCTTCAGAGGCCTTACCATCTGTTAGTAGCTAAAAGACATAGAACTTGCTTAAAATGAAATGGAAAGTAAGAGATTTTAGTGCTATTCAAGTTTTAAGGGAATAAGAGTATCTTTCCTGGGGGCAAAACAAAAACAAAACAAAAAAAACAGGCTTTATGGAGGGACAGTTTCCTTTAGTGGGATCAGGAAAGACCCTGTAAAGGCAGTAGTTATATTCTATCTACTCCATTGTATTTAGAATATTTCCTAAATTTGTCAGCCTCCCTCTCAATTGTTACGTGTGATGGATCTTAAGTTCACTAATTGATCTCAGTACTTTTTGGACTCTTATTTTATCATGAATGAGTGACCAGTATGGAAAGAGTTAAAATGAAAATGTTTAAGGAGTCTGAGCCATTTGTGGAGAGTTTGGGACACCTTTCAGTATTAACAAGTCAGTGCCCATAGATTGAGGATAGCAAAGAAAAGATAGATTGGTGTGTCTAAGTCGACAGTAGATAGAAACGTGGTCAGTGGCTACACAAATCCACATACCCATAGTCAGTTGCTACGTGTAATCAGTCCTCAAAGAGTTCTGAAAATAATCTGCTTGTGTAAACTGTCATTTATATCATAACATATCTCTTCTACATCTGTGAAGTGTCATCCTCAGTAAGTACCTCTTCAGAATGCCCAGGCACCATGGCAACAGGCACCTCAGGAAAAGTGAGACGGGCTTTTAATTGCAGCGTCAAAAAGTAGATTTCAGCAAGTTTCAAAAACGAGCGCATTACATGACGAAAAGTTATAATTATTTTAGTCATCTCAGCATGAATGCCAGGTGTATTTTTGGCATGGGTTTTCTTAGAAGTAAGCATCCTGATTCGATTTGAAAGCATACATGTTACATTGGAGAAAATTATATTAAAAGTTAACAGAAGTTAGGTATCTACTACCTATATGTTTGTTTTCCTGTTAATATTTTCCACTAAAATATAAGTGAATTTGTATGAATGCTTTCTTTCATTATTCACAGTGTAAGATACAGGGAGATCTAATTGTTTTTAGGATGATTTGTCCCTAAGGGGATAGATGCTCAGTTGCCTGTGTGTATCAGCTTTTATTTTTCATTTTTGTTTATTGACAAAATCAATATGCTATTTGGAAACTGCCAAATTGGTTCTAGAGATCTGACAGACTGAAATTTGGAGAGCAACATAAAGTCAGTCTTCCCAGGATGTTGCTTGAACCAGCAGAGACCCAGAGTCCTAATTTTAAATGGTTGCTTTATTTGGTGAAATAGCTTGGATATTGGCTTTACAGACAAAATGCCCTTGACGTCTTGGATCTCAGTTCTTCAGAAAGGATAATGAGGATAGTAGAAGGATAATTTCTTTTATTCCTTCCAGCCCTAATATTCTGTGATTCATCTGAGTATTAATTTGCACGCAGTTATATGGTGATGGGTGAAACATTGTAAAGAAACTTTGAGATACGTCCCATCAATACCTAATTTATTGAGAGTTTTTAGCATGAAGGGTTGTTGAATTTTGTCAAAGGCCTTTTCTGCATCTATTGAGATAATCGTGTGGTTTTTGTCTTTGGTTCTGTTTATATGCTGGATTACATTTATTGATTTGCGTATTTTGAATCAGCCTTGCATCCCAGGGATGAAGCCCACTTGATTATGGTGGATAAGCTTATTGATGTGCTGCTGGATTCGGTTTGCCAGTATTTTATTGAGGATTTTTGCATCAATGTTCATCAAGGATATTGGTCTGAAATTCTCTTTTTTGGTTATGTCTCTGCCAGGCTTTGGTATCAGGATGATGCTGGCTTCATAAAATGTGTTAGGGAGGATTCCCTCTTTTTCTATCAATTGGAATAGTTTCAGAAGGAATGGTACCAGTTCCTCCTTGTACCTCTGGTAGAATTCGGCTGTGAATCCATCAGGTCGTGGACTCTTTTTGGTTGGTAAGCTATTGATTATTGCCACAATTTCAGAACCTGTTATTCGTCTATTCAGAGATTCAACTTCTTCCTGATTTAGTCTTGGGAGGGTGTATTTGTCGAGGAATTTATCCATTTCTTCTAGATTTTCTAGTTTATTTGCATAGAGGTGTTTGTAGTATTCTCTGATGGTAGATTGTATTTCTGTGGGATCGGTGGTGATATCCCCTTTTTCATTTTTTATTGTGTCTATTTGATTCTTCTCTCTTTTCTTCTTTATTAGTCTTGCTAGCGGTCTATCAATTTTGTTGATCTTTTCAGAAAACCAGCTCCTGGATTCATTAATTTTTTGAAGGGTTTTTTTGTGTCTCTATTTCCTTCAGTTCTGCTCTGATTTTAGTTATTTCTAGCCTTCTGCTAGCTTTTGAATGTGCTTGCTCTTGCTTTTCTAGTTCTTTTAATTGTGATGTTAGGGTGTCAATTTTGGATCTTTCCTGCCTTCTCTTGTGGGCATTTAGTGCTATAAATTTCCCTCTACACACTGCTTTGAACGTGTCCCAGAGATTCTGGTATGTCGTGTCTTTGTTCTCGTTGGTTTCAAAGAACATCTTTATTTCTGCCTCCATTTCATTATGTACCCAATAGTCGTTCAGGAGCAGGTTGTTCAGTTTCCATGTAGTTGAGCGGTTTTGAGTGAGTTTCTTAATCCTGAGTTCTAGTTTGATTGCACTGTGGTCTGAGAGACAATTTGTTATAATTTCTGTTCTTTTACATTTGCTGAGGAGAGCTTTACTTCCAATTATGTGGTCAATTTTGGAATAGGTGTGGTGTGGTGCTGAAAAAAATGTATATTCTGTTGATTTGGGGTGGAGAGTTCTGTAGATGTCTATTAGGTCCACTTTGTGTAGAGCTGAGTTCAATTCCTGGATATCCTTGTTAACTTTCTGTCTCGTTGATCTGTCTAATGTTGACAGTGGGGTGTTAAAATCTCCCATTATTATTGTGTGGGAGTTTAAGTCCCTTTGTAGGTCACTCAGGACTTGCTTTATGAATCTGGGTGCTCCTGTGTTGGGTGCATATATATTTAGGATAGTTAGCTCTTCTTGTTGAATTGATCCCTTTACCATTATGTAATGGCCTTCTTTGTCTCTTTTGATCTTTGTTGGTTTAAAGTCTATTTTATCAGAGACTAGGATTACAACCCCTGCCTTTTTTTGTTTTCCATTTGCTTGATAGATCTTCCTCCATCCCTTTATTTTGAGTCTATGTGTGTCTCTGCACGTGAGATGGGTTTCCTGAATACAGCACACTGATGGGTCCTGACTCCTTATCCAGTTTTCCAGTCTGTGTCTTTTAATTGGAGCATTTAGCCCATTTACATTTAACGTTAATATTGTTATGTGTGAATCTGATCCTGTCATTATGATGTTAGTTGGTTATTTTGCTCGTTAGTTGCTATTGTTTCTTCCTAGCCTCGATGGTCTTTACAATTTGGCATGTTTTTGCAGTGGCTGGTACCGGTTGTTCCTTTCCATGTTTAGTGCTTCCTTCAGGAGCTCTTTTAGGGCAGGCCTGGTGGTGACAAAATCACTCAGCATTTGCTTGTCTCTAAAGTATTTTATTTCTCCTTCACTTATGAAGCTATCTACGACAAACCCACAGCCAATATCATACTGAATGGGCAAAAACTGGAAGCATTCCCTCTGAAAACTGGCACAAGACAGGGATGCCCTCTCTCACCACTCCTATTCAACATAGTGCTGGAAGTTCTGGCCAGAGCAATCAGGCAGGAGAAGGAAATAAAGGGTATTCAATTAGGAAAAGAGGAAGTCAAATTGTCCCTGTTTGCAGATGACATGATTGTATATCTAGAAAACCCCATTGTCTCAGCCCAAAATCTCCTTAAGCTGATTAGCAACTTCAGCAAAGTCTCAGGATACAAAATCAATGTACAAAAATCACAAGCATTCTTGTACACCAATCACAGACAAACAGAGAGCCAAATCATGAGTGAACTCCCATTCACAGTTGCTTCAAAGAGAATAAAATACCTAGGAATCCAACTTACAAGGGATGTGAAGGACCTCTTCAAGGAGAACTACAAACCACTGCTCAATGAAATAAAAGAGGATACAAACAAATGGAAGAACATTCCATGCTCATGGGTTGGAAGAATCAATATCGTGAAAATGGCCATACTGCCCAAGGTAATTTATAGATTCAATGCCATCCCCATCAATCTACCAATGACTTTCTTCATAGAATTGGAAAAAACTACTTTAAAGTTCATATGGAACCAAAAAAGAGCCCGCATCGCCAAGCCAATCCTAAGCCAAAAGAACAAAGCTGGAGGCATCACGCTACCTGACTTCAAACTATACTACAAGTCTACAGTAACCAAAACAGCATGGTACTGGTACCACAACAGAGACATAGATCAATGGAACAGAACAGAGCCCTCAGAAATGATGCCGCATATCTACAACTATCTGATCTTTGACAAACCTGACAAAAACAAGAAATGGGGAAAGGATTCCCTATTTAATAAATGGTGCTGGGAAAACTGGCTAGCCATATGTAGAAAGCTGAAACTGGATCCCTTCCTTACACCTTATACAAAAATTAATTCAAGATGGATTAAAGACTTAAATGTTAGACCTAAAACCATTAAAATCCTACAAGAAAACCTAGGCACTACCATTCAGGACATAGGTGTGGGCAAGGACTTCATGTCTAAAACACCAAAAGCAATGGCAACAAAAGCCAAAATTGACAAATGGGATCTCATTAAACTAAAGAGCTTCTGCACAGCAAAAGAAACTACCATCAGAGTGAACAGGCAACCTACAGAATGGGAGAAAGTTTTTGCAACCTACTCATCTGACAAAGGGCTAATATCCAGAATCTACAATGAACTCCAACAAATTTACAAGAAAAAAACAAACAACCCCATCAAAAAGTGGGCAAAGGACATGAACAGACACTTCTCAAAAGAAGACATTTATGCAGCCAAAAATCACATGAAGAAATGCTCATCATCACTGGCCATCAGAGAAATGCAAATCAAAACAACAATGAGATACCATCTCACACCAGTTAGAATGGCCATCATTAAAAAATTAGGAAACAACAGGTGCTGGAGAGGATGTGGAGATATTGGAACACTTTTACACTGTTGGTGGGAATGTAAACTAGTTCAACCATTGTGGAAGTCAGTGTGGCAATTCCTCAGGGATCTAGAACTAGAAATACCATTTGACCCAGCCATCCCATTACTGGGTATATACCCAAAGGACTATAAATCATGCTGCTATAAAGACACATGCACACGTATGTTTATTGCAGCACTATTCACAATAGCAAAGAGTTGGAACCAACCCAAGTGTCCAACAACGATAGACTGGATTAAGAAAATGTGGCACATATACACCATGGAATACTATGCAGCCATAAAAATGATGAGTTCGTGTCCTTTGTAGGGACATGGATGAAACTGGAAAACATTATTCTCAGTAAACTATCGCAAGGACAAGAAACCAAACACCGCATGTTCTCACTCATAGGTGGGAATTGAACAATGAGAACTCATGGACACAGGAAGGGGAACATCACACTCCGGGGACTGTTGTGGGGTTGGGGGAGGGGGGAGGGACAGCATTAGGAGATATACCTAATGCTCAATGACGAGTTAATAGGTGCAGGAAATCAACATGGCACATGTATACATATGTAACAAACCTGCACATTGTGCACATGTACCCTAAAACCTAAAGTATAATAAAATAAAATAAAATAAAATAAAATAAAATAAAGAAACTTTGGAAATGAATGAATTTATACAACAAGAAAAAATAAAGAGAAAAAAAACTTAATAGTCTATTTTTGGTCCTAACAGCAGGGGTAAGGTATATATTATTTAACTAAATAGGTATAAAATGAAATTGAAAGTAATAGATACGGTGTGCAGGGAAGTTTCCAGGAAGAAAGCTTATGGGAAGATGTTGAAACCAGATGTGATTTGAACACCTAAGTACTTAATTTACTTTCCAGTTCTACTTTTTTTCTGAAATTAGCTGTAGTCTTTGGCATATAGTTGGTGTTCAGTGAATATTTGTGGAATGAATTGACTAATAAAAAAATTGTTGGGCCTAGCTCATCCGAGCTAAGGAGTTTATATGGTATAGATCTTTGTGGTAACTCAAAGAAGAGGTGGCCCAACACGGATCAATTAGATTAGGTTTGACATCAGAAATATTTCCAATTGAGTCAAGAACCTTACAAAAAGAAATGTGGTAAAGGACAAGGTTAGTATTTTTTTTCTCCAAATTTTGTCTCTATTAATTTTATTCTGAACTCACACATCAGATTTTCTGAGAGAGGTGTGTCATAACATTAGTCCCCTTTGCCCTAGTTTGTCACCCCTTGGCCCAAGCAGTGAGAGCCACGTCCATTGTCCTCTGCTGGTAGTTGCACACCCATAGGTGAAGGATAAGACAACGTGTTTTTATTTTTTATCTTTCTTATTATTAAGTAGAATATACAGCTGTGTTTCTCCCCTCGTGAAAGTGTCTCCATAGAAATTTTCTGGACCTGAATCATAACCCCTTTGGTATATTAATAAAATGTCTCCAGGAGCCAGATAACCCCCCCGTGTTTTATATATTATTGTGTCTGGAATTGGTGGGTTCTTGGTATCACTGACTTCAAGAATGAAGCTGCGGACCCTCGCGGTGAGTGTTACAGTTCTTGAAGGTGGCACCTCCTGAGTTTGTTCCTTCTGATGTTTGGACATGTTCGGAGTTTCTTCCTTCTGGTGGGTTCGTGGTCTTGCTGGCTTCAGGAGTGAAGCTGCAGACCTTCGTGGTGAGTGTTATGGCTCTTAAGGCAGCGCGTTTGGAGTTGTTCATTCCTCCCATCCGGAGTTGTTCATTCCTCCCGGTGGGTTCGTGGTCTCACTGGCTTCAGGAGTAAAGCTGCAGACCTTGCAGTGAGTGTTACAGCTCATAAAGGCAGTGCAGACACAAAGAGTGAGCAGCAGCAAGGTTTATTGCAAAGAGCAAAAGAACAAAGCTGCCACAGTGTGGAAGCAGACCTCAGCGGGTTGCCACTGCTGGCTGGGGCAGCCTGTTTTTGTTCCCTTATCTGACCCCACCCACATCCTGCTGATTGGTCCTTTTTGACAGGTTGCTGATTGGTGCGTTTACAAACCTTGAGCTAGACACAGAGTGCTGATTGGTGTATTTACAATCCCTTAGCTAGACATAAAGGTTCTCCAAGTTCTCACCATATTAGCTAGATACAGAGTGCTGATTGGTGCATTTACAAACCTTGAGCTAGACACAGAGTGCTGATTAGTGTATTTACAATCCCTTAGCTAGACATAAAGATTCTCCAAGTCCCCACCAGATTAGCTAGATACAGAGTGCTGATTGATGTGTTTACAAACCTTGAGGTAGACACAGAGTGCTGACTGGTGTATTCACAATCCCCCAGCCAGACATAAAGGTTCTCCAAGTCCCCACTAGACTCAGGAGCCCAGCTGGCTTCACCTAGTGGATCCCGCACCGGGGCCGCAGGTGGAGCTGCCTGCCAGTCCCGCGCAGTGTGCCTGCACACCTCAGTCCTTGGGCGGTTGATGGAACTGAGCGCCGCGGAGCAGGGGGCAGCACTTATCGGGGAGGCTTGGGCTGCACAGGAGCCCATGGCGGGGGGTGGGGGGTGGGGCTCGGGCATGGCAGGCTGCAGGTCCCGAGCCCTGCCCCGCGGGAAGGCAGCTGAGGCCCAGCGAGAATTTGAGAGCAGCGCCGGCGAGCTGGCACTGCTGGGGGACCTGGTGCACGCTCTGCAGCTGCTGGCCCGGGTGCTAAGCCCCTCACTACTTGGGGCCAGTGGCACTGGGCGGCTGCTCCAAATGCGGGGCCCACCAAGCCCACGCCCACGCAGAACTTGCGCTGGCCCACAAGCGCCACATGCAGCCCCGGTTCCAGCCCACGCCTCTTCCTCCACACCTCTCTGCAAGCTGAGGGAGCTGGCTCCAGCCTTGGCCAGCCCAGAGAGGGGCTCCCACAGTGCAGCGGTGGGCTGAAGGGCTCCTTAACTGCGGCCAGAGTGGGCACCGAGGCCGAGGAGGCACCGAGAGCGAGCGAGGGCTGCCAGCACACTGTCACCTCTCATTATGACATAGAGTTTTCTCCAAGTTCTGGGGCTTCACCTCTTTTGACACGTAATACCCACAAATATAACACCCCAGTCTTCTTTAGCCAGGGACCTAGTTCATCGGATAACAATTTGGCCCTCTTGAGGAGACCTAAGAAGTTTCAGTATTTTGGATCAAAGCAATTAACTAGATAAATGGTTACAGTTTTAATTCTCATGGCATGTGAAGGGTGGAATATTTTTACAGTAAGTGAAAGCAACCATTCCTTTCTTTGTATCATATACATTTCTGAGGCTCAGCAGGCTAAGGATTTCTGCATAGTACTGAGAAATCCAGGGATGTTTTATTTCTCCACAATTATGTGTTTTAAGTGGGAAGAATCTCTACCAGGTTATGTAAATATTTTATGTAAAAATAGCAAATGATGGTTTATGTATAATAGATGGAGTAAGGTATGCTTTCTAAAATGAATTAAAAATATAGCAGGGAAAAAAGTAAAGGCAGTAGTAATATTATTAGAAATAACCACATCTGGGAATCTCTATATTTAATAACCTTGACTCTTGTAGTATTTCAGACTTATCTAAAAGATGCCTGTGTCTAGACTATGTTAATAGAATATTTGGAAAATGTCTTTGAACTGACTCTTGCTTGACACAGATTTCAAAGAATCCTCATGATCATTTGTTCTGTTCATACCTGTTGAAATTTCTGAACTTGTGTGAGGGTACAATAATGTAAAACGTTGTATATATGTACCAGGTAATATGCAAAGATGATGAGTATTTCTGTTAGGATTTTTTAAACCAGTAATCTTTAATTTGTATCGATTTGTTTAAAAAGATAAATATTTGGCCGGGTGCGGTGGCTCATGCTTGTAATCCCAGCACTTTGGGAGGCCGAGGCGGGCGGATCACGAGGTCAGTAGATCGAGACCACGGTGAAACCCCGTCTCTACTAAAAATACAAAAAAATTAGCCGGGCCTGGTGGCGGGCGCCTGTAGTCCCAGCTACTCAGAGAGGCTGAGGCAGGAGAATAGCCTGAACCTGGGAGGCGGAGCTTGCAGTGAGCCGAGATTGCGCCACTGCACTCCAGCCTGGGTGACAGAGCAAGACTCTGTCTCAAAAAACAAAACAAAACAAAACAAAACAAAACAAAAGATAAATATTCTCTGACATTGTGACTGAGTTGATGAATTGGTTGGATACCTGTTGTTTGCCTCAGTCATTGAAACCAAGAGTATATGGTATAACATCCTATTCTCTCTAAAAATAGTTTCTGTGGTTTTGTTCTGAGTACATTACTTTTCTTTTTGCTCCTTATAATCAGTTATTATTTTTTATTTTTTAAATTAGAGATGGAGACTTGCTTTGTCACCCAGGCTGGAGTTATGCTGTCATGGATTACTATATCCTCGAACTCCTGGGCTCAAGTGATCCTCCCAGTGTAGGTTCCCAAGTAGCTGAGACTACAGGTGTGCACCATCATGCCCAGCTGATTTTTTAATTGTTTTGTAGAGATAGGGTCTTGCCATGTTGCCCAGGCTGGTCTTGAACTCCTGGCTTCAAGCAGTCCTCCTGCTTCAACCTCTCAGTGTTGGGATTACAGTTGCAATCCCAAGCCACTGCACTTGGCCACAGTTTTAAAGTTTCAAAAATAAATAGAAATAACTGGTTGACTTACCTGACTTACTGTTTCTTTCAGCTTTTTGCCTGAATTCATCAATGGAGACTTTGATTCTATTAGGCCTGAAGTCAGAGAATACTATGCTACTAAGGTAAATTATAAACACTTTTTTTTGTTCAAGATCTTTCTCATATGGTTGCTTTTTCTATGTTGTTTCCAATCGTCATGCTGTATAGGAAGAGATTGATAAACTCATTGGTTGGTTACTTGTTATAGTTTTTTTTATTTTGACAATTGTAACATACATGCAAAATCGAAACTTACACTTTTTCACAACGGGTTTGCCGCCAGAACACAGGTGTCATGAAAACTACTCCTAAAAGCCAAAACGGGAAAGGAAAAGACTCACGTCAACATTATCGTCATTGGACATGTACATTCGGGCAAGTCCACCACTACTGGCCATCTGATCTACAAATGCGTTGGCATTGACAAAAGAACCATTGAAAAATTTGAGAAGGAGGCTGCTGAGATGGGAAAGGACTCATTCAAGTTGTGCCTGGGTCTTGGATAAACTGAAAGCTGAGCGTGAACGTCATATCACCATTGATATCTCCTTGTGGAAATTTGAGACCAGCAAGTACTACGTGACTATCATTGATGCCCCAGGACACAGACACTTCATCAAAAACGTGATTACAAGGACATCTCAGGCTGACTGTGCTGTCCTGATTGTTGCTGCTGGTGTTGGTGAATGTGAAGCTGTTATCTCCCAGAATGGGCAGATGCAAGAGCATGCCCTTCTGGCTTACACACTGGGTGTGAAACAACTAATTGTTGGTATTAACAAAATGGATTCCACTGAGCCACCCTACAGCCAGAAGAGGTACGAGGAAATCGTTAAGGAAGTCAGCACTTACATTAAGAAAATTTGCTACAACCCTGACACAGTAGCATTTGTGCCAATTTCTAGTTGGAATGGTGACAACATGCTGGAGCCAAGTGCTAACATGCCTTGGTTCAAGGGATGGAAAGTCACCGTTAAGGATGACAATGCCAGTGGAACCACGCTGTTTGAGGTTCTGGATTGCATCCTACCACCAACTTGTCCAACCGACAAGCCCCTTCACCTGCCCCTCCAGGAGGTCTACAAAATTGGTGGTATTGGTACTGTTTCTGTTGGCCGAGTGGAGACTGGTGTTCTCAAACCTGGTATGATGGTCACCTTTGCTCCAGTCACCATTACAACTAAAGTAAAGTCTGTCAAAATGCACCATGACGCCTTGAGTGAAGTTCTTCCTGGGGACAGTGTGGGCTTCAATGTCAAGAATGTGTCTCTCAAGGATGTTCATCATGGCAGCATTGCTGGTGACAGCAAAAATGACTCACCAATAGAAGCAGCTGGCTTCATTGCTCAGGTGATTATCCAGAACCATCCAGGCCTAATCAGTGCTGGCTGTGCCCCTGTACTGGATTGCCACATGGCTCATGTTGCATGCAAGTTTGCTGAGCTGAAGGAAAAGATTGATCACTGTTCTGGTAAAAGGCTAGGAGATGGCCCTAAATTCTTGAAGTCTAGTGATGCTAACATCGTTGATATGGTTCCTGGAAAGCCCATGTGTGTTAGCTTCTCAGACTATCCACCTCTGGGTCGCTTTGCTGTTCATGCTATGAGACAGACTGTTGCCATGAGTGTCATCAAAGCAGTGGACAAGAAGGCTGCTGGAGCTGGCAAGGTCACCAAGTCTCCCCAGAAAGCTCAGAAAGCCAAATGAATATTATCCCTAGTACCTGCCACCCCGCTCTTAATCAGTGATGGAAGAACGGTCTCAGAACTGTTTGTTTCAATTGGCCATTTACATTTAGTAGTAAAAGACTGGTTAATGATAACAATGCATCATAAAACTTTCAGAAGGAAAGGAGAATGTTTGGTGGACCACCTTGATTTTCTTTTTTGCGTGTGGCAGTTTTAAGTTACTAGTTTTTAAAATCAGTACTTTTTAATGGAAACAACTTGACCAAAAATTTGTCACAGAATTTTGAGACCCATTAAAAAAGTTTAATGAGAAAAAAAATGGAAACTTAACAAAATGACAAGTTGGAACACAATCTTGGGGAAATTTTATCACCATTATGTAAAAATTAATCCTTTAAACATATATATTTAAAAAGAGCTTATAATTTATATATGCTCATTTAATAATACACAATTGTTGCCTATATCCTCATTAATTATTATATATTTCTCGTGGATCATTTTAACTTCATTTAATGAATGTACCTTATTTCACTTAACCAATTCCCAATTAATGTACATTTCAGGTGTGCATTTTTTTTGCTTTGTAAACTCTGCTAAAATCATCTTTGTAAATGAATTTTTATAAAAATGCATAATTGTGTATTCATAAGAATTTAGGACTAACGTTAGAAAATTTTCTTTTTAACATTTAGTTTTCTTGAAATTATTATTACTGTGTTTTGAATAAAACTATTCCCTACAACTTGAGATTGATAATAACCTACATCTTTCCAAAAGGTGTTAATTTTCTCAATATTGGGCACATCTTTCAAAGATCCTTGCCACTTAAGAACATATAAATAATCTAATTGGGAATGATATAAGGCACCTGGGAGTGTATTAAAGTAACCAGTAATTCAAGGTCTCAGTGGTTTTGGAAGACAATGAAGAGTTTCTCAAATAAAAATTACAGCATTGGTAATTCTTCTAACCACAACACCATCATCTGTGTTTAATTCTAAACTGGCGTTAGCAAAGTACACATTGTTTTAAAAAGAAACATCAGGTATTGAAATCACAAAACTTTAAATTCTTCATGAGGCTTGGGGGGAAATGAGATAAATTCAAAAAGAAGAGAAGGAACCTTTCTCAGGAAGGAGGGAAGAGAAAAAGGTAGGAAAATGAAAAGAAAGAGGAAAAAGGAAACATGATTCTAGGTGGAAACACAAAGGTGCTATGCTTATAAGGTATAGCCTGTTATGATATGGAAATTTTGGGGCTGGCAGTGAATGCAGGTCTCTGCACATCCCATCTGCCCACCAGCTGATCAGACTTTCCCTCGGCAAATGAAGACTGTTCCCAAGTCAGTGTTTGATATTCATGCTCAATTACTTTAACATTGGCATGTTCCTATTCATGCCTCACAGTCTCACTTCTCATTAACTCCATACCTCAACCTCGTTGGGATGGAAAAGCCACAGCCTTGCTTACAATGCAGAGTTTTACAGATGCATAGATGTTAATCATATTTTCAAGAGCAGAAGAAACAGCAAGAGAGGCAGGGACAAGCAGACTCAAAAGCAAGTTGAAGATCTGGTCAGGTGTGACTCCTCTCCCCCTTCTTTAATGCTGCTGGCTTGCCAAAGTCAGAAGTGCCAGCCTGATCACATCTATCCAAGATAAGAAAATAGGGGAAGCCAGCCTTTTTATATCTATAGGCAGTAAAATGAGGGTCAAGGATAGAGGAAAAATTTGAGTTAATGCCTCTTGATGAATTTCTCTTACATTTCCTTCTTCACTTTATTTTAACCTTAAAAACTAAATGATATTTGTTGAGTTTTAGTTTTTAAAGTAAGATTTAGCTGAATCTTCTAATTCTTGAACTGCATAGTTCTAGGTTGATACAGTATAATCCACTTTCTTCATGTATCAGCAAGGATCAAACTCACTGCTTTGAACTTTTAGGCTAATCCTAGAGGGCACAGATGATGTATTTTATATAGTTAATGTGCCCTGTAGAGCACATAGTGAGTGTTTGGCTGTAGTTTTAATAACCATGACAATTACAACAAGTTAATGCAATATTACACACAATTCATATAAGCCATTATCTCCAACTTAAACAGCGTTTACGCTGCTCTTTCGCAATTGAAAGGCAGTTATCTTCATTTTCAAATACACCCCCTCCTCACCTGGTCTGAGTTTGCAATGAAGGTGAAACTGGGGATCTAGTAAAGTGGAGAAATTTAAAATACCAAAACTTTGTTAAAAAGTGGATTGTGTAGCCAACATTTGTTAATACAAAGTGTTGAACCTGGCAACTGGTGTACAGTCCTTAGTTTATAAAGTCCTCGTTTTCAGGTAGCTGTAACACCTTGGTGCTTTCCCTTTTGCCTATTTGTCTTAGTTCGTCTCTGCCTGGTTCACTGCTGTTAACTCAGAATGAGGAATATCTCTTACTGATTTTCCTCTTGATATTTTATTTTTCATTTTTCTGGGTCAGTCAGTGCTTCTTTGATTGAAAGCTAAAAATCGCCTACTTCTATCTATTATGCCTACCACCATGTTAATTTTTTTAGAACTTTAGAAGAAACTGTGCTATCTTATCAAACTCCTGATATTCTTTCGTTATTGTATTCTGTTGGGTCTTCAATGGATTTAGGAAAGGGAGTTTTAAAATTGTTTCCTTAATATTTAGGGGGTTAAGGAACAACTTGCAGGATTTAGCTGATGCCTTAAAAATTACAGAATATCAAGGGATTGCTATAAATGTAGGTTTATAGGATATGAGTTAAAATATAGAAATATAATAAAAATATGAAATACAGTCAACCCTTGGTATCCAAGGATTCATCCAACAGTGTATGGGGAACCTTGGGATATGCAGGGCCTACTAAGGGACTTAAGCATCCTCAGACTTTGATGTTCTCTAGGGTCCTGGAGCCAATCCCCTGTGGATATGAAGGGCCTACTGTAATTTAAAATAGAAGAAATTAAACAATATTCTTTATCCCAATTTTTTGATGAGGGACCTGAGGCCCAGAAAGCTAAGCGACTTCAACAAAATGGTAGAACTAGTGAGAGACAGCTTTAGGATCAATGTCCATGTTTTCTATAAAAAGAATGTTGTTTGAACTGGGACTGGGTCACTGCTACTGCTTCTCAACAGGTAAAGCCTTTGGCCTATTGGGTAAGACAGTTGTTCCTTGCGCTGGATATGTAGCATCCCTGGGAATGAATGCCACTATCACTGTCAGTGTGACATAATGTCAACAACATAATCAAATACTTTACATTATGTTTCTGGTATGTCCCTCTAAACCTTTGATTCTGAGGCAGCAAGGGTAAAGGTGCAATAGTTGGACCAGACCAGGAAAGAGAAAAACCTTATAAACTGATAAATTCTTAAATTACTTATTAACAAAAGCTACTTACAAGATACTGGATTGAGCCAAGATAGAAGAACACTGAAGAATCGGAGTGATTTGGTAATATGAAATTATCAAGGGTATAGGCAAATTTTTAGTATGTCTTTCTTTGTGTTACCAATGAGTATTTTGCCATTCCAGAAAGTGTTGCTATCAACACAAGGCCGTGTTCTAGACGGTATGATGAAAACAACCCAAGCATAAGTCAGGAAGAGGACTGTAGGTCCAAGTTCTGATTTTATCTTCTCTGTTAATCCTTCCAAGTCTTAGAAGAACATAGCATCAAGAATATTGCAACAAGGTGCCCAAAGACTCATTGTAACTGTTTATGAAGACAAGCTTGGTTAAGGGAAACATTGAACCCCTGTATATGTGGTGAATGAGGCTAGCAGAAAGGGTGAGTTGATGCTGAACCACAGATTTTCTATTACAGAGAAAATAAGATAATTCCAGGTCCCCTGATAATTCTAGCACTATAAACTGGAGGAATGGAGAAAGAAATGTAGGCAGATTTTTGTCTCCTGTCTTTCATTGTATCTTTTTCCCTCTTGGGAAAGATAAGGGTTTTTTAAAGCAAATTGCATGAATTATTGAAGAATATATCTTATAAAACCAATATTTTTTATAGTATTTTCCCATTGTCATTGAATACTTGCGTGGCCATACCCAAATTTTTGACGAGTGCTCTCGATGGGCAGGGGTAGTGTATCCAATCTTTAAAAACCAGTACTCCCTTTTATAAATATAAAACGCTATAAGTGTTAGATGCAGTAGCAGAAAATGTCTCATCATTTTACATTTCATCATAATGGCTATTACCTGTATAAATGTGTTTCCGTTACATTTTAGGGAATTGGGGATTTGGGTTTAAATATAACTTTCTCAGTCAAAATAATTGGAAATTGTCACCTGGTTGGCATTTGAATAGAATGTCTGATTTTTCATAAATGGACTACTGATGAAAAGCAGAAAATGCTTATATTTTAATTCCAATTTAAAGATGGGGACACTGATTCTCAAATAGTGGGGAGGGCGGGTTATTGGGTGAAGGGTGCATTCAAGTGTGGATATCAAATAACTAATACTTAATCTTGGCTGTTAGCAGTGTGCATTTTAGTTTTTAGGCTTTTATAAGTAGTAAAGTGATTGTTTTCTTGAATTAAGTGCAAATTACATTTGTGCTGTTAATTTACATATATGAAAGTCTTACCACCACATGTGAAACTAAATCATGGTGTTATATCCCTGACTTGCTCATGTGCCTATAGTAATGATCTAATGATGGCATACATGTAGAGTTCTCTGGAAATACTAAAGCACTATTTTAATATAAGCTGGTAGTGTTTTATTTTACTTCCTAAAATTGTTTGCTTAAGACCTTTTTAATATTTTATTTTTTCTCAGTAACATTGCTTTTTAAAAATATTTTCAAATACTTCATCTTTGTAAGTGCATAATTTATGAATGTAGATGTAATTCATAATCAGAATTGCTTTGGATATCCTTTTGAATTTGATAAAGCCTCAGGTTTGATTCTATTTACATTTCACAGAATCTCCAGTTAAAAACATCTGAACTGATCCACCTAATCTCATGAATCTTATTATTTTCTACTCTTAGCTACGTCTCTTTTTCAGTTCTTCTCAGCCACATGCCAACAACTTTTAGATGAAAAATTAATTAGAGAAAATGACAAACTGGACTGTTAGAAATTGTGAACAGTTAGTAAGTTTGACTATTATGCCAAACAGAGGAAATTATACAAAATATATAAAGCTCAACTCCATTTTTTTATATATTTCTTTAAAAAATATCAACAAAATGAAACAAAGCCTGGAGTGTAATAAATTTTTAGGCTTAAGCATGAAGTCTAATTAACATATGCTAAGATCTAAAGGCTTTGCTAAGGGAATTATAGACAGGCAGTTTCCCTTGACAACTGAGTGACAGGTTCTTCACTTCATATTCCTTAGACTGGCTGTCTAACCCTTATTAGCATCTCACCAAGGGAATGATGAGACTGCCAGGGGAACATGATGTGAAACTATCTCTTGAATATACCTTAATTCTTATGCTTGCCTCAATCATAGTCCTTTCAAATTGACTTTATTGCCATCGATGTTTTTTGAAGCTTGTTTTGTTTGAATTTGTTTAACATACTGAAGGCTTTTAGAGAGGCCGAGACTTTGCCCTTTACATTGAAGAGCTCCCAGTGAGACACACAGGACCTCCAGGGGCACCTGCCTGCCTCTCCTCATTCATCTGATGTTACACTCTGTGTTCTCTAGGGCCTCTGTGACTCTGTCTTCCCTCTTTCGTCTGACTCATGGGATTCTTCCTTCGCCTAAACCAACCATGACAATCTAAAAAGTAATAACAACCAAATATTTTTAGTGCTTAAAATATGCCAGATATTTTTATATGCACTTTCCTTTATGAATTCATCCCTTCACAGTTTCCCACCTGGAGGTGGTGGTTAGTCCCTTGTTTATACTTTCTTGCTGAGTTTGAGATAAACAATTCTATCATCATTTTACTCCTCCCTGTTAACATGTGAACTTCTGGAAGCTGAAGTCTGCGGTCATTCATCCTGGTATCCCCAGTCATTAGTAGGTTCAGATTGAAGTTTATATGAAGCAGTTATCTGATCCCTCTTTTAGAACTAAAACAGAAAAGCACTGGTCCTGCTTTGCTTCATATAAAAAAGATTTCTGTTATCAAATGATTTTGTGAAATTTGCCACATTCTGTATGCCCCTTTTGGAAACCCACTGTGCATGTATCATTTTAAGTAAGTCTGCCAAAAATCTAATTTTACCTTAATATTTCTCAAATGTATTTCAACCCAGAACATTTACTCTTTACCCTACTAAAAATACAAAAAAAATTGGCCAGGCGTGGTGTCACATACCTGTGATCCCAGCTAATCAGGAGGCTGAGGCACGAGAATCGCTTGGACCCTGGAGACAGAGGTTGCAGTGAGCCGAGATTGTGTCACTGTACTCCAGCCTGGGAGACAGAGTGAGACTCTTTCTCAAAGAAAGAAAGTTTTCTATCAGTGTAGAAACTATTTACCATTCAAGTTTCCTGATGCCAGCCAGCAGCCAATCTTGCAAGCAGGCCATTTTAAAGACAGCAGCCTCAAGCCTGCTATGCTAAGTTTTCCCTGTACCCTCTTTCACCTAGAAGTCTGGCTCTGGTTTTAGGAAGAAAGCCATCATTTAAAACCCTGTGCTGTTCTAAAAAGACGTTCGACTTCCATTAACAGAAGGGATGACTTTCTTGTTTGAAACACTATAGCTTTCGTTCAATGCCTTGTTGAAAGAAAATGTTATTTTACAACACATAGGACAATGAAGATTATGCTAGATTAGAATGTCTCTTTAAGTTTGAGAAAGAATGGAGAATTGCTATAAGGTTAAATTGCATTTCTTCTTTTCCTTTATACACCATCTAGATACCAGAAAGAGAATACTAGATTATATTAGGCAATACGCTTAGAGTTTTTATACGGTTACTTAGGTTTTTAAGAGTTGAATCCTGTGACATTCTTGCTGAAGAAATCATTCCTTGAAGGCTGTTATTTGATGATTTAAAAAACAACCTTTTTAGCTCGAAAAGTATAAATGTTTCTAGAAGCCTGGTAAATAAAAGGAACAATCTGCCACAGTACACTTTATATAATGAAGAAGAAAGTGGGAATTAGTTATTTTGTGATTATATCTCTGCAGGGAAAAAGACGATGTTCATACCTGTATCCACAAACAGAGATCTTTTAGATTTCAGTTTACTTTATGGAACTATTCCCCTTCTTAGCAAATCTGAGAACAAGTTTGAGCTAATTTTAGATCTGTATCTTTGGTTATTTGGAGTATCTGTCATTTTGCTCTATGCCTGCTGTGCCCTTAATCTGGCAGGCAGTTTTTAATTACAGAGTTCTAGTCAATTCCATTTAATGAATGATTATGGACTCTTATTATTAAAACTTGAATATATTCAATTCTTCCAAGACTCTTGAAAATATCCCCCCAAAATATTTTTAAGTGTGTATCTTGCATACTGTGAGAAGAAAGGCAATGTCAGCAATGAATAGGGGAAAATAAAGAAGCTAACATGTTAAAACCAAGTAAAATTTTATCATTGCTTATTTGCTAAAGAAAATCCATATCAATATGCCAATATGAAGGTATAGGAAATTATACTTCATGTTTTCAGAGCCAACTTTAAAGATGGTCTTTGATTTCTTCTTACCTCGTTTACTTTATTGATAGACAACTGTTTTCCCCTCTGAGCATGTCCATTTCTTTTCATACTGTCCATTAGCCACTCAGTCCTCAACTGAAAGAACCACTTCCTATCCCTGTTGCACACTCCAAAATTATCTTAACTTTCTCTTTCCTTCTCCTCTTATGGAAATCATCTTTCCCATAATGAAACGGATTTCTGTTTGCTATTAAGGAGCAAGTAAATCAATTCAATTAATTCACAGCAAGAAATCCATGATGAATTGTCTCTCCTAAAATTACTTATATTTTAAAAGGATGAACTGTTCATCCTTATATACCACTAATAGGAATATGTATTTTTACAACTTTCCTAGAAAGCACTCTGGCATCAAATATCAAGGAACCTGAAAATGTTCTCATAATTTTCCCAGTAATTTTATTTCCAGAATTCATTTCTAAGAAAATAACCAGAATCAAACATTTATACACAGAGATGTTGATTGTAATGATATGTTTAAAAGAAAAAGAAAAAGTCAACTTATGTCATAAATATAATAATAATGATAATGTAATGAAGAAGAAGGAAAAAGGGAGAGAGGGATAGATAAGCATTCATTGCCCATTTTCAGGAGGCTGCAAAAACCATGAAAATTTCTAAGTCTTCTGATGTAGCATGGTCATGTGGGGTCATCATGTCTGCCTAACAGCTAATGGATGTTCAGGTATTTAAAACTAGAGAATGATAACTACATAAATCTTCCTATAAACTATAAAGGCATTTTTCTGCTTAGTCATGCCCAAATAACAAAAGTTCAGTTAAGCAGGGTACTAAGCAAAGTACAAAGCAAGATAGGTTCAGATCCCACACGGTGTTCCTATCAATTGTGTGACCTTGGGCAAGTTATTTAATCTCTGGGAACTACAGTCTGCATATTTTAAAATGTGATAATTACACTTGCCTTATAAGGTTATTATGGGGATTCAGAAATGTAATTCATGTAAAGTGATTCATATCTCATATAATACTAGATGTACTTAAATGTTCTTATTAATGTTGCTCATTTAGTGAGGGAGACAGTTGTCAATAGATCACATCCTTTAAGATTGGATACTTTAAAGGTTATCTTATTTGTCAGAGAATTAGGCTATATTTTGTTGGAGAATTTTAGTTTATTGAAAAGAATCTTAGAGTTTATTAGCTATATATACATTGTATTTAATTATACTAGGTAAGGGTCTATATGCAAGTCACTGGAAATACATTTTCAAAATTGACGTGCATGATACCTAGGAGGAAATAGCACTTATAAGTTCCTAACCTTATAAACTCAGTTCATAAAGTTACAGTAGATGTCTCAGAGCCCCATAACATCTTGCCAGGATAATTTGCACAGGTGTTTTCTGTCCTGGATAAATGGATGGGTACTAAATGATGACTTGACCTAAAATGAATAAGCTAATAGGAAACTTGGGAATGTTTTCACCAGACTTAACTCCTTGCCTCTTGTTTTATGAAGCCAAGTCTCTCTGGATATAGTCTATGAAATAACAATTAGTATGTTATTACAAGTTTTTTCAAAGGATATGTTTTCTTTCCCATTAAAGAATTTTAGAGGAGTCAGCATAGTATAACCTGATAGGTTTTATGTGTGTAAAATGTATAAACTCATTAACCTATATTAGTTAAATTATTGGCAGACAGTAAATTAAGTAATTGAGAATGACAGTCTGATGGCTTTTGCATTGGTCTTTTGAAATTAGGTTGATTATTGACACTCATTGCCTTGTAATAATTTCTTTCAGTTGTCAGTAAATTAAAAATAGTTTTGCAAATATTGACACAAAGTTCTTTGGAGAATATTAATATTTTGCTCACTGTAGTAAACTTTGATGTGAGGTGGTCTGCCTGTAACATCTGCTGTTTCTAAAGATTCTTCCCAGGTTCTGAGGTGAGCATTTGATATGTATTTATCACTATGCATCATCTCATTTAATCTTACCAGCAATTCTGGTTTTTATATTAGTTCTATTACAGATGGAGCTATGAAGTTCAGAGGGATTTTTTTTTCAATCTAAGCCTTTTTCCTCGTATTAAATTTCTTACAGTATACAGCATTTAGTTGTATATGGACAATATCTAATTGTAGGCCTAGAACAAGGGTTGGTTGGTAAACTAGTAATACAACTCGCAGGCCAAATATGGCTTGATAGCTGTTTTTGTAGTTTTGGCAAGCTAAGAATGGTTTTTATGTTTTTAAAAGTTGGAAAAAATCAAATGAAAATTTTATAACACATGAAAATTGTAAGCAAGTTAAATTTCAGTTTTATTAGAACACAGCCATTTCCATTCATTTATTTATTAGCTTTAGAGTCTTTCATGCTACACAGGTAGAGTTGAGTAGGTTGGACACAGGCCCTGTGGCCTGCAGAGTTGAAAAAATTACTATCTGGCCCTTTATAGGAAAAGTTTGCTGATCCCTTGCCTAGAGGGATAATTTATCTCATCTGCTATGCTTTTATAAATGACTTTATTTGTTATTGAGTGCTACATACTGTGTTGGGCTCTTGTCTTGGGAATACAGTCGTAAACAAAGGAATACAGTGGGTGGCTTCAAGGAGCTTACAGCTTAAAGCTTATGTTTCAATTAATATTTTAATAGTCATGGGTAGATTGATAATTCTATATGATAAAATTATTTGGTTATTCTAATAAAATATGTAAATACTCATTGGAGACTTTCATACTCATATAGACCTAAGTAATTAATATACTAATAAAATATTAGGTTAATCCAATAGTAAAATTATTTGATTAAAATATTCATCATAAACCTTACTGTTTGACCCTCTTGATTTTTAAAAAATGCATGCATATACCACACTGAACATAAACCTATCCCTTAGATGATTTGTGATTTTATTGTGATTAGGACCATATATTACAAGCATATATTTTATGTTTGCTATAGCTCTAGATGTTGGCAGTATGGGAAATTGAGCTGAACCCTGATCATTCCACGGCATGTTCCGAAAACTGTTTATTGTTAATTTTTTGCTAAGTTCCCAATACCAGTTTTTTTCCTTGTCATTTTTTTTTTTTTAAAAAACAAGTAAAAACTTATTCAAACATATTCTGAATTTTTTCTGTAGTACTTTATACTACTGCATTTGTTAACCTCAATGTGCATGTATATTTCAATTTTCCTTACTGGATGTTAGTTTTGTTAACATTAATGTATTTTAAACTTTACTTAATTGCATATGAAATGCTAATTTTTGTTATTTTAAGAATCTGCATTAATTGTGTCCAAATAGAAAAGAGTTATTTAATTTCCTCAAGGCAGCATTAGTATATAGTGAGTGTTTCTTCTCTGTGTGAGGCTCATTTTCTGGTTTATATGTGTTTATGTTTATGAGAAAAATACCATTGTTTTCATGAGGAGAGAAATGGTTTTAATTCAACCATCATTTGTCTAGCCACTAAACATCTACTGACTTATTGATATGTGCCCATAGTAACTTAGTGTCTGAGAGTGCAGATGTCAGTTTCCCTGTATGCATGGAGTGTTGCGTTTACACTTTCTGCCTGAAGATCCTGTTTTCCCCAAATAATAGACAAGATTTTCCAGACGAGAATTTTTGCCTGTGTATGTGTGAGATTGAGTTGTACCACTTTAAGTTGTTCCATGAGTATCCCTTTGTAAAATACTACTTCTGTTTTAGTAAGTTTTTTGCCTCTTTCTGTTCTTCAGTCTCCTCAAACCTGATGAATGATCATGTTGACGATTAGGATTAAATTACCTTATTTGTAACTTTCTGCACCTTTAATATTTGCTTTCAAATTTTGTTTTTGGAGACCTTAGGGCATTCATCATTTTAAGGTGAACTTGTGATATTTCCTTTATCATTGTGAATTATTTCAGTTTGTTATTATTGAACTTGGTATTCAGCTTGTTATTATATCTTTTCAATTCAATTTTTATTATTTTTGTTATTATAGCCAAGTATAATGGAACATATCTTTATAATGTATTATTTATTAAAACTTTTGGGCAGGTCTCTAGTTTCTAGTCAAATGAAAGTTTAAGGAAAATTTACATGTGGAAGAAAATTTCTTTTTTGTATTACCAGGTTGTTCCTAAATTCTGTCTTTTCCATGATGTATATATGTGTGTGCACATACACGTATCTATTTATATATAAAATTTGCAATTTTGGTTCCTATTTTACTTAATTTACAGTTGTTTCTGGCTAATTTTCAATTATGTCCTAGGACCTTTTAGGTAATACCAAGGATAAAACACTTGCTAAGGTATTAATTCTCTGTGTTTTATGGTAAAATTATATATGTCATTATAAACTCTTATCTTGTGCTGAAACGGCTGAAGAAGTAGAACACCATTATAATGACAATACTTGATTAGCACAAATTCATTACCCAACCTGATGATGAGTTTGCTAATACCACGCCAACATATCATGTCTTTAGGGACCACGGCTTTCCCAGTCTGTAGATCTATACGCTTTTCAATGTTTATCTTCCTTTGGCCTCCCAATGTACATAGTCTTCAAATTTTTGGATGTTAAATTCCTAGATACTGACCTGGGCATGACAGGCAAGAATCTAAATATTTAATCCACCTGATAGTAATTTTCATGTATAAATGCAGATAAAACATTGAAATGGGCCGAGTGTGGTGGCTCACACCTGTAATCCCAACACTTTGGGAGGCCGAGGCGGGCGGATCACGAGGTCAAGAGATCAAAACCATCCTGGCCAAAATGGTGAAACCCCGTCTCTACTAAAAATACAAAAATTTGCCGGGCATGGTGGCGTGCGCCTGTAGTTCCAGCTACTCAGGAGGTGAGGCAGGAGAACTGCTTGAACCCGGGAGGTGGAGGTTGCAGTGAGCCAAGATCACGCCACTGCACTCCAGCCTGGGTGACAGAGCCAGACTCCATCTCAAAAAAATTAAATAAATAAATGAAACATTGAAATGAAAAAAGAAGTCATTTGTTAGGTGTGTTCTGTTTCAGCCCTACCATATAAATGAATATTTTCTTCATCTGTGGGAAGGCTGGTGGTAAGAACTGCTTATATTGCCAAGCAATGAAAACAAATAGCTTTAACCACACAAAATAAAACACTTATTTATTCGCATAACCGAAAAGGATAGAGGAGAATTCAGCTTCAGTGAGGCTTGATGGGCTACCAAAACAGCCCCCAGGTACTGGTTTCTTGTTTCTTAACTCTTTGACCCACACTGCCAGCTTCATTCTCAGGTGCCACATTGTGGATCTCTGGCTCTAGGCTGTCCTCTTGTGTTGCAGACTGGCTGCCATCTCAACATGTCTTTCTGCTGAAGAGCAGAAGTCTCTTGCAGGGTTGATGCACACACCCCAGCAATTCTTGTGCTCTCTTTGGCCCAAACTGTGGCATGTGCTCATCTCCAAACAATTTGCAGTGGATAAGGGGATAAATTATGTTGATCATCTTTACCAGTCCTGATACCTCCAGAACTGAGTATCTAATTGTATACTTGAGAGAGGGTAAATAAATATTCAAAGAAAAGTCAGGTGCTAGTATCTAATAAAGAGGAGGAATGCATGCTGGGGATGTAGTATCTTTTTTTTTACTATATAGGAGTCCCCTTTTTCCACAGGGGATGTATTCCAAGATCCCTAGTGGGTGCCTGATACCACGGATAGTACTGAACGCTATATACACTGTTTTCCTATGCATACATACCTTTGATAAAGTTTAATTTGTAAATTAGTAAGAGATTAGCAATAATAGCTAGTGATAAAATAGAACATTGATAAGAATAGACTGAAATAAAAGTTATGTAAATGTGATTCTCTCTCAAAATATCTGATTGGATTATACTCACCTGTTTTTGGGCAGCTGTTGATTGTGGGTAACTGAAACCCTGGAGCTCAAAACTATGGAAAAGGGGGTCCACTGTACTTGTTCTGGTGAAGTGTTCATCCTAAGAACTTGAAGAAAATGGAAGAAATAAAAAGGACACTATCTTCATATTACCATGACAGATTAATCTATTGCAAGTTTCCATTTTAGCTGGGACTGTATGTTTTGTCTGTATGTTTTTAGCATTGATGTCAGAAAGGCTTGCAGTTTGGTGTATTTGTGAGGTGAGGCAGGGTACAAATCAATTCCAGTAGTCTCACTTTAACATACAGAGGAATGAAAAATTCCAAAGAATATGACAGATATTCACCTGTCACCTATTTGAGTTTAGTCTCAAAATATTTTATTAGCATTCATCTATTACAAGAATGTTAAACTGCTTGTTTAATTATTTTTAATTGGGAAAAGTCTTCTATTGATTAATTTAGGCTACCAAGAGATTGAGGTGCCAGTCCAGCTGAAAAGCATAGACTATATCTGATATGGTTTGGCTGTGTTCCCACCCAAAATCTCATCTTGAACTGATTCCCCATAATCCTTATAATCTGCACGTGTCAACGGAGAAACCAGCTGGAGGTAATTGAATCATGGCGGTGGTTTCCTTCATGATGTTCTCCTAATAGTGAGTTCTCATGAGATCTGATGGTTTAATAAGCGTGTGGCAGTTCCTCCTCCATTTGTTTTCCTTCCTGCCACCGTGTATAGAAGGTGCCTTGTTTCCCCTTTGCCTTCTGCCATGATTGTAAGTTTCCTGAACTTACAATGCTGAACTGTGAGTCAATTATGCTTCTTTCTTTTATAAATTATCCAGGCTCAGGCAGTTCTTTATAGCAGTGTGAAAGTGGACTAATATATTTGCAGCTTTGTAATTTTAGGAAATAACAAAATGTTCCTTTTGTCATTGTCAATAGTATTTTCTCACCAGGGTACAATATGTAGAACGTGTACTGCTATTCAAACATGTGGCATGAGACATCTGCATTACAGCAAATATTCATTCATTTATTGAGTAAATATTTACTGAGTGCTTACTGTGTGCTGTTTGAGGTACTCAGGATAAAACAGAAAACAAAACTGAGGATTAGCCCTGCCTCCTGGTATAAAGAGACAATAAATAATATGTAATGTGTTAGAAAGTGTTATTTCCTTGGGAGAAAACAGAAAATTCTGCGTAGGGTAAGGGCAGTCGGGACAGTCAAGATGAAGCTTGCTAGGGTCGGGCAGAGGGAAGTGCGTGAAGTCACGGTTTTAAGTAGGGTAATCAGGGTGTGCCTCATTAAGAAGGTGAAATTTTAACAAAGATTAGATGAAGGAAAGAAGTTATGAAGACCTTTTATATCTATGTCTTATTTAAATTCAACAGCTACTTTTTGATATGAATTATATCCTCTTCATATTTCACACAAGAATCATAAGAGGCTGGGGCAGTATAAAATTAGGGAGAGCTGGAAATTTTCTGGTTCGTGCAGATTTTGTAAACAATCGAATTGTAGAAAATGACAGTTCTTTGTGGTTGATAAATACACATAAGTGAAATCTTCAGTTTATGTTGAGGATATATGGCATATTTGAGTGTGCTCCTGGCAGTTTGAGGGTTCTGAATTTCTAGGAGAGGGGAGTAGAGTTCAAGGTGGAAGCTGTTTTGACTTTGTATTTGCACAGCAAGCACATACAGTATGTACATAGCGACATACACTTAGTGTACTTTTTCTTGTGCCGTGGTGGTGGTGGTCAGAGAGACTAGGAGTGGAGAAGCACCAGCCACCTCTTGCCGTTGTTCTTTCTTTGAGAGATGATTCTATTTAGTCAGCAATTAATGTGTTCTTCCTATACCTTTCATTCCTAATTATTTTTGCCTTTGTTTTAATTTTTATATTTTTTCATTTATTAGCTCATTGATTCAACAGATGTTAGATAACTAATATTTGTCGTTAGTGATTATCATCATTGAAGTCATAATGTTTTACATTTATTTAATACCTTTATATCTCATAGCATATAGATTTGCATATATGTGTATATATAAAATTTTATGTGAATGATCTAGTGTAGAACCTTCAGGAAATATTTATAATTATTATTGCCATTTTTCTAAGTAAGTTATTATTTCTCACGAGTTCCAATCCATCTTATACTATAGGTTTCACAGCATGATTTATCTATTTTCTGAATCTTCATTACTTACAGGATACCATGTAAGAAAATAGTGTTTCTTTCCCTGCCTCTGTATATGATTATTTCTCATATACATGTAGCAGCTTTGAGAATAACAGCTTTGTTGATGAAACTAGAAGCAGTGGTATTTGAATTGTTTAAAAACTGCGGGAAAATCATTGTAAGTTCTTTGTCATTTTGACATAAATCATCCTGAGGAATTATTTTCTTGTAAAAATCACACTAATGTTTGAAAACATTTATAATACTTAATGCTTTATGGCATTTTCTTAATAAAATATCTTGCTTTTGCAGACTGTTATTTTTTGATATATGTTCATTTAGTTTGGTTTTGGTTGAGAATATGCCTTGTCTTGTACTGATATTCAGATGCCCAGCACTGGAGAGACTGCTACTGTTTTGGTAAAGGACTCTGTTCCCACCTGTCCTAGTCAGTGTTGGGCTGAGATGTGGACGCAGCTGGGGAACACATGCTTATTGCCTCTGTGAGTGTCTGCTGAAGCTGAGAGGGATAGTTTATATGTTACTGGGTATAAATCTGGATCCTAAATATCTCAGGATCAATGGAATGGAGATAAGAAAATGGAACAGAGTTTTCTAATTTAAAAGAAATGTATGACTTTTCTATACGATCTCAAGAAGGTACAACTAAGACCAGTTACAAGACAATAAAGGGAGATATACTTGATACAATAATTTTATGGAATTTTAATAGAATTATTGAGATATGCAATGGGCTAGTTAGAAATTTCCTGTCACTATAAATTTGTACCAGCTTAGTGTGAGGGATAAAGAAGGGACTCAATTTGATCATATACCAAATGTTTAATGTATGCTTACTGTGTATTAATCATTTTTCTAGGTACTGGGGATATCATAGTGAATTAAAACTGACCCTACTCTTTAGTAATAAGCACTAAATGACTTTAAAAATAGTATGAAATTATATTAGTCCATTCTTATGCTGCTATGAAGAAATACCTGAGACCGGGTATAAAGGAAAGAGGTTTAACTGACTCACAGTTCCACATTGCTGGGGAGTACTCAGGAAACTTACAATCACGGCAGAAGGCCAAAGAGAAGCAAGCACCTTCTAAACAGGGTGGTATGATGGAGTGAGTGCAAGCAGGGGAAATGCGAGACGCTTATAAGACCATCAAATCTTATGAGACTTATTCACTATCACGAGAACAGCATGGGGGAGACTGCCACCATGATTCAATTACTTCCCACCAGGACCTTCCCACGACTTGTGGGGATTATGGAGATTACAATTCAAGATGTGGTTTGGGTGGTGACACAACCAAACCATATCATGCTGGCCCTGGTCCCTCCCATATCTCATGTCCTCACATTTCAAAACACAATCACTCCTTCTTCCCAAGAGTCCTCCCAGAGTCGTAACTCAATCCAGCATGAACTCAAAAGTCCAAGTCCAAATCTGAGATAAGGCAAGTCCCTTCTGCTTATGAACGTGTAAAATCAAAAGCAAGTTAGTTACTTCCTAGTGAGTAAATATACACATTCCAAATGGGAGAAATTGGCCAAAAAACAAAGGGGCTACAGGCCCCATGCACGTCTAAAATCCAATAAAGCAGTCATTAAACCTTAAAGTTCCAAAACGATCTACTTTGACTCCATGTCTCATGTCCAGGTCATGCTGATGCAAGAGGTCAGCTCCCACGGCCTTGGGGAGCTCCACCCGTGTGGCTTTGCAGGGTACAGACTAGCCTCACTCTTGGCTGCTTTCAGAGGCCGGCATTGAGTGCCTGCAGCTTTTCCAGGTGGAAGTATAAGCTGTTGCTGGACCTACCGTTCTGGGGTCTAGAGAATGGTGGCCCTCCTCTCACGGCTCTACTAGGCAGTGCCCCAGTCAGGACTCTGTGTGTGGACTCTGACTCCACATTTCCCCTCTGCACTGCCCTAGCATGAGGGCTCTGCCCCTGTAGCAAACTTCTGCCTTGGACATTCAGGCATTTCTGTCCATCTTCTGAAATCTTGGTTAGAAGTTCCCAAACCTCACTTCTTGACTTCTGTGTGCTTTCAGGCCCAACACCATGTGTAAGCTGCCAAGGCTTGGGGCTTGGACCCTCTGAGGCAATGGCCTGAGCTTTATCGTGTCCCCTTTTAGCCACAGCTGGGACTGAAGCAGCTAGGATACAGGCACGATGTCCCGAGGCTGCACAGAGCAGGGGCACCCTGGGCCCAGCTCATGAAACAATTTTTTTTCCTCCTAGGCCACTGGGCCTGTGTTGGGAGGGGCTGCTATGAAGGTCTCTGACGTTCCCTGGAGATATTTTCCCCATTGTCTTTGGATTAACATTCCCTTCTTTGTTACTTAGGCAAATTTGTGCAGTGGACTTGAATTTCTACCCCAGAAAATGGGTTTCTCTTTTCTATTGCATAATCAGGCTGTGAATTTTCCAAATTTTTATGCTCTGCTTACTCTTGAATGCTTTGACGCTTAGAAATTTCTTCTGCCAGATATCCTAAGTCATCTTTCTCAAGTTCAAAGTTCACATATTTCTATGGCAGGGGCAAAATGCCACCAGTCTCTTTGCTAAAGCATAGCAAGAGTCACCTTTGCTCCAGTTCCCAAGAAGTTCCTCATCTCCGTCTGAGACCACCTCAGCCTGGACAACATTGTCCATATCACTATCAGCATTTTGGTCAAAGCCATTCAATAAGTCTTTAGGAAGTTCTAAACTTTCCCACATCTTCCTGTCTTCTTAACCCTCCAAGTCTCTAGGAAGTTCTAAACTTTCACACACTCCCCTGTCTTCTGAGTCCTCCAAATGGTTCCAACCTCTGCCTGTTTCCTAGTTTCAAAGTTGCTTCTTCATTTTCAGGCATATTTACAGCAGCACCCTTCTCCTAGTACTTACTGTATTACTGTTCTCACGCTGCTATGAAGAAATACCAAAGTCTGGGTAATTTATAAAGGAAAGAGCTTTAATTGACTCACAGTTTTGTGTTGCTGGGGAGGCCTCAGGAAACTTAGAATCATAGCAGATGGCAAAGGATAAGCAGGAACTTTCTTCATAGGGAGGCAAGATGGAGTAAGTGCAAGCAGGGGAAATGTCAGATGCTTATAAAACCATCAGATCTCATGAGACTCACTCAGTAACACGAGAACAGAATGGAGGAAACTGCTCCTGAGATTCAATAACTTCCCACCTGGTCCCTCCCACAATTCATGGGGATTATGGGAACTACAATTCAAGAAGAGGACACAGCCAAGCCATATCAGAAATGTTTAAGATGTGTACAAGTATAAAAAATAATAAACCAAATAATTTTGTAACCACAATCCAACTTAATAAATGCTACCTATACAGTTCAGGACTTCTGTGGCCCTTTCTCATGGTTAAATCTAAAAATTTTTATTCTCTTATATTTCTTAATACTTTAACAAAAGCAACACTAAACCTACGTAAAGGTAATAAGCATGTTTTTACATTGTGTATATGTATGCAGTTATACTGCCTGTGTGATTCTGTAACTCATGAATGTATCATACATTTATTCTTCTATTTTTTTGTTGTTGTTCATTCATTTTTGTCATAGAATAACCCAGTGTTTAAATATGCCACAGATTTTTTGTTAATGTAAGGTACGACAAATGTATATCAGTGATTTTTATTTGGGCTTATCAGATTACTAGTGAAAATCAACATCCTTTCATGTGTATTGGCTTTTTCTGTTTTGCTAGTCTTTAACTTGCCTGTTAAAATATTTTGTGTATTTGCTTTCATGGTTCACTGCAGCCTCGACCTCCTGGGCTCAAGCAATTCTCCCACCTCAGCCTCCCAAGGTGTGTGCCACCATGTTCAGCTAATTTTTTTGTAGTGATGGGCTTTTGCTGTGTTACTGAGGCTCGTCTCAATTTTCTACGCTCAAGCAATCTTACAGGTCTATTGGCTGTTTCATGTGTATTGGTGATATGGTTTGACTGTGTCCCCACCAAAATCTCATTTGGAATTCTCACAGGTTGTGGGAGGGACCTGGTGGGAGGTAATTAAATCATGGGGGGCAGGTCTTTCTTTTGCTGTTCTCTTGATAGCGAATAAGTCTCATGAAATCTGATAGTTTTAAAAAGAGGAGTTTTCCTGAACAAGCTCTCTTTGCCTGCTGCCATCCACGTAGGATGTAGCTTGGTCCTCCTTTCCTTCTGCCATGATTATGAGGCCTCCCCAGCCACGTGGAACTGTAAGTCCCATTAAACCTATTTCTTTTGTAAATTGCCCAGTCTTGGGTATGTCTTTATCAGCAGCATGAAAATGGACTAATACAATTGGCCTTTTCAGGTTTGCTGTTCTTTAACTTGCCTATTAAAATATTTTGCCTATTCTTCCATCCAGTTATTTATTCTTTATAGATTTTTACAGATTCTTTATGTATTCTGGATAGTAACCTTTTGTTTTTAGTTATGTTTGTGGAAAATACCTTCTTTCATTTTGAAGCTTTCTTTTTTTACTTTATGCATATTGTTTGTTGATGAAAGAAAGGTCTTAATTAAAAGTAGCTGAATTTATCAGTTCTTTCTCTTCAGATTTATATTTATTTTTACACCTTGTTTAAAATACTACCTACCGCAATCATTTTCTTTTCTGTTTTTTTTTTTGTAAATGTTTGGAGACTTTGCTAGTATGTTTTCAAATATGCATCTGTATATATTTCTGTCTTCCCAATTCTGTTCAGATATCTATTTACCAACCATATGGCACAAAGAACACTTCTTTGTGCCAGTCACTATTCTAGTTCCTAGAAGACAGCTGTGAATCACACAAGCAAATACCTATGCTTCTGTGGTGCTAATATTACACTGTTTCATTTTGCCAGTACCCTGTTGTGTTAATTACTTTGTATATCTGAATATCCGGAAAGGCAAGTTCAGCTACCCTGTTGTTTTGCAAAATTGCCTTTGCTTTTTTTTTGGTCCCTTATTCTTTCATGTAAATCATAATCGTTTGAGTTCCACGAAAAATATCGTCGACTCAATAGATGACTTTTCTTATCTTTCTGTCCCTGTGAGTCTTTGATACTCTTTCCACGTATATGTGAAAAATTATATTTTAAGACTAATTAGCCAGGTGTGGTGGCTCACACCTATAATCCCAGCACTTTGGGGGGCCAAGGCCGTAGGATTGCTTGAGCCCAGGAATTTGAGACCAGCCTGGGTAACATGGCAAAACCCCATCACAAATTAGCTGAGCATGGTGGTGCACACTTGTAGTCCCAGCTACTTGGGAGGCTGAGGTGGGAGGATTGCTTGAGTCCAGCAGGTCAAGGCTGCAGTGAGCTGTGATTGTGCCATTGCACTCCATCCTATAGGACAGAGGAAGACTCTGTCTCAGAAAGAAAAAACGAAAAAAGCAAAAGTATAATCTGAAAAATGGAGCCACTTGTTGGTTCATAACATAATACATTGTATCCTAAAAACAATATATTTTATGTAACTGAGAAAAAAATCGAAGTAGTTGAAACAAAAATTCCCACTCACTGGCATCATAAGTCTATGTTTTGTGCATTTCTATTAGGAAACTAACATTACAAACTACTTATTAGAAAGTCATATACTTTCTTACTTTGCTAAATTTCATGCCTTTAATGTCTTCTCAGTCCTTAGATAGTGAGTATGAGGGTTGTCTTTTTTTTTTTTTTTTAAGAAAATATCATATCAGTGGAATTTTTCACAGCACCTCAGTGCTTCTGATGCTAGGAAATTGGGCTTTATTCTATATAAAAATAATCATAAATATTAATATATAGTAGGTGAGTATCGCTTGATACCTTATAATATTTCTACATTATTCCTTGTTTGCAGGATCTTGGCAGTTTCTCATCTTTACCTTTCTGTTTCTCCTCTCTTAGATCTTAATATGTTACCCTAAGACCCAGAAAACAGTGAACACATCCTTAGTTGGCCACAGGCCTGTTACTGCACTTTGGTTAAGATTTTGTTTTTCAGGTCTCCTTTCTAACTGTCGGACGCTGCCCTGTTATTAGAGCTATTTCCACTGCTAGTGAGTTCATTCTCAGTCTGTAATGAGATTAGAACCATTTCAACTTTTGAATGGCTGCTGTTTAGCAGTTAAACACCTTCAACGAGTTTAATAGAAATTCTTGGTTTAGATTCAGTCTGATTTTCTCAGTGCTAATAATCTCTCTCCATGTCCTGAGCCAAGCATTTCTATGTGTTTATTGTAAATGATGAGGTAAAGTAAGATATTCCCGCCTTGCTCATATGTTTCAAGTAGCTTTTCTTTTATAGTATCCTTCTTGTGAAACTAACTCTAGAGATGTAATATGACATTTTTCAGTCAGCTATCTCAGAACTTGTTTTACTTTGTGAGAGTAAAGAAATAGGATTTCTAGTCATGGCTTTGCTGCTAATTACTACCTAACTGTCCAGTTGTCAACAAGTCAGTTTTTATCTCTTGTTTTTATTAATCTACAAAATGTTGCGGTGGTACTAGATAGATTACTTCCTGGGTTTCGTTTAACTATCATTTTTCCCATGGCTTTCTATGTGGATTCTGTGAAGGTAGATAATGATCTATTAATCATCCATTATGTTGTAGTTTCTATTTGCCATTTAAATTTTATTTCCTTTTTGGTGAGTATGTCTATTGTTAGCATTTAAAAGAGGAAGACAGCTTTCGTTGTCATTTATGGTATATTTAGCAATAAGACACTGCATGATTATACTCCCTAGCCAGTGTATGTTTTTATAAGTGTATCTGTAAAAATCAATTTTCTTCCTCAAGAATATTATTTAAACATTTATTGAACATTTACTATGCAACAAACTGGTGTCTGGCACTGGAAACAATAATGAATGAGCCTGCCCTTGAGGAACTTTCAGTGTAATGATTTTTGGTTTGGTGGCAGTCTGTTCTGTTCAACCATGCTAATATTCCTGTGTGCCCTGCCATATGCTTCTATCTTCCTTTTTAGGAGTGTTAACCTAAGAAGAGTCACTTCTTTATGTCCTTGCTTGGTGATTATAGTAAATTTCAATGTTCTTTTAGGGTCAAGAAAGTATATGTCGATGATCTTGTAAAGATGACATATACATCTTTTAGAGCATAATATATTTCTGAATGATGAGAAATTAATTTTTTCATTGGTCACTATATTGTAGGACAGTCATAAACGAATGAAGCACAGGTTGAGCTTGACACATTTAAAGAGACCTTGAAGTAAAAGAAGAACCTTTAAATCTACCGAGAATGGTTCTTAGAATAATTTAAGAGGCAGTATGGGTGTTTTGTATCCGTGAAAACTCTTTGAATGGCAACTTTATATACTAGATTATATTTAACTTTACCTTATTCAGCTGTTTGTCAGAGTCCAAGAATTGTTTTATTCCTGAATTAAGAAGTCTGAAGTCCCATCGTGCTCACTTTTACGTACCTTTGCCTTTGTATGACATTGGAGGAAAAGGTGTCATTTCAAAAATATGGTCTCTTTAGCCATCCAAGTTCACTAGTGCCAACAAACTGGCACTTTTGTGGCTTCATACTTATAAATATATTTCAGTGTTTTTCACTGGGTAAGATATCTTGTAGAGAAGGCAAAGAACTTATAATTTCATGATGTCCAAAAGATAATCCAGGAGACATATTTACACAGGCATAGCTCCTTATTCTGTGTCTCACAAGGGAGAAAGAGGCTTTTATCAAATAATATTATAGGACAGCTATCTTGGTTTTACTTAAAATGTAAAGTTTTATTATTCAATATTCATATTAGCTTTTTCATTCATGTAAACTTGTCATTTCTGCTTAAAGAACTTCAAAGTTTCATCAAAATAGTTTCATTTTAATTTCAGGTAGTTGAGAATATAATTTATTATACATGTATCAAAGTCCTTATGTTAATCGTGAATGTCATCACATCAGTATTTTTTAAAGACCCATTAATGTAATATAATCTATACTTTCTTAAATAAAACGATTGTCATAATCAGCCCATTATTGTAACACTCTAATACCATTCCTGAAATGTCCCATGATGTGAAATAAAAAAGATAATGATAATGATTTTAATGATACAGGAATAGTAAAGGCATAATAGGATATGTCTATTGATACCTTATCTTTACTTTTGTAACTCTTGATCTTGTTCATAAAGGTGAAGTTACTACTTATTCTTACCTTTTCATTTACTTTAATACATAGGGATGTGAGCTCATTTCAACTCCTGATCAAGACCACACTGACTTTACTAAGTGCCTTGAAATGCTCCAAAAGAAGATAGAAGAAAAAGACTTAAAGGTAATATATACATGTATTTGGTGGTTATTCCAAGGATGTGAAAAAAATTTGTGTTTATTTTTTCACTCAGTTGAAATGGATATTTACTTTTGTGCTGTTTTTTTTTTTTTTTTTTTGATTGCTGTCAGGTTTTTTTCCCCATGTATAGCAGATAAATCTGCACTTAGTTGCCAAAACATTAACATGTGCACTTAAACTAGGGGACACAAATGTAAACATCTTACAGTGGCATGGTAATAAAATGGGTGAGCTGGACCGTGTGTCAAGTAATCAAAACTGGGAACTCATTCTTGCCTGAAAGCGACTAGCTACTATTCGTCTCTAGTTGATTGTTGCCATGAAGAGCTATATGTATTTTTGGACTATGTCTATTTACATGTTATATGGGCAAAACAAATATGGCCTTGATTTGGCCCCTGGGCTATCATTGCAAATTTTTATTTAAACGACTATCAGCTTTTTTTTAAGCCAGAGAAGAGTCTACTGCTTTGCATTCTGTGCTCTTTAAGGTATTCAATACTGGTTTTCACCTAGCATCCAAATTATTAATTGTATTAATTAGTTATTACACAAGTTTATACTTTATTTTTTGATACCTATTGAAATGGTATGCAAAGTTTTTTAAGACTGTGTTTAATGAAGAGCTACAAAATTAAACCTGAAGCAATGAATGACAATTGACCTTTTTTCCCCCTACTAGCAGGGGCAATAAGTTGTAAGCTGAGATGAATGATCAGTTGTGTAATCTTAAACCAAGAAAAGTAGGAAAACACCCTTGTATATTAGAATGATTTTGATAGTACAAGTAACAGAAAACGCATGTCAACCTGCTCTCAATAACCAAGTGATACAGGGCAGTCTTGAGACAGAGCTCAGTCAGAACTCATGCTCTTTTTCTTTTGTTTATCTTGGCTCCGCTTTGTAGGTTTTGTCTTGACACTAGCTTCCCTGATTGTCTCCAACTGCCACCTGCAGTAACATTTTACCCTTCACATGGAGGGGGATTAAGGCATAGAGCTGGGGAGATACTTCCCACCATCATCGGACTTAACCCTTAGGATTTCTCCATTAAACTACTCTTGCTTTTGGCAAAGGAGAATGAGAGAATCCTGATTGTCTTGGGCTGGAGCCAGGTGTGGGATCAATCCACATGTCTTATATATTCAAACTATGTGGCTAATACGTATTTGGCAGGATGGGATAGATATCAGAGCGGCAGCTCTAACAAAAATTTACTCTCTAGCCAAAGTTTGTTAAAGATACACTCTAGCATGTATTTACTAAGTTGCAGTAAGTAGTAAATTCTTTTCTCCCTTTGAAGTAAAATCTTGCTGACTATCACAATTGGCAAGTAGCTCAATCTGTGAACTCGAACAAAAATAATTGAGTGAACATCTCTCATCTCTGTTGTAGCTTTGCTGATCTATATCAAATGTATTGTGCTGTTTCCAGCAGTAAATTGATATAATTAAATATTTGTTTAATAAAAGCAGAAAACAGCCAATTGAGAGTTATTTATTTCATCCAGATATCACTGATTTGGTGTTTCTTAGGAAAAACAATGTAAATATTCACAGCTGTCTTTTGTTTTTCCCAGCACTTCCACTGACATGATTAAAAGCTAAGATGCAATTATGTGAGTCTAATGTGTTGTGTCTAACCAATAGTATCTATAATACAGTATTCTGTCGTTGAGCCTTGAAACAAATCATCGTATCTTAAACTCAACAAGGCACAAATCTAGAGAGAGCCCCAAACTGGGAGAGGAGGGTATGACCTGCAAACAAATCTGACAGTCTTGGCCAATCTGGTGGGGGGTCTTAAAGCAAGAGTAGCTGTTAGAGGACCCCTGCATTGGGCAGAAATAGCAACAACCTTGTACTCCAACTGTGCTTAGTCACAGACTAGAGGGTGCTCATGAGGAGTGTGGACTTGCCTCAGAGGTTGCCGGGGAAGAGTACAGACCTGGTGGCTGTGATGTGCTGCCTGCTGAAGGGGTTGCAGCAGGGTGATGACAGATGACTGGCCTCCACACAGCCTAACAGTGAGTTCTTTTTTGAAGAGCAATGCAGTGGTATACTGCCTGTGCTGCCTCAGGCCCCGACATGCTTTGGGCCCAATGCATTCTCCAGCCCCATCCTACACCAGTGTTTCTCCTTGTTCCTAAACTATGCTGTATTTTCTCCTCTCTCCTGCTTTAACGTGTTTCTGTGTATGTTGCCCCCTCTGCTTGGAATCTTACTTTTCCTTTTCTTTGTCTAGATCATGCATGCTAGAGGGTTTCTTTCTTTTTTTTTTTTTTTAGGTCTGATACATTTATTTATTTTTATATATTTTTTATTTCAATGGGTTTTGGGGTACATGTGGTTTTTGGTTACATAGATGAATTGTACATTGTTGAAGTCTGAGAGTTGAGTGCACCTGTTACCCCAGCGTAGTGTACATTGTACCCAATAGGTAGTTTTTCATCCCTCAACCCCCTCCCACCCTCTCCTCTTCTGAATCTTTGGTGTCCGTTGTATCACTATGCCTTTGCACACCTATAGGTTAGCTCCCACTTATAAGTGAGAAAATGCAGTATTTGGTTTTCCATTTCTGAGTTACTTCACTTAGAATAGTGGGCATGGCCCGGCCACCCATCGTCTGGGATGTGAGGAGCGCCTCTGCCTGGCCGCCCCGTCCGGGAAGTGAGGAGCCCTTGTGCCCGGCCGCCACCCTGTCTAGGAAGTGAGGAGCGTCTCTGCCCAGCCGCCCCGTCTGGGAAGTGAGGAGCACCTCTGCCTGGCCACCCCGTCTGGGATGTGGGGAGCGCCTCTGCCTGGCCGCCCCGTCTGGGAGGTCTGCCACAGAGGCCAGAAGCAATGTGGGGGCTGGACGTGGTGGCTTATGCTTGTAGTCCCAGTACTCTGGGAGGCCGAGGCAGGTTGATCTCTTGAGGCTAGGAGTTTGAGACCAGCCTGGCCAACATGGTGAAACATATGAAAAATACAACAGACAAACCAACCAACCAACCAAGCGACAACAAAACAGGTCTACCCTGGAGTCATACTCTAATTTTTTCTATTTTCATCCCTTTCTGATCCTTTATCCCACTTCCTTTTTCTTCCTCTTCCTTCTCCTTCTTCTTTGTCAAATAGAGGATTGAGTTATTATCATTGATCCATACAAAGTCCCTCTCTCATTTATTTTCTTTAATTCCCACCCCCCATTTCTATTCCCCGTCTTCCCATGTGCAACCTTCCTAATATGTTTGATATACATCTTTTTGTTTGTACTTTAAAAAAAAATTAAAAAATTAAAAAAAAAAAGAACAACAACAACAAAAAATTTGCTAAAACGGAAGACACTTGATGGCTGAATGGAAAAGTGAAATACTGGTGGCCCAAGTGGTATTCAGGTGGCCTGAGCTTCCCCACGGAATCCGAATAAGGAGTTAGCAGGTTGCTGGGTGAGGCACCTGCCTGATGGGCCTCTTCTAGCTGCAATATGAGAGATTTCGACTGGAGAACTCCAAGGTCCCTTCTAATTCTAGCAGCCTTCAATTATTTTATTTTACGCAGTTGCAAAATAATAAAGTATAGGAGACCCATTTAAAAAATAATAATAAAAAAAGTAAATTGCTGCATTGAACAGCTTTAACAAAAAAAATTAAAGTTAGCCTTGAAAATTAAAAAAAAAAAAAAAAAGAATAGTGGGCATGGCAGAGTTTGACTGGCTGTCCTTAACTATCACTCTAGATTAGATTTAGCTACTCTACATTTCCATACCCTCCTTTATTTTTTCTTTAGGGTATTCTGAACAATTTTGATCATTTTACTAATTATTTCTAATTGTTTGCCTAAAGTCATTCTTGCCAGCTTGACTGTACAGCCCATGAAGCTGAGCTCAGGTTTGCTTGTTCATAACTTGACAGCAGTACTTTGCATATAAGAAGTACTCCTTGAAAGTTTGGTACGTTTTATGCACTACAAGAACACACAGGAGAGTGGAACATAACACAGTTAGGAGACAGGCTTTTTAGAGAAGGCTGAGACATAATAAGCAAATAGGAGGTAGACAGTGCGTTAGTCCATTTTGCATTGCTACAAAGGAATACCTGAGGCTGGGTAATTTATAAACGTAAGAGTTGTATTTGGTGTATGCCTATGCTGGCCGTACAAGCATGGCATCAGAATCTATTTGGCTTCTCATGACCCCTTAGAAAGGTTTTACTCATGGCAAAAGGTGAAGGGGTAGCAGGCCTGTCACATGGCAAGAAGGGAGCAAGAAAGATGCCAGGCTCTTCGTAAGAACCAGTTCTCTTGGCCCGGCATGGTGGCTCACACCTGTAATCCCAGCACTTTGGGAGGCCGTGGCAGGCAGATCACGAGGTCAGGAGATCGAGACCATCCTGGCTAACATGGTGAAACCCCATCTCTACTAAAAATAAAAAAATTAGCTGGGGTGATAGCACACGCCTGTAGTCCCAGCTACTTGGGAGGCTGAGGAGGGAGAATCACTTGAACCCAGGAGGCAGAGTGCCGGGTCCAACCCGCAGACCCTGACCCAGCAACGGATGAAAGACATACACTGACACAGATATTTTGCCTGTCAGTGGGGCTAAGGGGCTCTGCTGCCTGAGTCTGCAGCTTCCACCTCCATAAGATGGCAAAGTTTGCATTTATTTAGTACAAATTAAATGACAAAGTTCTCAAGTAAACACCACTGGAGGGTAATTAACATTGTCGGTCCCCTGAGTAGAGAGCAGTCATGAGCCCGCAGATGATCAAAGTTTGGTCTTAGGACCACATGAGTCAAAAAGCTATTTAGATAAACTCCTTTACATTCCTATGTATCTTTGCCCTAAGCTTTTAAGAGAATTCAGTTGCCTTCAGCCAAATCCTTTACTGAAACTATGCAAACCCGCTGGCCTTCCAAGAAGGTTTGTGTCTGTTTCCTTATAACTTCATAATTTCTCCCACCACCCTGATCGATCCCCTATAGCGGAGGTTGCAGTGAGCTGAGATCGCACCACTGCCTTCCAGCCTGGGTGACAGAGCAAGACTCTGCCTCAAAAAAAAAAAAAAAAAGAACAAAAGAACCAGAAGAACCAGTTCTCTTGTGAACTAATAGAGTGAGAACTTACTCATTAGCACAAAGGTGGCACTAAGCTATTCATGAGGGATCCACCCCCATGACCCAAACACCTCCCACCAGGCTCCACTTCAGAAATTGGGGATCACATTTCAACATGAGACTTGAAGGGGACAAACATCCAGACCACATCAGACAGCAAAGGGGAGAAGAGTGTTTCAGGAAGTACTGTAGTGCACACAGAGTGTGTATAGCAGTTTGTAGGAGTGGGCACAACTCCTATCTCCATCCTCGTAGGGTCCCCACTGGGCCTTGAGAATTAAATTGACCTAAGATAGATTAACAAGAGCAAAGCATAAAATTTTATTTCATACAAATTTTACATGGCATGGGAGCCCACATAAAGAAGTGAAGACCCAGAGAAGTACTTAAAGCCTGTTGCTTTATATACTAGATTGGACAAAGAATAGTACGTTGTGAAGAAGCATCTAACTTACATGCAGAGGCTTGAAAGATAAGAGTTATTTTATTGTATTTTTTATTTTTGTATTTTTTTTTATACTTGAAGTTCTAGGGAACATGTGCACAATGTGCAGGTTTGTTACATATGTATACTTGTGCCATGTTGGTGTGCTGCACCCATTAACATGTCATTTACATTAGGTATATCTCCTAATGCTATCCCTCCCCCCTATCCCCACCCCATGACAGGCCCCCGTGTGTGGTGTTCCCCACCCTGTGTCCAAGTGTTCTCATTGTTCAGTTCCCACCTATGAGTGAGAACATGCGGTGTTTGGTTTTCTGTTCTTGGGATAGTTTGCTCAGAATGATGGTTTCCAGCTTTATCCACGTCCCTACAAAGGACATGAACTCATCCTTTTCTGTGGCTGCATAGTATTCCATGGTGTATATGTGCCACATTTTCTTAATCCAGTCTATCACTTTTGGACATTTGGGTTGGTTCCAAATCTTTGCTATTGTGAATAGTGCCGCAATAAACATACGTGTGCATGTGTCTTTATAGCAGCATGATTTATAATCCCTTATACCCAGTAATGGGATGGCTGGGTCAAATAGTATTTCTAGTTCTAGATTCTTGAGGAATCGCCACACTGTCTTCCACACTGGTTGAACTAGTTTACAGTCCCACCAGCAGTGTAAAAGTGTTCCTATTTCTCCACATCCTGTCCAGCACCTGTTGTTTCCTAACTTTTTAATGATTGCCATTCTAACTGGTGTGAGATGGTATCTCATTGTGGTCTTGATTTGCATTTCTCTGATGGCCAGTGATGATGAGCATTTTTTCATGTGTCTGTTAGCTGCATAAGTGTCTGTTCATATCCTTCTCCCACTTGTTGATGGGGTTGCTTGATTTTTTTCTTGTAAATTTGTTTAAGTTCTTTGTAGATTCTGAATATTAGCCCTTTGTCAGATGGGTAGATTGCAAAAATTTTCTCCCATTCTGTAGGTTGCCTGTTCACTCTGATGGTAGTTTCTTTTGCTGTGCAGAAGCTCTTTAGTTTAATGAGATCCCATTTGTCAATTTTGGCTTTTGTTGCCATTGCTTTTGGTGTTTTAGACATGAAGTCCTTGCCCATGCCTATGTCCTGAATGGTATTGCCTAGATTTTCTTCTAGGGTTTTTATGGTTTTAGGTCTGACATTTAAGTCTTGAATCCATCTTGAATTAATTTTTGTATAAGGTGTAAGGAAGGGATCCAGTTTCAGCTTTCTACATATGGCTAGCCAGTTTTCCCAGCACCATTTATTAAATAGGGAATCCTTTCCCCATTGCTTGTTTTGGTCAGGTTTGTCAAAGATCAGATGGTTGTAGATGTGTGGTATTATTTCCGAGGGCTCTGTTCTGTTCCATTGGTCTATATCTCTGTTGTGGTACCAGTACCATGCTGTTTTGGTTACTGTAGCCTTGTTGTGTAGTTTGAAGTCAGGTAGCATGATGCCTCCAGCTTTGTTCTTTTGCCTTAGGATTGTCTTGGCAATGCAGGCTCTTTTTTGGTTCCATATGAACTTTAAAGTAGTTTTTTCCAATTCTGTGAAGAAAGTCATTGGTAGCTTGATGGGGATGGCATTGAATCTACAAATTACCTTGGACAGTATGGCCATTTCACAATATTGATTCTTCCTATCCATGAGCATGGAATGTTCTTCCATTTGTTTGTGTCCTCTTTTATTTCGTTGAGCAGTGGTTTGTAGTTCTCCTTGAAGAGGTCCTTCACATCCCTTGTAAGTTGGATTCCTAGGTATTTTATTTTCTTTGAAGCAATTGTGCATGGGAGTTCACTCATGATTTGGCTCTCTGTTATTGGTGTATTGGAATGCTTGTGATTTTTGCACATTGCTTTTGTATCCTGAGACTTTGCTGAAGTTGCTTATCAGCTTAAGGAGATTTTGGGCTGAGATGATGGGGTTTTCTAAATATACAATCATGTCATCTGCAAACAGGGACAATTTGACTTCCTCTTTTCCTAACTGAATACCCTTTATTTCTTTCTCCTGCCTGATTGCCCTGGCCAGAACTTCCAACACTATGTTGAATAGGAGTGGTGAGAGAAGGCATCCATGTCTTGTGCCAGTTTTCAAAGGGAATGCTTCCAGTTTTTGCCCATTGAGTATGATATTGGCTGTGGGTTTGTCATAAATGGTTCTTATTATTTTGAGATACGTCCCATCAATACCTAATTTATTGAGAGTTTTTAGCATGAAGGGCTGTTGAATTTTGTCAAAGGCCTTTTCTGCACCTATTGAGATAATCGTGTGGTGTTTGTCTTTGGTTCTGTTTATATAATGGCTTATGTTTATTGATTTGCATATGTTGAACCAGCCTTGCATCCCAGGGATGCAGCCCACTTGATCATGGTGGATAAGCTTTTTGATGTGCTGCTGGATTCAGTTTGCCAATATTTTATTGAGGATTTTTGCATCGATGTTCATCAGGGGTATTGGTCTGAAATTCTCTTTTTTTGTTGTGTCTTTGCCAGGCTTTGGTATCAGGATGATGCTGGCCTCATAAAATGAGTTAGGGAGGATTCCATCTTTTTCTATTGATTGGAATAGTTTCAGAAGGAGTGGTACTAGCTCCTCTTTGTACCTCTGGTAGAAATTGGCTGTGAATCCATCTGGTCCTGGACTTTTTTTGGTTGGTAGGCTCTTAATTATTGCCTCAATTTCAGAGCCTGTTATTGGTCTAGTCAGGGATTCAACTTCTTCCTAGTTTAGTCTTGGGAGTGTGTATGTGTCCAGGAATTTATCCATTTCTTCTAGATTTTCTAGTTTATTTGTGTAGAGGTGTTTATAGTATTCTCTGATGGCAGTTTGTATCTCTGTGGGATCGGTGGTGATATCCCCTTTATCATTTTTTATTGCGTCCATTTGATTCTTCTGTCTTTTCTTCTTTATTAGTCTTGCTAGCAGTCTATCAATTTTGTCGATCTTTTCAAAAAACCAGCTCCTGCATTCATTGATTTTTTGAAGGGTTTTTTGTGTTTCTATCTCCTTCAGTTCTGCTCTGATCTTAGTTATTTCTTTCTGCTAGCTTTTGAATGTGTTTGCTCTTGCTTCTCTAGATCTTTTAATTGTGATGTTAGGGTATCAATTTTAGATCTTTCCTGCTTTCTCTGAAGCTTGTGCATGCGTCATGTAGTTCTCGTGCCATGGTTTTCAGCTCCGTTAGGTCTTCTCTACACTGTTTATTCTAGTTAGCCATTCGTCCAATCTGTTTTCAAGGTTTTTAGCTTCTTTGCGATGAGTTCGAACATCCTCCTTTAGCTCAGAGAAGTTTATTATTACCAATCTTCTAAAGCCTTCTTCTCTTAACTCATCAAACTCATTCTCTGTCAAGCTTTGTTGTGTTGCTGGCAAGGAGCTGCATTCCTTTGGAGGAGAAGAGGTGCTCTGATTTTTAGAATTTTCAGCTTTTCTGTTCTGGTTTCTCTCCATCTTTGTGGTTTTATCTACCTTTGGTCTTTGATGATGGTGACGTACAGATGGGGTTTTGGTGTGGATGTCCTTTGTGTTTGTTAGTTTTCCTTCTAACAGTCAGTACCCTCAGCTGCAGGTCTGTTGGAGTTTGCTGGAGTCCCACTCCAGACCCTGTTTGCATAGGTATCACCAGCAAAGGCTGCAGAGCCGTAAATATTACAGAACGGCAAATGTTGCTGCCTGCTCGTTCTTCTGGAAGCTTCGTCTCAGAGGGGCACCAGTCCATATGAGGTGTCAGTCGGCCCCTACTGGTAGGTGCCTCCTAGTTAGGTGACTGGGGGGTCAGGAACCCACTTGAGGAGGCAGTCTGTCCATTCTCAGATCTCAAACTCCGTCCTGGGAGATCCACTACTCTCTTCAAAGCTGTCAGACAGGGATATTTAAGTCTGGAGAAGTTTCTGCTGCCTTTTGTTCAGCTGTGTCCTGCCCCTAGAGGTGGAGTCTACAGAGGCAGGCAGACCTCCTTGAGCTGTGGTGGGCTCCACCCAGTTGGAGCTTCCAGGCCGCTTTGTTTACCTACTCAAGCCTCAGCAATGGCAGGCACCCTTCCCCAACCCCCCCAGCCTCACTGCCACCTTCCAGTTCAATCTCAGACTGCTGTGGGCATTGGACCCTCCGAGCCAGGCATGGTATATAATCTCCTGGTGTGCTGTTTGCTAAGACCGTTGGAAAAGTGCAGTATTAGGGTGGGAGTGACTGATTTTCCAGGTGCTGTCTATCACGGCTTCCCTTGGCTAGGAAAGGTAATTCCCCGACCTCTTGCGCGTCCTGGGTGAGGCGATGCCTCGCCCTGCTTTGGCTCATGGTGCTTGGGCTGCACCCACTGTCCTGCACCCACTGTCCAACAAGCCCTAGTGAGATGAACCCAGTACCTCAGTTGGAAATGCAGAAATCACCCATCTTCTGCATTGCTCAGGCTGGGAGCTGTAGACTGGAGCTGTTCCTATTAGGCCATCTTGGAACCTCCCCGAAAGATAAGGGTTATTTTATAACAAGACAAGGATGCCCTCTCTCAGCGTTCCTATTCAACATAGTATTGAAAGTTGTAGGCAGGGCTGTCAGGCAAGAGAAAGAAATAAAGGCCATTCAGCTAGGAAGAGAGGAAGTCCAACTATCTCTGTTTGCAGATGACATGATCCTATATCTAGAAAACCCCATTGTCTCAGCCTAAAAGCTTCTTAAGCTGATAAGCAGCTTCAGCAAAGTCTCAGGATACAAAATCAATGTGCAAAAATCACTAGCATTCCTATACACCAACAACAGGCAAGCTGAGAGCAAATCATGAATGAACTCCCCACTCATAATTGCCACAAAAAGAATAAAATACCTAGGAATACAGCTAACGCGGAAAGTGAAGGACTTCTTCAAGGAGAACTACAAACCACAGCTCTAAGAAATCAGAGATGACCCAAACAAATGGGAAAACATTCCATGCTCATGGACAGGAAGAATCAATATCATGAAAATGGCTATACTGCCCAAAGTCATTACTAGATTCAATGCTGTTCCCATTGAATAATTGAATAATAAAACTACCAACACATTCTTCATAGAAGTAGAAAAAAACTAATTTAAAATTCATATGGAACCAAAAAAAGGGCCCAAATAACCAAGGCAATCCTAAGCAAAGAGAAGAAAGCTTGGAGGCATCATGCTACCTGACTTCAAACTATACCACAGGGCTGCAGTACAAGAACAGACAGGTAGACCAATGGAGCAGAACAGAAATAAGACCACACACCTATAACCATCTGATTTTTGACAAACCTGACAAAAACAAGCAACGGGGGAAAGATTCCCTATTTAGTAAATGGTGCTGGGAGAACTGGCTAGCCATATGCAGAAAACAGAAACTGGACCACTTCCTTATACCATATACAAAAGTCAACTCAAGATAGATGAAAGACTTAAATGTAACACCCAAATCTCTCAAAACTCTAGAAGAAAACCTAGGCAATGCCATTCAGGAAACAGGCAGGGGCAAAGATTTCACGATGAAGACACCAAAAGCAACTGGAACAAAAGCAAAAATTGACAAATGGTATGTAATTAAACTAAAGAGCTTCTGCACAGCAATAGAAACTATAAACAGTAAACAGACAACCTACAGAATGGGAGAACATTTTTGCAATCTGTGCATCTGATAAAGGTCTAATATTCAGCATCTATAAGGAATTTAAACAGATTTACATGAGAAAAACAACCCCATTAAAAAGTGGGCAGAGTGATTATATTAAATCTGAGGAAGTGGAGTATCTGTGAGCTTCCACCTGACTTTACATTTAACTTGGAAGGTCAACACTGTATTTTATTTGATGTTATAGCAAGAGAAAAGCAACATTAGAAGGGAAAATAACACAAGATTTCCCTCCATCCATACTCCTACCTCCATATGAGATCATGAAGGCTTTTTAAAATTTCTCCTGATGATACACATAAACTGTATCAAATCTTTATATGCCTCTTCTCCATCTAATAAATCATATCAAATTATTATATATTTTGTATTTCTACTTATTAAATTATAAATATGAATCTATAATCAAAGTATATTTTATAATAGGCCTCTTACTATAAAATATTAATTGTAAATAAAATGCAAAATAGTATTTAATATGTTAAAGAACCATATGTTAGAAATTCATAGAATTTGAATTAGGTCTGTCCTGATCCTAAAGGAGTTTACTACAGCTTATGAGATTATTTTTTTTAAATTCCCCTAAATTACCTTATTAGTTCATGTATCCATCTAATTGAAACCTAATCCCCCTTAACATTTATTCTTCTGCAAAAGGATTCTCTCATACCTGGGACTTTTTAAGGCTTTGCTTTCATGTTGCCACATTGTTTATCTGTAACTGAGTCATGAATAATAATACATTATCAGCATGCCATCTGATATGTCTGAGTCTTCAAAGGACACATATATTTTCGGATGCTTTGATACACACTTGAGATCTAAACCCTGGGATTTGGTGGAAAACATTAAAAGCTGTCTCTCTAAACATCTAAACATATAAGATGCACATTCTTTACAATAAAGCCGAAATAAATTAAGATTATGAGGCCCAAAGAATAACAGGATAGGTCTCTTTAGGATATTTACTAGTATTGTATGGCAACAGAATCAGTTACTTCAATTTTAAACATAGACTATATATTAGACAAAATCTGAGCAGAAAAGTTTCCATTAATTTCAGTCTGAATGCTTTGGAGATTTAAACCAATACGAGTTTTATTTGCTGAAACCTCAATACATTTTAGCCCGCTTATATTATGCCATGTAATTTCTTAAGCAGTTTTTAAATCAAGTAATGAAGGATGGTGAGTAGGTTATATGAATGAGGGCAAATGCTTATATATATATATATATATATATATATACACATATATATATACATATATATGTACACATAGACACACACACACACACACACAAATGACTGTGAATTAAATACTACTGAAGGCCATGGGTTTATTACATATTATAATTTTTTATTTTCTTAATAGGCTGGACAAGTACTGAATTGTGATTTACATATTTTAAGACATTTCTGTATTATTTGATTATGTCCAAATTGAAGTTATTGACTCTTGACCATTAGGACTCTGTTAAGAATTGTCTTTCTATTTAAATTCTACATGGCATTTCTCAGATAGATACATTATCTTTATACATCAGCAAATTCTATGAGCTTAGAATATTTTGTTTTATCTTCTAACTATCAGTATTGGATTTAGGTCTACATTTTTTTTGTAATGGACTAGTGGATTTGTTTTATCTTCATACTAAATATGAACATTCTCCTCAATTGAAAATAAAATTTAAGGCTAACTATCTGACTGGACTAATTACTCAGCAGCATAAAAAGATGTGACTCATGGGGTTGCAGGAAAAACCATGATAGTACCCGAAGAGATGTCTTTCCAGGTACTCTGGTGTCTCAGTACAGCCTGCTTCACTCATGAGCTGATATCTTTGGCATGATCTAAAGGAAAATATGTGTGTGTGTATATGTGTCAAAATGTACTCTGAAAAGGAAAAAATCTTTGTAGTGGAGAAGCCTGGCAGATACCACATTAATCAAGTGAACAACATTAACATCATTATATCATACTAATAACACCCTCCTACATGGATGTAAGTTGAGAAGGGCACTTGTGGAGTTCTTCTCTAAAATCCATAATTCCACTTTAACTTTTAAAATAGTCAAAGAACTCCAGATTGAAGAATATTCCATAAAATGCCTGACCAACAATTTTTAAGGCCAACAGAGAAAGACTGAGAAATTGTTATGGCCAGAGGAGATGAAGAAGACATGACAACTAACTGCAGTGTGGTAACCTGATTTCTGTTGTGTAGTGGAAAAATAGGACATTAGTGGAAAGCTGTTGAAATGTGAATAAGCTTGAAAGTTTGGTTAATAGTAGTGACCAATGTCAGTCTTAGTTTTATCCTATGTACCATGTTTAGACAAGATGTTAACACTGCTGAGAACTGGATGAAGAGTATACTCCTTGCACTATTTTTGGAACTTTTTAGTAAATCTAAAATTATCCCAAAACACAACACTTCATTGAGAAAATATATTCACTGTTTCAAATATGCTGTTACCATAGAACAGGTGTAATCTTTTAGTGAATGGCTCACAGTAATACAGAATAAAGGCAAGTGCTTCTTAGTACTTAGGCAAAAAATAAATAAATAAAATAAAAAATAAATGCCTTTTATGGACCCTCCCACCTTTAAAATATTTCCTCAGGAAATTTCAAATTGTGAGTTTCTGCTGCATATTTAGACAACTGTTTTACATGAAAATTATGCCTGGCAGAAAATCTTAGGTAGACATTCGATGGTCTTTAAACTATGGAGACAGCCCAGATGCTCTCAACTTTCCCTCTTTCCCACTTTCCCAAGGGATAAATTTAAAAATATGATAAGACTCTATTAAAGGTAGAACTGTCACTAGATATGTTTTTATCAGAATTAACTCTAGAAGCACTAACCTATGTATTCCTGCCTCTCCTTCTTGCCTGTCAGTCTCTGTCCTGGTCTCCTTCAGCCTCTCATTTTCTCTCTGGCACTACCTGTGCTGACATTTTGACATATCTGCTTTTCTCCTCTTTATCTTGTTTCTGTGACCTTCACTTACCACTTCTGTGCCATTCATTAACTCCTAATTTGTACCTTTAATCCTAAACTCCAAAGCTGTTTTTCTGCTTGCTAACTGGAAGAGCAGAGGAACTTCATTTTGTTGTCTAAAACAAAATTCATCATTGTTCTCACAAGAATCTTGTTTTCTCTTTTTGTATTTCCTTTCTCATTCAATGGCGCTACCATCCACCTGCCTGGCGGAAACCTAAGAGTAACTTTATGCTTTTCTCTACCATCCCTCGACAGTTGGTACAGTTCCCTGAAATTCTTCAGATCTCTGTCCTGTGCCCACTTTTATCTTTGCAGTCTTGCTGCCACTATGTGAGTTCAAACATTTATCATTTCTCACTTGGGTTATTTTATTAGCCTCTGCTTGCCCCCTTCAGTACATTATCTTACCGAAATTCATATCATATATCTTAAATCTATATCTGCTTTACATTTTTTATTGTCTCTCATTGTTATGTATTCAAGAAATATTTAATGAATAAATGCATTTCTAATAACATCAATTTTCTCCATTCCAAAGGACATTATGCTAAAACTTAGCTGGCATATAGAACTTTCTGCAGGACTCTTCTTGCTAGCATTCTTGATGCCATGTTAATTCTCCTGTGACATGTGTCCAGGTGCTTTAGAATCTTGCTTGTCTCTACCAATTGTGATAGTGAATATTCTTATTATTGAAAGTAATAATACCACCCTAAACTGTAATAAAATGTTAATCTTCGAAGCATTGTAATTTGAAGTCAGGTATTCAGGTGCTCAGGATCGGCCTGGCACTCTTTTTAGCTGCATGACAGGAGAAAGATATTTAAGTTTTTTTTTTGTTACTGTTTTTTTTTTTCTTCTTTTTTTTTTTTTTTTTTTTGAGACAGAGTCTTGCTCTGTCACCCAGACTGGAGTGCAGTGGCGTGATCTTGGCTTACTGCAACCTCCACCTCCTGGGTTCAAGCGATCCTCCTGCCTCAGCTTCCTGAGTAGCTGGGATTACAGGTGCACACCACCATGCCCGGCTAGTTTTTGTAGTTTTAGTAGAGATGAGGTTTCACCTCTTTGGCTAGCCTGGTCTTGAACTCCTGACCTCAGGTGATCCACCCACCTTGGCCTCCCAAAGTGCTGGGATTACAGGTGTGAACCACTGCGCCCGGCCAGTATTTAAGTTCTTTAAGCCTCGATTTTCTCATCTGTAAAGTAAGAATACTAACCCACCTATAACAGAGCATTACAGGGTAAAGCACTTACTTCGGTGCCTGTCGCATAGGAAGTCCTTATTTTAAAAATTAGCAATAGTGGTGGTAATAATAGTAATACACTCTTGTGCAACTAAATGTAATAGATTTTGTGGAATAATACCACTTAAGAATTAGACTATGTCTTAGAAATCTCTTAAATTAGTTTTTTACCCAGGTTCATGGGACTCTCAATATAGTATTGTGGGTTTTTTTTTTTTTTGACATATTCTAATTTTACAAGAACTCTCAATATCAGAAACTTGAATGAAACTGAGAACTTCTTACACGTTAATTTATTTCCCAGGTGAGGTCTGAAACTTCCCCTATTCCCAGGGAACCTATATATATTAAATATATCTCTATATTTAATAGTGGAATCCAACAGAGACTGTACAACCTGCACAACCCAGGTAACTATTTTTGTACCTTGCCTTTGTGTGGAGAAAAAAGGAAGGATCTGCTTTACCCTTGCTAATCCTAGTATGGACGTTATATGCCTTATGCTCATGGAAGGATATATTACCCTAAGATTAGGCAAAAGTTCGTGTTAGAGTTCCTCAGGCCAACTTCCTCCTCTTAGATATACTATAGAGGCTATTAGGTATCTTCTTCCAGTCAGCTTAACAAACTTTTACTTAATATCTGTTCTTTTTAAGTCAATATGCTATGGTTTCTTGACTAAGTCCATGATCTCAAACAGCCTTCAGTGTAATAGAGGAGGCAGATTTACAGGTAACCATAGAATGATTTAGACTACTGTAATAAATACTGTAACTTGCCTCTTCAGAATAGATTCAACTTCTTTTGGATAGATTACTCTGCAGTTATTTATATATAATTCCTTTTTGAGAAAATGCGATAATATAGTTTTTTTCTAATGAAATTGCAGCTCATGTTGAAGCCTTATGTGAACACTGTATTTAAGGCAGCACCCCTCAACTCTACGTCTTGAATCCCTTGGGTGAGCCGTCCTTATATCTTCCCCTGCTCAATGTTCTTGTCACCATCTGACATACTACATATTTAGGATATTCGTTTCTATTACATATTCATTCAATATATTATAAACTTCACATGGACAGGGAATCTGCATGTTTGTACTCTGCTGTGTCCTCAGCACTTAAAACAATACCTGGCACATGGTGGGCACTCCATAAATATTTATTAAATGAATCAGTAGTTACAAATACAGAAGAATCTTGTAACAAACTCTTATCAAATGTTAGCAAACACTGAGTATCTGCTTTAACTTAACAAGGCTTATTCTATTGCCACAGAACTTACCCATTGAGAAATTTTTTATTTTGGCAGTACATTGAAATATCCATTATTATATCTACTATTATATGATTATATAATTATATTATAAATGGTTATATATCCACTATTATATGATTATGTATGATTATTTGATTATAAATACCTTCAGTATTTATACCTATAACAGAGAATCTTCAGTAGGATGTATGTTGTGTGTAAGTAAAAATTGTACAGTTCATATAATATCTTCCTCTCATTTCCTTAATTGGTATTTTATAACTTTTGGGACCTGCTTCTTCTTCCAAGTTCTAAGTTATTTGTAAAAGTCAAGAGCTAAAACATGAGAATACATAAAGCTTGTCTCATATGCCATTGCCATTGTGAACTTGATGATAATAATAAATCTTGCTATCTTTCTTGAAGAAAAAACAATGAAAGGAATACTGTTCAATTCCAACATCAGCTGTGTAACTGAAGCATCATAATACTTTTATGACAAGTTTCACTACCTTTTTGCCTGTGCCCATGTACCTCAAAGGGATATGGTAAGCTTAAATTGATAATTTGTGTAAGATTCTAGAAAGTAACATGACACATATACTTATTTATATATATTCAATCATTCAGTTACACATAAGTATATCTACATACACCACTCCTTGCTTTTTAGTATATAACAACATTGTTCTGTTTGTGGAGTGCCAAAGTAACTACTTACACGTTCAGATTTTGGAACAAACGCAGTGGAAGCTAAGTATCAGACAAAGAAGCAAAGAGAAGGAAAAGATTTCTGGGCATCAGCCTGTGTTAGCAGGCTATTTCCTAGATCATCTTGGAGAAGCCTTCAAAAGAGGAATTCACATCTCTGTTTCTCCTTCTTAGAGATCAGCAATCTTTTTTATAATGCTGTGCAATGAGAGAAAATAGATAAACCCAGTGCTTTGAAGTGACTTGGGAGATGTTGCTACGGATATAAAAAGCTTACTACCTTAGAGGCTGTGGCAACCTAATCCATCCCTGCCAGAGGAGAAGCACGCTTTTTATAGGCCCCAAGACAAGGGTTAAGTTTATCTGCTTACCAGGAATCTCAGCTTGATGACTCACTTGCCAGATAAAATTTCTTATTAATGCAGAGAATTCCAGATTTGGTTGGTGTGGGGCTCCTCTGCAAAAGACACGCTGACCTTACGTGAAAAGGAGTATTTTATTTTGAATTACAGCATTGTGAGAATGCACAAATTACAGATGGAGAGAGAAACTATGTATTGAGGATTTTTGTAAGAAAATTTCACATATAATAGAACATCCTGAAATTACTTAGTAGATTATAAAATTTGTCCTCATTCTGTATATTCCTTAGCCAGAGATATTACATGTGGTAGTCCCTATATCTATAATTATGATTGTCCACAATGATAATACTGTCCATATTTTTAAGAAATGTTTTGGGGCTGGGCACAGGGGCTAATGCCAATAACTTCAGCACTTTGGGAAGCTGAGGCAGAGGATTGCTTGAGCCCAGAAGTTTGAGACCATTCTAAGCAATATACTGAGACCTCATCTCTAAAAACAAACAAACAAAAATTAGCAGGGTGTAGTCGTGTATACCTTTAGTCTCAGTTACTTGGAAGGCCGAGGGGAGAGGATAGCTTGAGACTTGGAGGTCAAGGCTGCAGTTTAGCCGTTCTCACACCACTGCACTCCAGCCTGGGCAGTAGAGTGAGACCCTGTCTCAAAAACAAACAAACAAAAATAAATGTTTGGCTTATAGTTTAAGTCATGACTGAAAAACTGGAATGATGTTACTGCTCATTACAGGTCTACATATGTCAGATCGATATATTTTTAATGGTGATTAAATAGGTAATGAAGAAAAGAGATGCATGTAATTTTTTGCTTTGTGTTAGGTGATGAGCCTAGGTATCTCAGAAAGTTCCATTTAAGTTAAAGAAGAAGATGGAATCCTACAGTATTCACTCTCTATCCGTCTCCTCTGTTAGCAGCTGGAAGTAGAAGATGTTTCTGTTGTTTCCATGACCCTCTGCTTTTCCATTTGCACTTAGCACTCCATGGTTAACGTGCTGTTTCAAAACAGAAAATGGCATACGAAAATCCAGATGCATGGAGTAGAAATAAGATGATACTAGCTTCTTTCCTGAATCTGTTGTGTACCTTCCCCTGTGAACATACATGTCGATGTATATAATTCTCAATATGAACAACTGGATCAGCGTATCTTGAAACATATTAGGAAATAGGAATATCTAAATCAAGTTATATTGATTGCAGTTTAATTCTATTTCCTCATCTATTTCTACTAGAGAATTTAGATGCCTATCAGATTGACCCTAAAGATTCTGATTTTTGTTTGTAAAGCATTCATATAAATAAAGGGAATTATTTTAGAGAGGAAATTATTATTTGAACAAATATTTTATCCCAGATTACAGATTTACTGTGATGCTCATGGATATGGAATACATTTAAGTAAAATAGCAAATAGTGTTGCTTATCATTTTAAGGTCAACCTGGGGGTTGCTTCAACTTGTGAAGCAAACTTACTGCATTGCAAGAAATACACTTTAAGTAATTAATGTCACTGCAGTAACATGTTTAACATTCTCATTTGGCGTTATGAAATGGTCCAGTGCGTATCTAGAAACCAGAGTGTTAATGACAAAGTGCAAAATTTGCAATCAAAATGCTCTCTATTCTCCCAGAAGGTGGAAAGGGGATAATTAACGTAAACTGTATATTACACCAGATTGCCAGATCTAAGGATTGCACTACAGCAAGTCTGATGGCCACCTGCTATAACTGGGCAATAAAAAGTGGAGAGGGTTTTAAACCACTAAACTTTGGGGGAAATAATACACCAAAAATAGTACAAATAGCCAAATCTAATTTATGCAGACGTGGAAGCCACGTGTTTCATGTATCACTTTCAATGAAACTATGCAACTAAGACTTATTTCATGGCTGAATTCAAGCAAGAAATATTCTCAGATTTAAACGAATCATGATGATGAAAGAGAGGATAGTTTTTATTAAGAAATGATTACAAGTACAAATATACTAATCTCCTGGGACTAGAGCATGTCTTTATCACAGTCAATCAGTTCCAAAGTGGCTTGGAAAATTGTCTTTTGTCAACTTGATCATTGGTGGGTGTGACTGAAGAAAGAGGATACAGATTCTGAGCTATCATAACCCATTTTCCATAGAAAGGGAAGGAGTGACTGGTTAGTGTTCTTTCAGGTATTCAACTTTAGCGGGACATTATGTATGTTAGAGAATTTTTAACCAGAGTAAACAATACTTGGTACTTTTTGAGTAAGACTTCGACAATAAATTTTGGGATGTTTTCAATTGTGTACCAAGCAACATTTATAAAATAAAATTGTAATATCCTTTCAAAGTCTACTTCCAAATAGTTAATTGTTTCTGAATATGATATAAGTCACACTTTTATTTTTCATTTTACACTAAACACCTAGTGTGTTAAAGATGCTACACTAGGGGTTGGGTGCAGTGGCTCACGCCTATAATCCCAGCACTTTGGGAGGCCGAGGCGAGTGGATCATGAGGTCAGGAGATCGAGACCATACTGGCTAACACTGTGAAACCCCATCTCTACTGAAAATACAAAAAAATTAGCCAGGCGTGGTGGTGGGCGCCTGTAGTCCCAGCTACTAGGGAGGCTGAGGAAGGAGAATGGCGTGAACCCGGGAGGCGGAGCTTGCAGTGAGCCGAGATCGCACCACTGCACTCCACTCTGGGCGACAAAGCGAGACTCTGTCTCAAAAAAAAAAAAAAAAGATGCTACACTGGCTATTATGGCCATTCTAAACCACAAACAATGGGATCTTTCCATTCCTCATAACCCCTGTAATTAAAAAGGAATGCCTTTGAATTCACTAAAATATCTTTGTATCCTGAGAATATGAGAGGTTCGCACACCATAATTACCTCTAGTAGGTTTTATAATATCTATGCTGTTTATACAGACCCTAATTTTATGTATTGTTATTTACTCATAATTCCTACTCTTCTCCTCAAAGAATTTAATTTTCAGCAAAGATAAGTTGAATAAAATTATGTTAAAAAAGAAACTTCCCACAAGGGTTTTTTATTCCATTCAGCTCTCGTTGTCACTCACTTCTGATATAGGGAAATGTAAATACATGCATATTTGCCCTTCCTGTCCTGTGGTGTATTTATATGGGGAAGAAAAATAACATATTTCTACATTTTCTAGATATAACACTGTTGTTTTTGTTTATATGCAAAAAATGTCCCATCTATAGGGATCTCATTGGTCTGGCTTGAAAACCTATAGTCCAGTTAATCAAGGAAATATCAATATTCAAGACAGCTTTGTGAGGAAAGCACTATTATTACAACCACGATTATTACAAAATCATAAGGCAACCAGGCTTGAAATGTTTAATTAAAAGATTCAAAATGCTTGTCCAGGGTGAATCAGAAAAGGTTTTCATTGTTCAGGGAGTGAACTCTCTGTCATTGTCCTATACATTGTCATGACCAGAGTACCTGAAATTAAAGTGCTTTCAGAGATTCTTTGACGAAATCTGAGGATAAACAGAACACACCTATGATAAAAGCACTGCATCCATTGTAGCTAGGGAGTGCTCTAAAGGAGGAGAAATGTCACAGCAGTCATCAGATTTAGGTTGTTTGGGGTCAACATATGAAGAATCTTTAATTTCTAGATAAGAAATTTGAACCTTGATCTATATAGATAATGGTAAGCTATTAAACAATTTTGAACAGAAAATCATAAGGCAATTTAGAAAAATAATGTAATGGTTGTATGCAAGCTGCATTGAAGGATGGAAAATCTAATGACAGTAATAAAAGAACCAATTACAGTGTTCTTTGAAGAACAATACTTTAGTCATTTTCTCCATCAAGAATTTGAGAAAGGAATAGAGACCTCAGAAATTAGCCTTAAAATATATACTTGGTGCTGATTGATCTTTTTTTGACAAAATTGAAACCTAAAACTATAACTATTCAGCTAACAAACATCTATTATGCATGTGCCAGGCACTCTGCTAAGTATTATAGATTGAGAAATGCAAACTGAATGAGACCCAGTTTCTGACTCTAAGACTGTCCTGTCTTTTGGGGTGGATGCACTTGTAATCAGATTATCTTCATACACTGTCAGTAGTGCTACAGTAGAAGTCTGATAGGGTGGGTGAGAAGCCCATTGGAAGCAAACGTTTTCCAGCCTAGAGTGTTCAAAGACTCCTTCCTAATGGAGGTGGTCAGTCTGCTGAGTCTTGAAGGTATAGTAAGGGCTAACCAGAATAAGGGGAGTGTTTATTTTGAGTATTCAAAGTTAAAGGTAAACCCCTTAATTCTAGGATGTCAAAGAGTAGGCAGTCCTGAGAGAATGTAGTAATCACACATACACCCTGGTTTCAGGCAATATTTACATTTGCTTCCTTTAACAAGCCAGCAGAGAACTTTACTGGGATTGGTCAATCTCTCCCGGACTTTTCTACTGCTGGTTCCTATCTTAGTGTATCAAGGACCTCTGCCAGCAAGACTTTCTTCTTCCACTTATGCAAGGAAGTTGGAGTCCCTTGGCTGAGCTCTCAGAGAGGTACAGGGGCATCAGTGCTAGAGAGTTAATGAGGGTATAGACTGCCTGGGATTTTATGCTAAAACTTTTACCAGGGGATTATGGTTTATAGCAGACACATATCTTAGCACAGATCCTCACCACAGCTCCCGTAGTTTTTCAGATGCAAAGAAGCTTGTATACATTGCTGACTCTTCATGTGTGTGTTCCTCCTCCTTTTTTAAAAACATCTTTTTTTTTTAAATAACATATTGAAAAAAAGATTTTTTATAATCATGTGTTATAGACTGAGTGTTTGTGTCTCCCAAAATTCATATGTTGAAATCCTACCCCCAGTGTGATTGTATTTAGGAGGTTGGGCCTTTGGAAGGTAATTTGTTCAGGGGAGTGGAGACTTCATGAATCGGATTAGCCCTTATAAAAAAAGAGCTTGTTCCTCTCTACTCTGCCCTGACCATGTGAGGATGCAATGAATAGATGGCCATCTGCAAACCAGGAAGAGGGTCCTCACCAGTACTGCATCTGCTGACATCTTGCTCTTGGGCTTTCCAGCCTCCAGAACTGTGAGAAATAAATGCTGTTTAGCTACTCAGTCTAATTTGTTAAATCAGCCAGAGCTAAGACAACACATTTATGACATTTCTTAATAACACTATGTTAAGAGTTTAGAAAAGTAGGATGAAAACACTCTATCCAACCAAGTTCACTTTTTTAGGTGGTGGAGGTAGGCATCGTTTGGAAATACTTACAGTAATTACATGCTTTACAAGGAAAGGAGGGGAAAGGTGATAGTTTAAGCACTAAAGTTGGAAATCTTGTGATGTTTTCTGGGATTTTTTTTTTTTTTTTGAGACGGAGTTTTGAGACGGAGTTTTTTTTTTTTTTTTTTTTTTGAGACGGAGTTTTTTGAGACGGAGTTTCCTCTTGTTGCCCAGGCTGGAGTGCAATGGTGTGATCTCGGATCACTGCAGCCTCCTCCTCCTGGGTTAAAGCGATTCTCCTGCCTCAGCCTCCCTTGTAGCTGGGACTACAGATGTGTGCCACCATGCCATAACAGGCTCATGCCACCGTCTCCGGCTAATTTTTGTGTTTTTAGTAGAGATGGGGTTTCATCATATTGGTCAGGCTGGTCTCAAACTCCTGACTTCAGGTGATCCACCTGCCTCGGCCTCCCAGAGTGCTGGAATTGTAGGTGTGAGCCACCACGCCTGGCCGTTTTCTGAGAATTAAAGTATGGTTGTCCCTTGGTATCTATGGGGGATTTGTTCCAGGACCTACCATGCATACCAAAATCTGTGGATGCTCATGTTCCTGATATAAAATGGCATAGTATTTGAATATAACCTATGTACCTCATTCTGTATACTTTAAGTCATCTCTAGATTATTTATAATACCTAATGCAATGTCAATACTATGTAATAATTGATTAAGGAATAATGGCAAGGAAAAACATCTGCCCATGTTCAGTACAGACAGTTTTTTTTCTGTATATTTTTAATCCATAGTTGGTTGAAACCTATGGATGCAGAACCCATGGATACAGAGGGCTGATTGTATTTCTAGAATGTAAATGTGGGGTGGGAGTTGAAGATGTGATTTATGGGACAGAACTGGAGGCAAATGGACTTCATCTTGTGGAGCCTGAAGAACAAATACCTAATTTTTTTTTTTTTTGAGATGGAGTCTCGCTCTGTTGCCCAGGTTGCCAGGCTGGAGTGCAGTGGCGCGATCTCGTCTCACTGCAACCTCCACCTCCCAGGTGCACACCATTCTCCTGCCTCAGCCTCCCGTGTAGCTGGGACTACAGGCGCCCGCCACCACGCCCGGCTAAGTTTTTGTATTTTTAGTAGAGACGGGGTTTCACCGTGTTAGCCAGGATGGTCTCGATCTCCTGACCTCATGATCCACCCACCTCAGCCTCCCAAAGTGCTGGGATTATAGGCGTGAGCCACTGCGCCTGGCACCAATACCTAATTTTAAGCAGAACATTGGCAAGCTCAGATTTAATATTTGGAAAACTTACTGTCATAACCAATTGAAAGACTACTTGGTTATAGAGGCAACATTGTAGATAAGAAGGCCAGTGGAATTATCCATGTGAGAATTATGATTTCTGAATTAAGGCTGTGGCAATGATGATGAAATAAGCATTATTTGAGATAAATCTAGAATTTCCTTAGTTTTCTTATCTATGAATGGAAGCCTCAAAATTTTGCCATTGCAAGAGGCATTATTTCTATCTCACCCAAACATGCTTACATTAAACTGGACCTTACATTATAATGTAGCCTGCTTGAAATGGAAACAGGATCCCTGTAGTAGTGCTTCCATAGCCTGACAAGATGCAACAAGATATATCCTGTGTTTGTTCATATAACATACCTTGGTACTATAAAATACGAGTTCTTTACTTTCTCTGGTTTCTCATTGAGCTTCATATTAATCAGTAGAATTATTTTATAGGCTTACTAAAACATGTTTTAGTAGTGCTTTTTTTTTTTTTTTTTTTTTTTGGTTAGATTATTTGTTCTTGCTCTATCTTGATCCCACTCATTCCTCCAAACCCTTTATTGGCTCTTCCATCTTAAAATTATAGGATCAAACAAACCAAGAATTTCATTATTCTGTTGAAGCCTCACTGGAGTGCAGTACACATCTTTGAGAGTTAAAGGAAACTTATTAAGCATAATCTAAATTTTTTATACCCTAGTGTTTAATTTTGTTAAGTTGCTGTGCTAATGTTAGTTGTAACTCTCAGACAGTAGGGTAAACATATGCCTTGGTTTACATGGGATAGTCCCAGTTTATGCCTGTATTCTTGGTGTAATTTATTTATAATGCCCCGTTTTTACTTTCAAAAGTGTCTCAGTTTGTACATTAAATTGTATGATCACCCTGTCTATCAGGGAGAGCCACAAAGAAATTGTCCATTTATGCATTTCTAGAATTCAATTTATGGAAAGTAAATGTAATTAAAATATGCTGACAGCCACTGTGCCTGCTGTAGACTTCATGCATACTGTCTCTAAGTCTTTTTGAGGACAAATGGAGTAAAACTTGTCATTTGTTTACTAAAAGATTTTTACTGCCATAATAGAAAAATGAAATTACTTCTCTTTTGGTGCTATATGCCCCTCAACCAGTCTTGTCATGATTCTATTAAGGTAAATAATGCAAAGCTGAGTTTTGCATTTATTTTCTAAACAAAATACACACTATGACTATTTAACTTATTATGGTGGAAAACAGAGAACCTTATATGGACTTATAAGTGAAAAGAATCTTGAAAAATATGATAATGCATTTAGTGCATCCCCTTCCTTTACAGATGAATGACCTAGATCACAAAGTGGTCACGTAACATATATGTGGTTCCGTGGCTACTTAAGTAGCATAGAGTGCTATAGCTAGACCTCCAGTGTTTTAATCCAGGGTTTCAAGGTCCTTTTCGCTAGATGGGATTGCATATGAAAACCACAGGCCACCTTTATTCCCATCACACTCATCTTGTATACAAAAAGGTCCATGTAAAATATCCTGACTTCAGGAAATATATGGAAAGCAGTTAGAAATTGATATTTTACATTTTATATATTTAAAATATGGCATAATAGGTATGTGCTGAGTACCTTTATGTATGTATGCATAAATATTTTTTAAATTTTTAATTGTATATGTTTATGGGGTACACAGTGATGTTTTGATACATGTATATATACATTGTGGAATGATCAAATCAGAATAATTTGAGTATCCATCACTTTAAGTATTTATCATTTATTTGTGGTGAGAACATTGAAAATCCTCACTTTTAGCTATTTTGAAATATATAATACATTATTAACTGTCATCACTGTGCTGTGAAATAGAACACCAGACCTTATTTCTTCTAACTGTAACTTTGTACTCATTGACCAATGTCTTTTTTTCCCCCATACACCAGCCTCTGATAATGATCATTTTACTCTCCACTTCTATGAATTTGACTTTTATAGATTCCACATATGAGATCAGACAGTATTTATTTCATTGTTTCTGGCTTATATAGGTTCATTCATGTCACAAATGATATAATTTCTTAGTTTATTTTTAAAGGCGGAATTGTATTCCATTATTTATATATACCACAGGTTTTAACCCATTTGGTGGATACTTGGGTTATTTCCATATCTTGACTATTGTGAATAATGCTGCAGTGAATGCAGGAATGCAGGTATCTCATCAGCATACCGATTTCCATTCCGTTGGGTATGTTCCAGTAGTGGGATTGCTGAATCATATCGTGATTCTATTTTCAGTTTTTAGAGGAAATTCCATACATTTTTTTGAAAAATAGCTGTACTAATTTGTAAAACCACCAACAGTGTATGTATAAGGTTTCCCTTTTCCCTACATCTTCACCAACACTTATCTTTCAACTCTTTGATAATAGCCAATCTAAAAGTTGTGAGGTGATAATTCATTGTGGTTTTAATTTGCATTAATCTGATGATTAAAGCTGATGATTAAAGCATGTTGACCATTTCTTCACATATCTGTTGGCCATTTCTATGTTTTCTTTTGAGAAATGTCTTCAAATCCTTTGCCTATATTTTAAAAGGGTTATTTGTTATCTTGTTACAGAGTATTCTGAGTTTCTTGTATATTTTGAATAGTAGCCCCTTATCTAATGTATGATTTGCAAATATTTTCTCCCAGCTCATGGGTGCCTCCTTTGTTAATTGTTTCTATTGCTGTGCAGATGCCTTTTAGTTTGAACCAATCCCATTTGTCTATTTTAGCCCTTGTAACTTGTGATTTTGGGGTCATTACCTAAGAAGTTTCTACCTAGAACAATGTCAGTCATAGAGCTTTTTCTCCATGTTTTCTTCTTATGTTTTATGGTTTCTGCTCGTATGTGTAAATCCTTAATATATTTTGAGTTGATTCTTTCATAAAGGGTGAGGTAAGGACCCAAGCAACTCCCAGACTCAAGCGATCCTTCTGCCTCAGCTTCCCAAGTAGTTGCGACTACAGATGCGTGCCACCATGCAAAGCAAATGTTTTTTTTATTTTTTACCTTTTATTTATTTATTTATTTTGGTAGAGATGGGGTCTTGCTGTATTGCCTAGGCTGGTCTTGAACTCCTGGCCTCAAGCAATCCTCTTGCTTTGGCCTCCGTAAGTTCTGGGATTACAAGCATGAACTGCCATGCCTGGCCTCCAATTTCTTTCTTTCTTATGTAGATATCTAGTTTTCCCAACATCATTTATTGAAGAGACTACACTTTCTCCAATGTGTGTTCTTCACAATTTTGTTGAAAATCAATTGACCATAGACATGTGGGTTTATTTTGGAGCTCCCTATCCTATTCCATTGGTTGATGTATCTGTTTTTATGTCAGTATCATGCTGTTTTGATTACTATAGCATTGTAATATATTTTGAAATCTGATAGTGTGATACCTCCAGCTTTATTCTTTTTATTGATTATTACTTTGTCTATTTGATGTCTTTTATGACTCCATATGAATTTTAGGAATTTTTTTCTATTTCTGTGAAGAACTACTTTGGAATTTTTATAGGGATTACATTGAATCTGTAGCATTGTGAGTAATATGGACATTTTAACAATATTAATTCTTCCAATTCAAGAACATGGAATATCTTTTAATTTGTGTCATCTTTAATTTTTTATTAATGTTTTATAGTTTTTGGTATTCAGATCTTTCACTTATAATTTGATTAAATTTACTCCTAAACATTTTTTGATCCTATTATTAATGGGATTGTTTTCTTCTTTTTCAGACAGTTCGTTGTTACTATATAGAAACTACTGATTTTTTATTTTGCACCCTACAACTTTACTGAATTTATCAGTTTAAACCATTTTTTGGTAGCTTCTTTAGGATTTTCTGTATATATTAATAAGATCATGACATCAACAAACAGATACAATTTCACTTCATCCTTTCCTGTTTCTCTTGCCTAATTGCTCTGGCTAGGACTTTCAGGACTATGTTGAAGATACTTAATATGATTTTTATCTTCTTAAATTTGTTAGACTTGTTCCATGACCTAACATATGCTCTATTCTGGAGAATCTTCCATGTGCACTTAAGAAGAGTGTGTCCTCTGTTGCTGTTGGATAGAATGTTCTATATATGTCTTTTGGGTCCATTTGTGGTACTTTAAAGTACAGTTCAAGTCCAGTGTTTTCTCATTGATTTTTCTGTCTGGATGACCTGTCTAATGTTTCTAATGTTTAAAGTGGGGTATTTAAATCTCCTACTAGTATTGTGTTGAAGTCTTTGTCTCCTTTCAGATCTCTTAATGTTTACTTTATATATTTAGGTGCTCTAATGTTGGGTGGACATATATTTACAATTGTTATATCGTCTTGATAAATTGATCCCTTTGTCAGTATATAAGAATCTTCTTTGTCTATTTTTACTGTTTTCTACCTAAAGTCTATTTTGTTTGTATTATGTATAGCTGCCCCTGCATTCTTTTTGTTTCCATTTTCATGTAATGTCTTTTTTATTTCTTCACCTTCAGCCTGCGAGTGTTCTTTAAAGTAAAGCAAGTCTTCAAAGAACACTCATAGACTGAAAACGAAGGAATAAAAAAAGCATTCCATGTTGAGTCTTTAAAATAATATATTCAACCACTCTATGCTTTTTGATTGGAAAAGTTAATCCATTTACATTTAAATAATTATTGATAGGTGCAGACTTACTAGTGCCATTTTGTTCATTGTTTTCTGTAGAGCAGTTGTTTTTTAGATCTTCTGTTCTTTTTTTCCTCTTGTATTCTTCCTTTGTGGTTTGATGGCTCCCTGTAGTAGTATGCTTTAGATCTTTTCTTCTTATCTTTTGTGTATCTCTTATAGGATTTTGCTTTATGGTTCCCCTGAGGCTTACATAAAACATCTTATACTTAAAACTGGCTATTTTAAATTGATAACAGCTTAATTTTGATCACATACACTACACATTTACTCTTCTACTTCCCACATTTTATGTTTTTAATGTCTTGCTTTATGTTTTTTTATAATATATAATCACTTATTATTAAAGCTGTAGTTTTGTTTTTGGTAATTTTGCCTTTTATCCTTTATACTAGAGGTATAATTGTTTATCCAGCACTGTTTCGGTGTTAGAGTGTATTGGATTTGACAATATACTTGCTTTTATACTTAAAGTTTTATACTTCCATATATTTTAATGTTACTAATTAGTATCCTCTTCTTCTGCTTGAAGAACTCCCTTTGGCATTTCTTATAAGACAAGTCTAGTGATGATAAGCTCTCTCAGTTTTTGTTTGTCTGAGTAAGTGTTTATTACCTCTTCATTTTCAAAAGACAGTATTGCTGGGAGTAGTATTCTTGGTTGACAGAACAACCCCCATCCCCCTTCAGGATTTTGAATGTATCATTTAACTCCCTTCTGGCCTGCAATATTTCTGCTGAGAAATACACTGATACTTTTGTGGAGATTCCTTTACACGTGACAATTCACTTCTTCCTTGCTGCTTTCAACACCCTAACTTTTGACATTTTGACAGTGATGTGTGTTGGTGTGGGTCTTTTTTGGATTTATCTTATTTGATTTATCATAGGCTTCTTGGATTTGCTTTCTATTTCCTTCCCCAGGCTGGGGATGTTTTCTGCCATTATTTCTTCAAATATATTTTCTGTTCTTTTCTCTCTCTTGTTCTTCTAGTACACCAATAATGTGTAAGTTGTTATACTTGTTGGTGTCCCATAAGTCTCTTAAGCTATCCTTACTTTTTTTCACTTGTCAGATATTGCTGAAGGATTAAGTAATAAAAGGACTGGGAATTGACCACTGAGTTTTGCTGTGTAGATGCCATGGATAATCATGTTTGATGGAGTAATAGGGGTAGCAAACTTATCTCTTATCTGTATTACTATAATGATCTCTTTGTATCTCCTGACTTTCCTTCTTGCCTTTCCACAGTTTATTCTCAACACACTCAGCATGGTAACTTTTTAAAATATATAGATCATGTCAATCCTCAGCCCAAAATGGCCCCGATTTAATGTTAATAAAAACCAAGGACTTTACAATGACTTAACAGAGCTCTATCTAAATCTAACACTTGCATTTTACCCTGATTTTTCCTACTTCTACTAATTTTTCATTTTGCTCTAGCAACTTAACTTCTAAAGCTCTTTGCCAATGCCTGTAGCCATGGAACATTGTCACTATATTACTATAGTCTGTTCTCTGAAACATCATCCCACCCCCTACTCTCCTGCCCCAGATGTCCACATATGTGGCTAATTCCCTCAACTTCTTTCAAGTCTTTGTCTACTTTATTACTTTTCCAATGCAGCCTACTGTGGCTCTCTTATTTAAAGTTGAAACATCCCCCCAACCAACATTTTTTATCTTCCTTTCTCCACTCTATTATTCTTTTTTAGCATTTACCACCTTTTTCACATTCTAACTTATATGTTCATTTAAAAAAACCTTTTTATCAAGTGTATATTATCCTTCATTTGAATATTAACTCCATGAAAGCAGGGGCTTATGTGTTTTTGCTGATATATCCTAATTGTTTAGGATATTTCCTAGCACATGGTAAATGATCAACAAACACTGGTTGAATTTTTCTTGTCATTAGCTTGTAAATGAAGCTTATAAAAGCATCAGATGTATATCTGAGCTAATAAATATGACGTGTTTGCTTTTTTTCAAAAGCTACTACCTGTTGGAATCATTTCCAAGTAAGAAAGTACTATTTTGTAGGAGTTAGGTGATGTTAACTCAGCTTAATAATTAGCTTCTTGCCTCTCTGGTTATTTATTCATTTTTTCCTGAGTATTTATATGCTCAAGGGAAGCTCAGTAAATACCTGTTGTCTACTCTGTTGCAAACACTGTGCTAGCGGCTGTGATTCATAGGCCTCCTCTAGAAGGAGAGATTCACAAGTATGTCAATGTTTATAACAAAGTGTGACTGGGTAATGTTAGAAATAAATGCACCGGGGTTTGGGTTCACATAGAAAAGACACACTTGCAGTCTATAAATGGTCTATTTTAGATTGAACACTCTGTCCTCTTTCCAATATCTCTGTGAATATCAAATGTCCTACTTACAGCCAGAACTAAAGAACTGCAAAAATGATCCAAAGCCAATTCCTCTTCTGTCCCACCTGCAGCTTGCATTGATCCTCTAGCGTTTTTAATCAATCTTGCTAAATACTTCCTGTAGGGAAAATGAGTAGTGATGAGAAGTAATCTTGCTGCTACTTTCTTCTGAAAAATTTAATGATTGATTTACAGATATTGCTTATTCATCATGATATCCCATTGTAGAAGATGGGGATTAAATTTCAGTCTTAAAGGTTATGGGATCCCTCAAGCCTTAGCGTATAGTAATGAAAAATTGAGAACCTAAAAAGGGGATTTCAGATTCTGTATAGTGAATAAACTTTTATCAGGCCTTGCTTCTGATACGAATTTAGGATTACGTGGATAGGAATATGCCATGAGCTTTTTACTGCAGCCTTAGAAATTTCTCTATATTTTTTATGCAATTTCTTATTTACTTATTTCTCTTCAGTTTAAAGCAAATGCTCTAGTTTTCCTGAAGTCATAAATAATCTCTGGGCCTTTCCCAACTGGTCTGTAGAGGCCCTCTTAATAAGGCCTCCAAAACATAAATAGAAATCATTTACCTAACTTGATATCACAAACAGAAGCCATCCCTTTGATAAGTCTATGTCTAATGGCTTACAAGTTAACTCTTTCCTCTGAATATTAACAGATGTCCTGGACATTGCCTGTGTATTTGGAGTAATACATACTTCCTAGAGTACATGGTCTTTCTGAGCCACAAAACCTAATTCTTCGAATTCTAAAAAGATCTCCAGGGAGAATAATAGATCCTTTAGATACATGGTTTGCCTGGTTTCTGTTTCTTTTTTTCTTTTTTGTGAGACAGAGTCTCATTCTGTCACCCAGGCTGGAGTGCAGTGGCGCAATCTCGGCTCACCGCAACCTCTGCCTCCTGGGTTCAAGTGATTCTCCTACCTCAGCCTCCCCAGTAGCTGGGACTACAGGTGCACACCACCATGTGGGCCCAGCTAAGTTTTGTATTTTTAGTAGAGACAGGGTTTCATAATGTTGGCCAGGATGATCTTGATCTCTTGACCTCGTGATCCGCCCGCCTCAGCCTCCCAAAGTGCTGGGATTACAGGCGTGAGCCACTGCGCCCGGCCTGCCTGGTTTCTTTGATTTTTAATTTTTGATGTTCCTGGGTACATACTAGATGTATATATTTCTGGGGAACATACAGATATTTTAGTACAGGTGTGCAGTGTGTAATAATCACATCATGGAAACTGGGGTATCTATCCCCTGGAGCATTTATCCTTTGTGTTACAAACAATACAGTTATACTCTTTTAGCTATTGGTTTGCCTGTCTTAAAATATTTTAAGCTTGATGTGAAGCATGTTACCCTTAGTAAAAATTCCCATTCTTTTTACATTCTGATAAGGTCACAAATAGGAAACTTATTTCAGAACTTGGTTCTTCTCTGTAATTTACTTTTAGTGCTGTTATGGAACCCCATTTTGAAGTATACATTCCCACAGTATGGCAATTAATCTATTTCTTCCTTAGGCTAATGAGTCTTTTCTTGCAATATCTTCATTTATTCATTCGTCAAACTCTTGAACATCTTGTATGTAAAGCACTTTGCAAAATCCCTGGTATAACCATTGAAGCAGAGAAACACAACATTTGGCTTCATGACCTGATACCACCTATTTCTCTAGGAATTGAACAGGTTCTGTTGGTGCTTGGTTAACAGGTTATTATTCTAAAGTCATGCCATCTTTATGGATCACACATTAAGCCTTTTTAATGTATTATTTTAAAACTTAAACACCAATATTCTGTATTTTTACTTATTTTTTATATGTGACTCTATGTGACTCCCAGTTTTACCTTCCTTGCTTAGGTTGATGTGATCGTGACACTAGGAGGCCTTGCTGGGCGTTTTGACCAGATTATGGCATCTGTGAATACCTTGTTCCAAGCAAGTCACATCACTCCTTTTCCAATTATAATAATCCAAGAGGAATCGCTGATCTACCTGCTCCAACCAGTAAGTCAAAAGTGAATATAATGTGAGCCCTTCCCTTCACAAAGCTTCTACCACTTGAGTAGACTAGGAGAAAACATTGGCCGTGCTTGGGTCTTTGAACTGTGAGTGGATTTAACATGTGCTCTTTCTTGTGGCCACTTTAATTTTGTCCCAGGTCACTGACCAGCAAAAATGTGGAGGAGGATCCTGAAAGTTTTCATTTTATTTTGTCTAGAAAACAAGAGAAAATGTCATAACTCTAAATCGACTAAGAATTAAATTGAGCACTTTTGCGTTTTGAACAGCTGAATGTGAATGATATTTGAGAAAAACCTCAATAGGGGAAACACAAGGCTTGGCAAATGTTGCTAATGTAATTCTTATGTATTTTGACTGTTGTCATTATAATTGGATATAATTGGAAACTGGCTTTGATTTCATTAGGCACTTAGAAGACAATCTTTAGCTTTTACTATTCATAAGTTGCCTGGTGATTAGTTCTCTGTCTCAGAATAATTTCTAATGATGTCTTTCATTTCCAATGATAAACATTAATGACATTTTCTCTCAATGTAGTACATAGAACAGAATTCTTACTAAACAAACAAATTTTATGAGGTTTATTGGTGGATTTCAGTTTAAAAATATCATTTGGTAACTTTTTTTTTAATTATACTGTAAGTTTTAGGGAACATGTGCACAACGTGCAGGTTTGTTACATATGTATACATGTGCCATGTTGGTGTGCTGCACCCATTAACTCGTCATTTAACATTAGGTATATTAGTAGATAGTTCCTTCCATTTTTGCCTCTTATTGTAGTCTACTACTTACAATTTTGCTTCTACCCTGTTGCTACACACCATCTGTAGCTGGCGTAACTAGGAATTGTGGTTTGGTTAATAGGGTGGGTTTAGTGCATGCTCACTATTCTTTAGCCAGTTTTACATTTTTTTCCTGGCTCTTTGCGTGTCCTAGCCATGTTGCTTTCTGGATAAATATGGAAGGGGAGGAGAAGAATTCAGATTTCAAACTATACTATCCATTTATTTCATCAACAGTTACAGACTGCCTTCTACGTATTTGTTGCACTGCATAGCAATTAAGGATAAAAATAAATCGTTGCATATGATCTTTGCTCTCCAGATTACGTGCAATGAAAGATCCATTTATACAAATGTAATCACAATTCAATGTTGAAAGATTAGTACCAAAAAATGAAATAACTGAAAACTGGGGCATGTTTGTAGTAAGAAAAGTCTTCACAGAGGCACTCACATTGTATTCACTCAATTAATTCAACAAACATTTACTGAGTACGTGCTATTTGCCAGGCTCCTTTCTAGGGATAGAGCAGTTAACAATATAAACAGAAATCCTTTCATGCAGCATACCTTCTACTGAGCTTACAATTCAACAGAGTCTTCAAGGATGAGTAGATTCTTGCTATGGAAGATGATGGGAAAGTTATTTAATTCAAGAGGAGCCAGGAAAGAAACATGGAGATGCAGGATATGTTATAGGATTTGTAGGTAATTCTGTGCAGCTAAAATATGGGCTGTGGTGTGGAAAAATGCCAGAAGATAAGACTAGAAAACTAATCGGGATACTGATTATGAAGAGCTTTAAATTCCACACAATGGAATGTGAACTTCTTTTTGCCATAGGTTTTGGAAAGTCATTAAAAGATTTTGGTTAGCAGTACAGATACGCTTTTTAGATTTCTTATCAAATTTGTTAAATACTCATAGACTCCCAACAGTTTCTGAAGTTTCAAACTTACTACTATTGTGAAGCAATGGGCTTTGTTATATTGCACTGAATTGATGGTATGACTGCTAAAGTATTCAGTTGTAACTTGTCTCTGTATAGATGCTCTGGTCAATATATTACTAGTTAAAGATGCAGTACAATACTTTTTAAAATTATAATTGGCAGATTCACTGATAGAATAAGCCACATCTAAAATATGAATTCTACATTAAGGTATTTTTACTGTTTTGGGTTTCTGTATTTTCCCTATAATTGGTATAATTATGAGCTTTCTGAAATGCATTTGGCTTGGGATTCATTGGATTTTCTTCCATCTATAGATTGTTGTCTGTCATCATTTCTGGAAAACTCTCAACCATTATGTTTTCAAATATTGCCTTATTCTTTTTCTCTTTTCTTCTGTACCTCCAATTAAATGTATTTAAGATCCTCTACTTGTATCATATATATCTCAGCACTTTCATATTTTCTATGTCTTAATCTCTCTCGGCTGCATTCTGAAGTTCTTCACTACCTCTGTGTTCTGTTCACTGTCCCGCTTCATCTCTACCTATCTGCAGCTAGACCCACCCTCTGCATTTTTAATTCCTGCCATGATTATTCTTTCTTAACATGCTTGCCCTTCACTCACATTTTTGAGGGGCTGTTTCTTAAAACATAATTATCAAACTGGTTTTATAGTCTAGAATAATTCTAATGTAAGCCAGCTGCCTTTTATGTTCACTTTTGCTTTCATGTTTCGTGACCTCAATTCCTTCTCTGTTTTATGATTTTCGGCGGGACCTCACATTTCTGAGAACTTTAAGTGTGGGAATTATTTGAGGCGTGGGTTAAAAGTAAATCCAAGGAGAATTTACATTTGCTTTTGCCTGGCTGCTGAGTGGACTTGTAGCCCAGTTCTGTGGGAGCATTAACTACTTAGGACATTTTGTCTGAGACTATTTTGGACCATGTTGTCAGTGTAGACTCTGAATGTAACACTGCTGAGAATTTGATGTCTGGTTACAAATGCTCAGGGGAGACTTTTCTCATCTCAGTTATGGAGTGCCAAAGTTTGGTTGGCCACTTTTCCTAGCAGACCAGTGGGAGTGTTATTCATATTCATCTTGATATTTCGGATCTCTGCTTTATGTGGTACAGCATCCTTTTAGATGTCCACCTTGGGCAGGCCTTGGGCTTTGTCTTCTGACAACCTTCCCTAGTTGGGGGCTTTAGAAACTGAAGCTCAGGTTCATCTGATTTGCTAAACACTCTCCAGATGAAAGTTAGCCTTGGCCTTCTTTTTATATCAAAATGTAGTTTTGGGCTTCTGGGCAAAATTCTTTTTTCTTTCTTTTTCTTCTTTGTTTTTTTTGGAGACAGAGTCTCCCTCTGTTGCCCAGGCTGGAGTGCAGTGGCGTGATCTAGGCTCACTGCAGCCTCTGCCTCCTAGAATTCTTTTTTTTTTTTAAAGATACATTTGATGCATTTTAGAAGATTCTCTTAATTTTTTTTAAATATTTTTATTGTTTTCAGTTGGCCAGGGCACTAATCTATCATATTGCCTCTGTACCTCAGTTACCCCCCACCCCCTGTCTATGTTGCAGTAATGATCAATTCCAGAACTGAGAGGCTTTCCAAGATTAGGTTTACTAAGTTTTTTTTTTCTTATTAATAGAATATCTGATGTGGCTTGAGAGGCATCCCACATTTTATATCTAAGCTAACTGGAACACATTGCTGAAGCAGGGAAACTGATTACTAGAATGTGGCACCACGTTTTTTAAAGGCCAGGCCTGCCTATAGCCTGTGCCACCTTCCGCAGGAATGAAGTTCTGCTGCCCCAGCCCAACTGCAAAGGCAGTCTAGGAAATGAAGCTTGTGGGCCCAGGAAGAGGAAACACTGATTTACAAAGCAAGTCTCTCTCAAACTGCCAGACACGGATATCTTGAAAGAAATTCTGGAATCGTGACCCTACATAACTTATAGGAATGTAACATACAATGTGTTAGGCTTTAGTTAGTTATTAAGGCAGAATCCCCAGTTCTCTAAAGTGGTAAACATGTTAAGGGTACCTGTGTAGTCAAATCCTCAAATATAATGCAATGTAGATTCTCTCTGTGATAATTTTGATTTTGTGTCATTGGAATAACTATAAAATTACCTTATCCTAATGAAGTAGTTATTACATAGTGTGGTGCAAAAAGCTCATGCAAGATTACACTCTCTGTTCTTTAAGGGAGTGACAATGGCAGGCACAGGCTTCCACCTGTGGGGTTAGCAGTACAGCCTTTGCTCGTCTTGGCCACTCTGTTCTAGGGAGTTCTTTCTCGAGACACAGCCTGGCTCTCTGCTTTTCTATCACTTTTAGTAAGCAAATAGCAAGAAAATTAGTAACACAAATGCATATGTTGAAGTGAATATGTTTAGGGGTTTAAGGTATGGATGGATCTCATGTGATCCACCATATTGGTAACAAGTTTTAATTGTATACCTGTGAATGGGTTTAATACTAAAGATCAGTTAAAAACTATAGACCAGCTGTGGTGGCTCACGCCTATAATCCCAGCACTTTGGGAGGCCGACGCAGGCCAATCACCTGAGGTCAGGAGTTTGAGACCATCCTGACCAACATGGTTCACCATGTCTCTACTAAAAATACAAAATTAGCCAGGCGTGGTGGTGCATGCCTATAATCCCAGCTACTTGGAAGGCTGAGGCAGGAGAATCGCTTGAACACGGGAGGTGGAGGTTGCAGTGAGCCGAGATTGTGCCACTGCGCTCTAGCCTGGGTAACAAGAGGAAAACTTCGTCAAAAAAAAAAAAAAAAAAAAAGAAAAACCAACTATAAAATTACTACACAGAAGCATTCTACATCCTAAAAATGAGACTTGTACCATTGGGTCTGAACTGGCTCTGTCAGGTGTTACTTCATATAACTGTGTTATTAATATATGTGATACATGCACTAAATGTGCCTGTGCATTACATAGTGTGCATACTTTGGGGAAGGTATTCAGAATGGACATCTACAGCAGACTGTTCATTATTTTTAGAATATACAGTCACAGGATGGGCAGGAGAAATGTTATAAATTTAAACTGAAATCATTTAAAAATATTGCAAAAGTAGGCTTAAGAAAATGTCTCGTATGCTTTAGTGCCAGATAAAGAATGACTTTAAAAAATGCTCATCATCACTGGCCATCAGAGAAATGCAAATCAAAACCACAATGAGATACCATCTCACACCAGTTAGAATGGCCATCATTAAAAAGTCAGGAAACAACAGGTGCTGGAGAGGATGTGGAGAAATAGGAACACTTTTACACTGTTGGTGGGACTGTAAACTAGTTTGTGGACGTCGGTGTGGCAATTCCTCAGGGATCTAGAACTAGAAATACCATTTGACCCAGCCATCCCATTACTGGGTATATACCCAAAGGACTATAAATCATGCTGCTATGAAGACACATGCACACGTATGTTCATTGCGGCACTATTCACAATAGCAAAGACTTGGAACCAACCCAAATGTCCAACAACGATAGACTGGATTAAGAAAATGTGGCACATATACACCATGGAACACTATGCAGCCATAAAAAATGATGAGTTCATGTCCTTTGTAGGGACATGGATGAAACTGGAAACCATCATTCTCAGTAAACTATCACAAGGACAAAAAACCAAACACCGCATGTTCTCACTCATAGGTGGGAATTGAACAATGAGAACACATGGACACAGGAAGGGGAACATCACACTCAGGGGACTATTGTGGGGTCGGGGGAGGGGGGAGGGATAGCATTAGGAGATATACCTAATGCTAAATGACGAGTTAATGGGTGCAGGAGACCAACATGGCACATAGATACATATGTAACAAACCTGCACATTAACCTAAACTTAAAGTACAATAATAAAAAATAAATAATAAAGAAAACAAACAAAAAAATAAAATGTTATACAATCTACTGGGAAAAAAAAACTTTAAATTTTTAATTTTTTTTAAAGTCAACATATAGTTGTTGAGGAAGATAATACTGATACTTTTACAAGAAGCATCTCATCTGAGCCTTATAACAATACTGGGAGAAAAGTAGGATAATATGGTCACACAGTGAAGTGTTTTGTCTCAACACTTTTTCCACAACATTGCATTTCCTCCTTCATGGGTTAATGGACTAAGATGCACATAATAAACCCTTGAAACAAGTCACAGCCCATAGGCTGGTAATTATCCATAAGCAGTATATAACTGATGGCTGGTTAGTGTGTGCATGTGTATATATAAATATATGTGTGTGTGTGTGCATGTGTACATAAATGTTTTTACCCCTATGATATTATTTTCAAGTAAGATAAATCTTGGATGCACTTTAAGGATATACCTCATCTTGTTGCTGTATCCTTAAGGAAAAATGACTTTCTAAAGTTTTATAATAAAATGTACATCTAACAATAATCTTTCATCATTTAAGCAGACTAAATGATTTACCATTAAGCTTTGCTAAAGTGGTAAAAATTCAATATAAATGTTAATTATTATGAGTGTGAGATTTGAGCCTAGTGTGTTCTAGAATTTTTTTTTCAATTAGATGATTTGAAATTAAAGATAATAGGAGGAATAAGTCATCTTATAGCAACTGTTTATCTGATACTTTTTTTAGTCTAGTAACTTGGTAAGAGAGCTTGTGTTATATCTGCTACACTAATTTTAATTGGCTAGAATAGTCCTAGTCCCTGGAACCAGAATGCACTTTTCTTGATCTTTTTAAAAAGCCTATCCTCGTATCATCTTAATCTTTCTGTGATGTTCTGTGTTTCTTTTGGAGTGTTTACATGTGAGACTCTCATGAGACTAGGTTGTGTAAATAAGTAATTATCTTCCATTCATTAAGATTATTTTAGTCATTTCAGACTGATCTATATGTCATAGTAGCAATTCACTTAAAGTGTATAGTTTGTTTAAGTCTAAAGTGTGTGTTCTCTTTTCAGTCCCCTCTCTGTGATGTATTTTTATTAGTTATAAATTGAATTTTAAAACAAGGATACAATGAGGTAGTTCCAGTTAAAATGAATATGGGAAGACGTTTGGAATTTTTTTTTTAGCCGGTTGCTTTTTTTTAGCATGTAAGGTTTTTCATATGGTATTTTTGGCATATTTCACTTACTATGGGTCAGAATGTCATTATGAGTGAAAACGTTGGTAGGTAGCATTTACTTTGTAGGAATGTTCAATTTGCCATTTGAAAAATAGAAAATTCAAAATAGGATCCATCATAGTCCCTTCCTTAAAATAAACATCCTTCTTTTACTTCCAAAAATGTGTTCTTGATAAGACATCATCACCTTTTATGAGGAGGGGATGCTATGAAATAGATGACAGACATTTCAGACATGAAATATCGCTGATGTCAGTAACTAGTTAGGCCATCTTCCTGCTGAAGAGTCAGCTGCTCGGAGCCATGTTTATCACGCTGCCTGTGCGGAGTGTGGGCGGCTCCAGGTTTCACATACATACTTTCTCATTTTCTGCTCCTGTGCTTCTCAGGAGTACAGAAACATTAGCTTCTGTACACTGAGCATAAATTATCTTTTATCTCCAAGTTTTATGGCAGTTTGTAATACAAGTTAATAGGATTTATAACCAAGAAATGAGATGTCCAAGAGTTAATAAGGCATGCCTTTTAGATTATCCTAAACCTTGCTCGGTGATTCCCGCTCAGGTTACCAGTATCTGATATAGGAGAAGGTGGCACAGAGCAGACTTCTGTCAGTTTTTATCTCACTGGAGCAAACTTGCAAATATGTTGTAAATATTTCTTCCTCATCATTTTAGTCATGCTTTACTGCTGCTTGTTTTTTTTTTTTCTCTTTCACCAGATCAATTATTTACTATATAATGTCCTAACATTATTTACATTATACATTTGTAATGCTGGTAATGAATATGATAAAATATGCTGAGAGTTTGATAGAAGCTGAATATTCATGATATAAATTTGCTATGCCTGATGGTTTCTGCTGAGAACTGGGCGTTTGGGTCGGTCTACCCTTGTGTGCACATGTCCAGCACAACCTCATCAGTGATAACATCAAAGAAGTGATTCTCAGCGTGATTTCAAGTAGGCGACAGAGAGTTCTCAATTTTAGACAACACTGAAATCTTCCCACACTATTTATTACCCCTTTTAATTCCCTTCTTTGGAATAATCATTATTATTTTATTCTTCCTCTGTGTCTTTCATGTAATTTTTATTGTTGCTTGGCCTTTTAGAATTCCTAGTATAAACTACATAGTATCACAGAACTATTAAATATATATTATTAAATATAATAAACTATTAAATAGTGTAAATAGTGTAAAGCTTTAGAGATCATTCTATAGATGAGCAATTGCAGAGACATTTATGTGATCTGCCCAAGGTTATATGCAGTGTTTCTTTGGTAGGTAATTGATACTGAAATTGAAAAAGATCTGATGCAGTAATAGTCTGAAAAAGGACCATAGGCATTTCATACCAGAAATGGCCTGTTACATTGACCTTCCCAACCTCCCTCCGTCTTCCAAAAGGCACATTGTGAATACCTGTTCCTACCTGGCCTACACCCACCTCAGCTTGTTGCCCTGGGAAAGTTTTGCCACTCAGGGTTCAACGCCTGGCTGCAATACTCTTTACCTTCAAATTCTGTCCTTGCCTGGTTCTCTCCTTTCTTGGACTTGTTTGCTCTGCCATGCCAGTGCAGCAGATTCTTCTTCACATGGAATGCACACGGACACATCTTTGCTAAGCGTCCTCTTCTTTTCCCTCTCTTAAAGTGTTGCCCGGCTTTCTAGGAAACAATTTTCAATACTCATTCTCTCCTTTTCTTTCCCCTTTCCTTTGTGTTCTTTTTTTCCTCCTCCTCTACATGACATTTAAAAAAATAACACAAAAATCTATCCTGTTGTAGTATGTGTTAATTTCATACACGTAAGCAGGAAAACCTTGTATTTTAGTATGAAATAAGACAATAAAATTCCAGAGCTATACAGTTCTCATTTTTTAAGTGCCCTAGTGTTCCCTTTAAATCTCCATAGAAAATTTTCCTCTATGGTTTTATCCATGTTTAATTAAACTAATTTTCATTTAAGAAGTTAAACTACACACTTGTCTTTACCTTGTAGCTATTGTTGTCTGTTTTGTTGATTCACAGAGTAGGATACTTCAAAAACAAACATTCAGTAAATACCTATGATGTGATAGACACTGTGATAGGCACTCAGAGTACAGAAATAAAAGGCACTGCCTTTATTCTGCTGCTCACAGTTTAGTACAAGAGACAGAATAAATATTAAAATTCAGAAATACGTATGAGAAAACACGGGGAGCTAGGGGGATGGCAGGAATCAAGCATCTCACCCAGACGGGACACAGGGCCAGTGGTCCCCAACCCTAATACCTGGCACTCACCCACGCAGCATGCAGGCCCTTTGACCTTAAAGAAGCCTTTCACTGAGAAAGATTTATAGGAAGATGTCCATCAGCAAAAACTTAAGGGGATCCCTCAGTGATTCCAAAGCAGTATAGGAGGAAATACCGAATTCAGTCTTCATGGAAACTGTTTGAAAACTTATGTGAACATTGGCCTTTCCTTTCAACCATGAGTGATGGAGAATCAGTTTTGGAGACTTGAATAGTTTCTAAGAGATGATATCAAGACTCCATAAGTGATATGGAGATGATATCTGAACTCAAGACTGCTAAGAAGTCAGGCAAAGAAAGGAATAATGACATTTAATGTGGAAGGAATATAAAGCAACAAGAAAACTTGGCACGTTTGGGGAACAGCAAACTGCTGGATCATGGGGAGCCATTGGAGGTGCAGCTGGAGGGAAGCAGGCTCTAGAGCATGAGGGCTTCCTTGAATCCCCAGGAAGTGGTCTCTATATTGAGAATAAAGGTCAGGTTTTAAGGGTTTTTTTAATCAAATGAGTGGCATTTGATTGACATTTTAGAAAGTTTAATTTGGTGGGAGTATAGATTGTTTATGGAAGAAATAGAGGCCAACCAATTCTCTTGGAAATCCAAGGAACAAATGGTGAGTAAACTTAAGTAAACATGAGAGTGAAGGAAAGATGATGGAGTTTGTTGGGAGGTGTGCTCAGAAGTCTTCCTCGTAGAAATGCAGAGGGAGAAGTCGGTGTAATACCTGCATCCTGCATTAGGGAACTGGGTGCTGTCCTTCTTTGAGATAGAGCAAATGGGAAGAGCAGATCAAAATGGGAAGATCAGCAGTTGACTCTGGGATATAAAGAGAAAGATCTATCTTTGGAACCAAATGGAATTGCCTCGAAGGATATATGGTCTGGCCTGGAGGTATACCTTGAAAATTGTCAATGTGTAAAAAGGCAAAAGAGTGATGAGCTTGGATGTCAAGAATAAATAGGATACAATGGATTTGGCAGCTAGGAAGAAATTAGCCAGGAAGAAATTTTGATAAGTTTCTATGGCACAATATGGGTGGAAACTATATTACTATGAGTTGAGTATTAAATGGGAAGGGCAGTTGAAATATATTTGTTTTCTTTTGTGTTACTGTTTACCCTTTTTTGTCATTCCCTTATAGAAGTTGATTTTTTTGTGCTAAACTGGGAACTAATAATGGCTTATAAAACTGTTTTGGTGAGACCATTTTTCCAAGTTAAAAACAAAACCATAGCACATGTATTTGGGATTTTGCCTTTGTATCTTGTGCAGCATGACTGAGAGTGCAGCTGCCATGCTGCATGTCTGTAAAATGCTGCAGATATTCATGGACACTAATTATACCAGCATACACTGGAGAAGTACTTTTCACCCTACTTTTAACCAATATTTTCTTCCAGAAAAAAAAAAAAGAAAAAGAAAAAGAATCTCCTGGCCCAAACCCCAGCTCCACATCTCTTATAAACCCTTTGACACCTCTTCTACTTGAACATCTGTGGTTTGGGGCTAAGGCATGGTGGAACTCTGTTTCAAACCTTTTAGACTCCTTTTCTGGTCTAGGGAAAACTGGTCCGAACATTCCACAAGTACTCTTTTCTCTGTTTTTCTGAACTCACTGTACACTTTCAAATATATTTTTAAGTCATTCTTGTCTTTTAAAACCCGACTCAAAATTTTTGTCTTCTATGCAGCATTTCCAAATAAACCCTCTAAACCTCCTTCATCTGGATCACTTTTATCATCTTTTGTCTTCGTTTATTCCAGCTGCTATAACAAAATACCATAAACTTGGTTTTATAAACAACAGAAATTCATCTCTCATAGTTATGGAGATTGGGAAGTCCAAGATCAAGACGCCAGTAGATTGAATGTCTGGTGAGGGCCCCTTGGCTGGTTGGCTCTTTCTTACTGTGTTCTCCCATAGCAGAAGGGGCAACTAAGCTCTGTAGGACCTCTTTTTTTAAAGGTACTAATCGCATTCATGAGGGCTCTGCCCTCATCACTTAATTGCCTCCCTAAGGCTCTACCTCTTAATACTATCACATTGGTGATTAGGTTTCAACAGATGAATTGGGAGGCAAGTGCGTGAGGAACATTAGGAACAACCAAGCACTTTTTTTTAATGTTTTTTTTTTTTTTTTCTCCTTTGGGCCTCAAATACTCTAAACCTAAAACAAAATGTATTGAGTTATAACTTTTCTTGTTTCTGAACTTTAAAAAACATATAATTGCGTATTTTGATAAAAGATGAAATAACAGTTATCACAGTTTATCTAATGCTAGCCAAGTCTAAATAAATAGGAAGTTTTAGATAATCTAAATGCATTATTCCATTACCAGAAGCATCCAGTATTGCCTCGTGTTATAAAATGTGGGCTGCCTGGACATCCCTGGTTAGGAGTCAGAGGCTATAACTTGCTCCACTTATTTCGCATTTGACATTTGCCTTTTTCCTTGTATTTTGGGTGCTTACTTGGGGCAGTGATTGTTTCTTTTGGTGGTTGGTAGCATGTTACTGCTGAACAAATACATGCAGATAATGGTGGTGGTGGTGGGCTTTAAAGGAACCTAGATATGATGATGTTTCAAGGGGAAAGGAGTGAAACACTAGCCTGATACCTGCCTGTCACCCACACAGCATAGAGGTTCCTTGACCTTAAAGAAGTCTTTCACCAAGGAAGCTTTATAGAAAGGTGTTCATCAGCAAAAACCTATTGTGACCCTCAGTGATTTCAAAGCAGTAAGGGAGGAAATATCAAATTCAATCTTCATGGAAATTGTTTAAAAACTTATTTGTACATTGGCCTTTCATTTTCAACCATGAGTGACAGAGAATCAGTTTGGAGACTTGATGCAATCCATAAGAGTGCTGTGTGCAACAACAGAAAAGATGGCATCAGCATTTGTCTGAGCTCTGTCACCATAATTTATTATAATCCAATTCTAGGTAAAGTAATGGAATATTGGATGCAGGATGTCATCTTTTCCTGTATCCCCCCTCCCACAGTCCTCTGTGGCAAGGACACTGGTACACTGTGTCATGTATACTTAGTTCAATTGAGCATTGCTGCAGCATCTTCCTTTGATTGAAAACAAAAGGTTGCCAATGCAGTTATCAATGAACTGTGAAGTGATTTGAGTGTTACCAGCAGGGAAATGAAATGAGCCTCTGGGAAGAAGATTGGCATAAGTGAACGTTTCTATATAAAGAGCTCCACACAGCTCCAGCTGGGTTGTTCTAGTTCTCGGCCAATTAAGGTTTTTTCCTTCAAATGTGGGAGAATTTTCATCTTACTTGTTCTGAAAGTGATCAAAACTAAAAGTGAAGAAAAGTGGAAAATTTTACAAAGAAAGTTAAGCTAGGACAGGTGGGGCTGGAGGGTATTTATTCAGACCATACATTCACCCTAGATATTTTGAAGCTCTTTCAAGGAATCGTGTAAGATGTCTCCCTCCCCCATAATACATACATATACATAGAACACATGTAATATATAAGTACATGCACACACCACACAGTTTTACTAAGAAAAAGGAAAGTAAGGATTCTAGATCTCAGGTCTATTGAGAAGGATTTTTTTTTGTTTTTGAAAACTGGTATGTGTGTCTTTTAAAAGCTCTAATTAATTCTTCATAACTTTGTTATTATCTGAATTATGATATTTGACTTAGATATATACAGAATAGTATACCAGTGAAATATTTTTTTTAAAAGTTTCAGAGTCTGAAAGCAGGTTAGCAGGATATAACCTAAGGTGATAGACACACACAGAGAGAGAAACTTACTTTGAATAAACATAGAAGAGGAGAGGTATTCTCAATTTCATATTGTTTTCTGAATCAGACTGAGAAACTACTTACAAAATATTAAGTAGATTCGATAGTCTAAATATTGAAGATATACTGAATATTAATATACTAAATCTCTTGACTGCTGTGCATGATTTATAAAATATCCAAAAGGATGGAAAATTAAAAAACAACATTTTTACTTATATACTGAACACTTTTGTACACTTAACACTTTTACAATCTATGAACTACCTTCGTCATCATCTCATTTGATTCTCCCAGCAGCCCTTTTAAGTAAGCAGGCTAGGTACATTTTTTCCTACTTCTGAGATGAAGAAACTATGCATAGAACAACATGGTGAATCCATGGTAAATCCATCAACAGTCCAGGAATTTTCTGAATGCTACTTCTATACCTTTTCTTTATAAGAATCCATAGTTACTCTCTAAATTTTATTGGCTACATATGGAAGGCTCCAAAAAGGATTAAGAAAAAAATAATCAGTTTTACGTATCTTCTACGCACTGTGAGGTTCACCTAGGAGTAAGCATTTGTATTAGTCTGTTCTCACACTGCTAATAAAGACGTACCCAAGACTGGGTAATGTATAAAGAAAAAGAGGTTTAATGGACTCACAGTTCCACATGGCTGGGGAGGCCTCACAATCATGGCAGAAGGTGAAGGAGGAGCAAAAGCACATCTGACATGGTGGCAGGCAAGAGAGGGTGTGCAGGGGAACTGCCCTTTATAAAACCATCAGATCTCTGAGATTTAATCAGTATCACAAGAACAGCATGGGAAAAACCTGCCCCCGTGATTCATTTACCTCCCACTGGGTCCCTCTCACAATATGTGGGAATTACAGAAGCTAAAATTCAAGATGAGATTTGAGTGGGGACACATCCATATCAGCACTGAAATAATCTATGTGGCTTTTTTCTCCCCAATCAATTTTTTAATTATGAAAATTATCATACATACAGATTTTTTTTGTTTTTTGAGATGGATTCTCACTCTGTTGCCAGGCTGGAGAGCAGTGGCGCAATCTTGGCTCACTGCAACCTCCGCCTCCCGGGTTCAAGCAGTTCTCCTGCCTTAGCTTCCTGAGTAGCTGGAACTACAGGCGTGCACCACTGTGCCCAGCTAATTTTTGTATTTTTAGTAGAGACAGGGTTTCACCATGTTGGCCAGGATGGTCTCTTATCTCTTGACCTCGTGATCCGCCTACCTTGGCCTCTCAAAGTGCTGGGATTACAGGCGTGAGCCACTGCACCTGGCCACATACAGAGAATTTTTAAAAATAGAACAGTGAACAATATGTTCCAACCATTTTTAATTTTTAACACTTTATCACATATATTCTATTTAGTATCTCTATATAGAAATATTTTCTTTTTGAGCCACTTGAAAATATGTTGCAGATATCGTATCATATTATTCTAAATACTTCAATATGGGGAATAATATTTAGAAGCCAAGATCTGAGCAATAAGTGTGCTTATTTCTACTGTGGTGGTATTGCTTTTAGACTTCCAGTGAACAGAGCTAAGAAAAATTGTGTGTGTGTGTATACGTATACATAATGTATCTATAAATCATGAGTTAATATTGATATTTTGAATTCAGTTTTAATATGAATTTTTAAATTTTTTTATGTTTATATGTCTTTTAAAAATTCTGGTTTGAAATAACATACTTTATACTATAATATATAGTAATTAGTTTCAAAATTAGAATACTCATATTTATACAAACAGTAAAACTGAGTGAAATTAAAGACTTTGGAAGTGTTTCTGTAGTTAAGTTATATCTCAGTCAGAGTATTGTCTCTAAAGTTTGTCACCTGAAATGCAAAGTTTTGTTCTTTCTGTGACTGTATCAATTTATTAAAATATTAGATTCATTTGTTGTAGTTTATTTGAAATTATAAGGCTTTAGTTTTCAATTTCGCATTATTATTTAAAGTAATTACATAGTTCAGACAGCAAAGGTCAACAAGAAGACAGTCTTAGGAGATGTCTTCTTTTCATTCCTAGCCTCACTACCACCATCCTCTTTCAGAATCTTTGAAATTCTTGCACAAAATATTTAAAAAGTATATATATTTCCTTTTCCTCTTATTCTTAATAAAAGAAATCTAGTATACTATAAGCATTTGTCTCTTTTTTTTCCCCACTTACTTTATTTTGGAGCCTACTCTATATGCAGTAATAGAGATCATCCTTGTTCCTCTATTATGGCTGCTTAGTACTACTCTACTGTGTGGATTTACCTAAATGGACCATGATTTATGCAGGTGTAGCTTTTGGAAATAACATACTGGAAACTCATACGATGTAGTGCATACTTTGAGTTAATGGGCATGTATGTTTTGAAAATGTTCTTCAAGTGATTCTGTGTAGATTCCTATTAAGAACAATTTTGTTCTCAAAGCAACCTTATGAGGTAGAGGTGATATGACCCAATTTTAAAGATGGACAAACTGGTTCTTAAAAAAGGCAAAGGGACTTGTCAACGGTTATTTTCTCAGTTAGTGATAAAGCCACATTTCAAAACCTTGTTAGACTGAGCCTTTAACTCTCTCCACTCCACAGTTCTGTCTCCAAAAAGATGATTCATGAGCGTAGTATGATGCCATTCAGTGTAGAAGAATGAATCGTAATTTTAAAGGTAAATTTTAAAAAGTAAATGAATTATGCAAATATAACCTATAAAGACCATAAAATTCTTCTATAACAGATAAGTAGGCTTCCCTGCCACTTTTCCTTTCTTTTCTTTTTCCTTCTTTTTTTTTTTTTTTCTGAGACAGCGTCTTGCTCTTTTGCCCAGGCAGGAGTGCAGTGCCGTGTAATCATAGCTCACTGCAGCCTTAAACTCCGGGGCTCAAGCGATCCTCCTGCCTCAGTCTCCCAATTAGCTGGGACCATAGGCATCTACCATCACACCCGGCTAATTAGAAAAAAATTTTGTTTACAGGTAGGGCCTTGCTAGATTGTCCAGGCTGGTCTTGAACTCCTGGCCTCAAGCAATCCTCCCACCTTGACTTCTCAAAGCACTGGGATTACAAGTGTGAGCCACTGCACCCGGTTACCTGCCACTTTCTATTGCACATAGATAAATTTCTAAATAGAAAGAAATGAATAGATGTAATCAGTTTTCTTATCAAGAAGGAAGAATATTCTGTTTTAGCTAAGATAGTGTTGATGAGAAACTGGATTGCTTCCTTTGTGGAAAAAGGCATGATGATAGAGGAGCCCCAAAATTGATTCACTGTGGAGACATTGGCCTTTCCAATTGTCTTATGACGGTAAGCCAATTTTATCCCTAGTAGGAGTCCTCAAGGTAAAAGGCACAGAGTGTAGAACATTGGTCTCATTTTATCAGGCAAGTTTAACATACAATGTTGCTCAAGGGACAGTGGAGGAGGATTGATTTTCTCCTGAGTGATGCTAGCCTATTAAGAAGTGGGCACTCTTTGAAATTTTGGTAATAGTAATTGAAAGCTATGAAAGGATCTTAACATTATTTTCTGAGAATATTTCATACTATATAGTATTTCCAGGAGCAGAGAAAGCCATATGAAAATAAAAGGCACTGAACAATTTTTTAAAAGTATTCATTCGATCAAAATATTATTAAGGACTTATTTGTATCAGGCACTTTGCTGGATTGAAGATGGATAATTTATTCTCAAAGAGCTAACAGTCTCTTCACTAAATATAACAACGCTATAGAATGAGATTTTTAAAAAAACAGTATTGCAAGTATGTACAGAATATTATGGGAGCCCAGAGAAGCAGCACATGCCATGCCACAGACTGGCGTAGGAAGGATTCCTGGGGGAGGGCATTCCTGAGCCTGCCTCAAAATAGGCAGAAGAATCAGTGTTACCAAGAGGGAAGGGATCAGGAGACCCCTAGAAGGGACAAGATGAGCAAAACGTACACAGTTAAGACACTGCACAGTTTATTTGGGAGAACTGTTGAAAACCTGTTGTGTCTCGGAGAGAAAAGAAGGAGATGGTGGTTGATAAGGCTAAAAAGGTGGGCAGAGAAGCAATTAGATATCAGCTCCTGTGCCAAGGAAAGAGTTTGGATTTTATCTTTTAGAGTTTAAAGAGATTCTTAACTTTTCTGGGTCATAAGCCCATTTGAGAATCTGATAAAAACTGTCAATCTTCTCTCCATAAAAATGTACCTTTATAAATGCACTTAAAATTTTAAATATTATCTGAAGAGTTTTAGAAGCCCTGAGCCTGTCTGTCCATGGACTTCTACTTGGGAACCAGCTATTTCAGACAAATTCTTACGTACCTCATTGTCCTTAAGTTAGCATGGAGAGGCTTTAGTGATATTCATAGATAGGAGCTTCACATTTAGTTATCAATAACAATTATCAGACGTGGGGAGCAGCCAGGCTCTTCATTCATAATGAAAATAGTGATCGTGGCTAATGCTGACTGAGTCTCACCATGTGTCCAGCGCCATGCTGAGTGATTATGTGTATTAACTTGTTTGTTTTTGTTTTTTTTAACTTGTATAACAAGCTCATAACAATTCTGTAAAGTAGCTATTCTTATTTTTCCAATTTCTCAGGTGAAAAAACATAAGCACAAGGTATTATTTACAGCTAGCAAGGTGCAGAGATGGCATGTACCCGGCATTCTGGTCACGCAGGCACTGTTTCATGCCCTTAATTGCTACATTATCCTCTCCCTGAGAAAAACAAATTGAAGCAGTTTCTAATGACAAGAGCCTAGACCAATTGACCATAGATACAACTCAGTATGCAGATCTTACGTTGTGTTCATTGAACTTACATCTTAGATGTACAGATTGCTGCCCTTGAAAGCACTAGTTCATTGTGTCTACATTCATGACAGAACTTTGAATAGGTTAAATGTGGCTTTAAGATTATTAGCAGCAACACTTAATGCTGCATGTCATCCAGGTTGTCTTAAAGAATTTTATTTCTAAAGCTAAATAGTGTATAATTTTTTAAAAATTATCCTTAACATACACTTCATTTAAAACAATTTATGAAACCAACTCTAACTAGAACTTAGCATAAAATGTTGAAGTGCAACATTAATAAATCGATGCTCAAAATTTCATTCTCTGTTCCTTTTATCTACAATGCTTTTTACTTGAAAATGTGCATTTATACCCCAAAAAAGAAGCTACATGAACATCTCAATAGATGTAGAAAAAGCATTTAACAAAATTCAACATCTGTTCATGTTAAAAACTCTTAAAAAATAAGTATAGAAGTGAAAAACAAGTTTACTGCAACAGGGCTCTTCTAGAAAGGAACTATACACAAAGAAAGGGAAGCATTCATAGCTGAAATGGAACTAGGAGACTGTATATCATATTTAATTAGAGCATAGATATTTCATAAGCGAGTGTATGAAGAAGCAACATGGCGTCACAATCCAGTGGTTTGTTAGGGCTGGAAATTTTAAATTACTTCATACAAGTTTAGGTGTTCTGGGGCTTCTGGCTCTGAGTGGGAAGTTTGAGGCTTGACTGTGGTGGTATACTGACTGCCAATCCTGAGGAACTCTGTCAGTCTCAATGTCTTCATCTGTAAGATTGAAATGATGATTCACATTATTTTCATGAAAATTAAAATGTTTGGGGCCATGCATGTGAAATTACCATTGTTGTGTTTTGCTTTTGTTTGTTTTTTTTTACTTTGGGCTTCTAGTGGAAATAGTTGCATTAATCATGCTCCTTATTTCATGGCACGTTATCATCACTGCTCACTTTGTTTCATTGTTTGGTTTGGATTTGCTGATTATTTTTTCTGTCATTCTTTAGATTTCCTTTACATTACATAAGAAACCATCATAATATATCATTTTATCTTTTTGTTTGTATGTGATTTGCAAAATATATTTTGTTTTTATGACTATTTTTAAAGATAGTTTTATACATACCAAATCATTCTACTATAAAGACACATGCACATGTATGTTTATTGTGGCACTGTTCACAATAGCAAAGACTTGGAACCAACCCAAATGCCCATCAATGATAGACTGGATAAAGAAAATGTAGCACATATACACCACGGAATACTATGCAGCCATAAAAAAAGATGAGTTCATGTCCTTTGCAAGGACGTGGATGACACTGAAAACCATAATTCTCAGCAAACTAGCACAAGAACAGAAAACCAAACACCACCTGTTGTCACTCATAAGTGGGAATTGAACAATGAGAACACATGGACATAGGGAGGGGAACATCACACACCGAGGCTTGTCCGGGGGTTTGGGGGATAGGGGAGGGATAGCATTAGGAGAAATACCTAATGTAGATGATGGGTTGATGGGTGCCCCAAACCACCATGGCACATGTATGCCTATGTAACAAACCTGCACGTTCTGCACATGTACCCCAGAACTTAAAGTATAATTAAAAAAAAAAAAACTATAACTACAGTGCCATTATTACACCTAAATAAAGTTAAAAATTGTTACTAATATGGTAAAATATAGAGTTTATGTTTTCTCCATTGTTTTAAAGGAATATATAGTTTGTTATTTGAGTAGGGATCCAAACAGCATCCACACATTGCAATTGGCTATTTTTTAAAAATCCGTTTTAATCTATAAGTCTCTCTGTCTCCACTTTTTCTTCTTCTTCTCCTTCTTTGTGTTCTTCTTCTTTTTCTCCTTTAACATTTTTTTTGAAGAAACATTGTCATTTGTTCTATGGAATTTTCCAAAATCTGAACTGATTTTATGGCACCGTCACTAAATAATTTGTTTCCTCTGTATCTTTGTAATTAACTCTAAAGCTGTAATCAGAGCAGTTAAAAAATGTTTGTGGGGGCAAGTTCTGATACAGGTGGTGATATGGTTTGGCTCTGTGTCCCCACCTCAATCTCACCTTGAATTGAAATAATCCCATGTGTCCAGGGTGGGACCAGGTGGATATAATTGAATCATGGGGGCGGTTAATGCTGTTATTGTAATAGTGAGTGAGTTTTTACAAGATCTGATAGTTTTATAAGGGGCTTTTTCTCCTTTGCATGGCACTTCTCCTTCTTGCCACCATGTGAAGGATGTTTGCTTCCCCTTCCACCATGATTATAAGTTTTCTGAGGCCTACCTGGCCATGTGGAACTGAGTCAACTAAACCTCTTTCCTTTATAAATTACCCAGTCTTAGACGGTTCTTTATAGCAGCATGAAAATGGACTAACACGGTAAATTGGTCCCAGGAGTGGGGCACTGCAGTAAAGATACCCGAAAATGTGGAAGCAACTTTAGAACTGGGTAATAGGCAGAGATTGGAACAGTTTGGCGGGCTGAGGAGAAGACAGGAAAATGTGGGAAAGTTTGGAACTCCCTAGAGACTTACTGAATGGCACTGACCAAAATGCTGATAATGATATGGACCATGAAATCCAGGCTGCCGTGGTCTCAGATGGAGATGAGGAACTTGTAGGCAGATATAAGAATTATTAACGTGTACCCCTGTAGGAAACAACTTTATTAGCTCGAGTGCAGTAGTTATGTGCAGGTCCTTTTGCCTTTAGTTTTACAGATTCTATTCATTTCCAAAGTTAGGTCAGCACCTTTCTTACCCCATACAATGAGGTCATTCCATATATTTGTAATACAATTAGATTTTCTTGTCACAGTCTACATTCTTTGCAGAAATCCTCCAACTTTCTAAATGATTTTTTAAAATTTGAATACAATAATGTTCACTCTGTGTTGTAAAGCCCTATAGGTTTTGATAAATCCTGTAATATCATGTAGCCACCAAATACCATGAAGTATAGTTTCAAGACCCTAAAAATCCCTTGAGCTTTGCATATTCATTGCTCCCCACCTTTCCCATACACCAGGGAGACTGATCGTTTTACTGTTCTTATAGTTTTTCTTTATCCAGAATGTTATATAATTGAAATAATACAGTATGTAGTCTTTTTAGACTGGCTTGTTTTGTTTCGTGATGTAAACTTAAGCTTCGTTCGTGTCTTTTCTGATGATCTTTTTTTACTTAGCATTATATATTTAAGATCTATGTTGTTATGTCTACATTGATTCTTTTCCTTTTAATAGCACTATGGGATGGACAACTAGTACATTTGCCCATCCACTCTCTGATGGATACCACGTTGCTTCAAAATCTTAGTGTCCCAACCCCACTCAGCTCTACCACCACAAATAATGTAATAAACAGACTCACATATATGCCCTTAAGGACCTGTGTGTTTCTTTGGGATATATAGCTAGGAAAGAAATTGTTAGAACATAAGGCATGTCCTTGTTTTATTTGACTAGTGTCAGATTGCTGTCTGGAATGGTTTTAGCAGGTCAGCAACATGGTTTTTGTTTTTTTTAATTTGTGTTTTAGAATTAGCCCCATTTCCCCACCAACACTTTTTATTATCAAAATTTCTGGATATAAATATATAGGTATCATGTGGTAACTCACTGTATTATTTATTTAAATTTCTATAATTACTAATGAGTCTGAACACCTCTTCCTGTGGTTACTAGATTTTACCCATATTTATATGTAGATTATGTATTTTTTAAACTGATTTGTAACTGTTCCTTTTAAATATGAATATCATGTCAGCTTTTAACATTACAAAATACCTTTTCTAACACCATCATCTGTCTGTTAGCTTTGTTCATGATGCCCTTTGTTGAACAGATTCATCAGTTTAATCTTTGGCTTGTTGGATGACGGTACTATTTACAAATATTCTGAAAACTGAGAGAGAAATAGGGTAGGCTAGAGCGGGGAACAGGAGTTTTGTTTGGCTGTATTAGGTTAGAGATGCATTGAACCTTCAGGTAGAATTCTTAAGCAAGTAGTGAGATATGTGAATCTGGAATAAAGATGAGGTTTTGTTAGTATCAACCTTTAAAATTGCTTTTTTTGTTTCTTGAAGGTTTTCTTTTTTAAAAAAAACTGGTACTTTGTTGTTTAAAGCTATTGACAAAATTTCTACTTAATAAACTGGAGCTGGGAGCAGTGGCTCATGCCTGTAATACCAGCACTGTGGGAGGCCAAGGGGGGCAGATCAACTGAGGTCAGGAGTTTGAGACCAGCCTGGACAACATGGTGAAACCCCATCTCTACAAAAAATACAAAAAAATTAGCTGGGCATGGTGGCGTGCACCTGTAGTCCTAGCTACTCGGGAGGCTGAGGCAGGAGAATTGCTTGAACCCAGGAGGCAGAGGTTGCAGTGAGCCAAAATCGCACCACTGCACTCCAGTCTGGGCAACAGAGTGAGACTCCATCTCAAAAAAAAGAAAAAACAAAAGAAATTGCAGTTGAAGGCACTTTGAATTGCATCATAGTGGATTTTTTATTTTGCTACATATATAATTTTTATCATATATTTTATCCCAAATATTTAATCAATATGTAGTCACAGTTCCCAAAGAAATGTGCAGTCCAGCCCCCTTTGTCCTCTTCCCCTCTGGCCCCCTTAGCTTGTTTCAAGGGTTCTCTGGATATATTTCATAGAAAATTTTACTATTCCCTTTGTAAATGGTGGTATTTCTCCATTTTACATTTAGATTCTAAGAAACAGCTCAAGGTGACTCTCATATTTAAATTGAATATGGAAATAGATATTTTTGATGCAAATTTATAATATGTTCATGGGATTAAGTTATCAAGCATTGAATATTATATTTTCAAGACCGTCTTCCTTGAGAAGAAAATGTTTATAGACCTGTAGTGTGTATCCTTTCTTACATGGTAAAAAATACTTCAGAATTATTGCTAATAAAAATAATTCTTTAATTGTTGAAGTTTTTTTCAATAGAAATAAGACACTTTCATAGAATTCTTGTCAGGTCTTTGATGTTAGAAATTAATCTTTGACAACTGGGCTTGAAAACAACAGAAAAAATACTTGAACCAAACATTAATATTAATATACTTTTTTTAAGGTTCACAAAGATAATTAATTTTAGATTCCTCCCACACTGTGTTTCTTTTTTACAGGATTTACTTTCTGTTTTCATATAAAAAATTGTTCTTATTATACACAATTATATATCTGTAATTTGACTTTTTATAAATTGTAACTAATTCATTATCACATGTATGTACTTTTGGTTGTTGTAAATAATCCTAAAATCCTAATTAGGATATAAAATTATTAATACATATTTACAATTTATATCCTAAACTATATTTATAGTTTGATTTTTATTATGTAGGAAGAAAGTATATTATCTTAGCTATTTAAGTTTATAGAGGTAACATTTTCTCCAAAAGGGGATGTGACCATCCTAGAAAAGCTAAAATAAAGAAAATCTTCCTTTTAGGTATAGAGAAAGAAAAAAAAACAACAAAAAAACAAAAATGCCTTGTATTGCTTTGCTGAGGACTCATAAAAATGCCTGGTGGTGCTTTCAGGCATCATTCATCAGGTTTACATTTTAGAGAAAAAAAAAATCTCATTATCCACTCTATAGTCATTTAAGTTTTAAGTGCTTAGAAGACTTGTCATAACCTAGACTCGAGCTCTGAAATGTTAAATCTTGACACATCTCAATTTTAGCAACTCATCTTGGCAGTGCTAGAACTCTGAGTACTCATAGGTACAGGAGCTTTATATTTTATTTTGCCCTAATTCTTTCACATTTTTTATACATCACTCCTAACTTTATGATGTTGTTAGCTTTTACACCTTCCTTTATTTTAAAACTGGATTAGTCTAGAAGTTTCCTATTCAGTAAGAATTACCAAACGAACCATTGAGCACGAAGCATATGCATTAACACATTTAATCATGGAGGGCAAGTGAAGAGTACAATTCAAATGGGTCGGGAGAACTAGATTTCTATGAGGTCATTAAGCATTCTGTTTACCTTAATTTTGTGCTCTCATGACACTGCCCTTTGCCGTACCACGCAGACTTCTTATGCAGCAGAAACTGTGGAAGTTTAGGCTAGGGGAGAAGGGACTGAGAACCTATATGTTTTTGTTCATTAGTATCTGAAAAGTGACGAGTTAAAATGTGTGGCTACTTATCTTAAAAGCATATATATATCATATATATCATTCTTTTACTTGCAAAAGTACATTATTTACGATAACATTTAGATACTAACTTTCCTCACTTGAGGAAGTAGTAGCAGTCTTTCCCTTCAGAATACATTTTTTTTATAACTTCCTTAAATTGAATGAGGTCATTTATTAATACTCAAAGCTAATAAGGCATCATCCTTTATCATTCAGAAGATGAATATAAGTAGAAACTATTTAATAGGGGAAAAACTGCCTGGTTTTTAAAACTTTCCTTTTATACTTTGTAATGTCAGATTTTTTTTTCTTAACAAAAAGAAAGTTGGACAAGACAACTCCTTCAGAATGAATCCTAATTTATCTCTATTGGATGCACGTGCAAACCTAGCTCCTGTTCCACCAATGTCCAAAGTTTATAAAAAATTGAACAGCTAATTTTTAAGTAGTATTTAAAATTCATTGAGAATGTAGAATGACCACAAAATTATATTTTTCCAATAACTTCTTATATCCACTGTGATGTCCAACTTAGAGTCAGAATGTAAGTGTTCACATTTTCATCGCTACTTGGACAGAATGCCCAAACTCTGAATCGTGAATGTATGTCATTTATGGAGATGCTAGGATGTAAAAGTATTCAAATTACGGTGCTTTTAAGACAAACAGCAATTTGGTGTTATCGGTTGTTCTTTCTCCTACACTAGGCACTATACCCATTTATTTGGGCTATGTTTTCACAACAGCCTTGAGATTTTCGGAAAGTGACCTAACACTCCTGTATAGACTGATCTTAGGATGGGGACTGAGGCTGAACCTGGGTAATATGGACAGAGGTGAATTTGTAGTAATGTGTTTCATGTAAAAGCAATGCATACAAGTTTTAACCCATCTCCTGCTTTTTGTTTTTTTCCATTGGCTTGTCTGGCAAAATTAGAGAATAATTAAAGGTGAAAAACAAAGCCTCTATCCTCATACAGCATACCTGTTTAAAAATGGAAAACCATAAAACTAATTTCACTCATCATAACGAGAAACGTATCTATGATAGTAATTGAAATAGTGTGCAGCTTGATCTCTCATTAATACTTCGGTAATTTATAAGAAAATAACACAGCATCAAGAAAATGTGAGGTCCATATTATCTATGTTTTTTCACTGCTCCCCTCCCAAGAGACATACTATATATTAGAAGTCAAATTATAATCAGAGGACTGATGGTCAAGAAGGAATCAGCATGATAGGAGTGAGAGGAAGCCAATGTCTGATAGTATCAGATTTTAGGGAAATGGATGTGCTCATTCTCATGCTGGGGAGATTCCTCCCAGTGGGATGGGAATGCTTGAAGATGAGAGTCCTCTCTCTACTCCCCTTTTTATCCTCCTCCACATGAGGGTTAATTTTGCTGATGTAGCTGAAATACTTGAAGTCAGAGGCACCATAAAATCTAGTTCTCTACCGAAGGTTACATTAATAGTTAGAGACAAGATGTGGCTGGATGGCAAATGCCTTTCAAGGTATGTTTATAACCAGGGAATCCTAGAATTATTCTGCCCATTTCAGGTCACATTTTCCTTTCAGGCATCTACAATATAAAAATCTTAATTCAGCAATGAGGCCATTGGCCTTGTTTTAACCTGCACATTGTAAGAACATGGGTTATATAAAGCGGCACAGGAATGATCGTCCCTGGACCGCCAAAATCTCCATATTCAGAGTGCGACTTCACAAAATTTGGCAAAAATAATTGAAGAGCAGTGGATGATATATTTAATTATCTCTTTCTGTCAATGAATTTGTTTATGAGTTTCAGTCTATTTCACTCTGGGGGTAGAACTACCAAATAAGACATTTTGATTAAAATATAAAAAATAAAATTCAACAAGTCTGTAAATGACTATTTCAGTGTAAGTCTCTAGCAATGTGTAAAGGAGCAGCACTGTATTTCTCAATAAAGGTAACTTTTTACTATCAAAGTTAGAATTTGACTGTTTTGAGATTCTGCATTGAGATGTGAAGTTATCTGTTAATTATTTTACTTGAAAGTGTATTTTAAAAGGAGGATGAGCTGTGTCCCCACCCAAATCTCAACTTGAATTGTATCTCCCAGAATTCCCACGTTTTGAAGGGGGGCCTAGGGGGAGGTAATTGAATCATGAGGGCCAGTCTTTCTTGTGCTATTCTGGTGATAATGAATAAATCTCACGAGATCTGATGAGTTTCTCAGGAGTTTCCACTTTTGCTTCTTCCTCATTTTCTCTTGCCACTGCCATGTAAGAAGTGCCTTTTGCCTCCTACCATGGTTCTAAGGCCTCCCCAGACATGTGGAACTATAAGTCCAATTAAACCTCTTTTTTTCCCCAGTCTTGGGTATGTCTTCATCAGCAGCATGAAAATGGACTAATACAGAGGAAATATACCTTTACCTGTGTTTCTTACTTGGAGGAAAGTGTCAGTCTTTCTTTTTCAAAATTTTGAATTATTTAAAATTAGGTCAGTGATGTCACAGTAAGTTAACTTATATTGAGTAAAGTTGATTTTCAGTGAGAAACAGTTATGGTGTTAGGTGACAAAAAAGATTTCTACACCAAAACAAACCCAACTATATTCTGGCCTAAGACATAAATAAATACTTCTTGGAAATTTAAGCCAACCATTTTATGTTATGGAAAAATCTTTTGACCTTCTCAGTAAGATAGATTTAACAAAAGTTTTTTTGTTTTGTTTTGTTTTTAATAACAGAGTACAGGATTAGTATAGGTTAATTAATCTGTTAATTTATTGTGTTTTATTTATTTATTTTTTGAGATGTAGTTTCACTTTTGTTGTTGAGGCTGGAGCGCAGTGGTGCCATCTCGGCTCACTGCAACCTCCGCCTCCCCAGTTCAAGCAACTCTCCTGCCTCAGCCTCCCGAGTAACTGGGATTACAGATGCTCCCCACCATGCCTAGCTAATTTTTGAACTTTTAGTAGAGACGGGGCTCACCATGTTGGCCAAGCTGGTCTTGAACTCCTGACCTCAAGTGATCCGCCTGCCTTGGCCTCCCAAAGTTCTGGGATTACAGGCGTGAGCCACTGCGCCTGGCTAATATAGATTAATTTATAATTTATGGTTACAGGTTTGTAAGTTTATCAAGAAGTAATGGCTAGCTCTGAACTTGTTGTCACAACACTCTTGTACCAACAGAGGCCCATTATTTCAGGGATCTTCTTGTTTCTAACACTGACACATAGTCTCTGTCTTTACTTACTTATTTCTTAATTTCTCAGTTATATTTTGAGCTACTCTAAGGATTGAGACTAATCATGTTCTGTTCTCAGTACTCCTAATCCTTGAATATCTTTCTAAATCCTTATTTACTTGTATTCAAACTTTTACAGTTCCATACGAAACAATCCCTTTTATAGAATATGACATTAACTTTGGGAAAAAAAGGCCAGGTGCGGAGGCTCATGCCTGTAATCCTAACACTTTTGGAGGCCAAGGCAGGCGGATCACCTGAGGTCAGGAGTTCGAGACCAGCCTGGCCAGGAGTTCAAGACCGGCCTGGCCAACATGGTGAAACCGCCATCTCTATGAAAAATACAAAAATTAGCCAGGTGTGGTGGTGGGCGCCTGTAATCCCAGCTACTCTGGAGGTTGAGGCAGGAGAATCACTTGAACCCAGGACACGGAGGTTGCAGGGAGCTGAGATCGTGCCACTGTACTCCACCCTGGGGGACAGAGCAAGACTCTCATCTCAAAAAAAAAAAAAATGGAAAAAAGTACTTTTCTTTTTAGAATAAACTAAGAATATTGGAGAGAACAAAGCTACTAAATATTTTAATACTTCATGGCAACATGAAACCATTACCTGCATGGTTACAAGTCAAATGCATGGAATGAAAGCGAAGTTTTTCATCAGTCAGTGATTGTGACTCTTACCCTAGCTTTCAACTCTTTCCTGTTAACCCTTTGTTGTAATCCCCTATTCTCTGTTTGCATGTTTTTAATGCCTCCCTTTTTGCTTGTTCAAATTCCAAAGAAGAATATTTCGTGTTTACATGACAACTGTATGCTGTTGAACAGCTCAGTGGGGTACTTTTGTCCACACAGCCATTTAGGCACCCAAAGTGTTTTAGGCTCTACTATTATCAACATAGAGTTTCCAGAGTTGGCCAGGGTTCATGTCTATTTCACACAGTTAAAAAAAAAAAAAAAAAAAAAAAAAACGGAAAAATGAAGGCATGTGCATGGAAGGCCGAGAAGCAGTGTGCATCGCACCTCACGTTGGCTACTACAGGCCACTGCTGGGGAGTCTAGGATGTACCCTAGCCTCCTTTGCCACGAAGCTGTATTAATATTCTCTAGCAGATACCACATTTGGCAGAGTAACTACAACTGGGGCTACTACTTGGTTGAGTTTGTAGTACTTTGTCATTCTCTCACATCTTTCTGATTTTTGTAGCAGACCAGAGTAAAGCATTAAATGAGGATGTGAGGGAGTCACTCTGTAAGAGTGACTCTGATCTCTTTCTCCCCTGCATTCAATGTTATTTTTAAATTATCTTCTTAATGAGGAGGAGAGAGAGGAGTGACAGTTTCAGATACTTCTACTTGGCCTTCCTCACTCTAGTAGCTTTTATCCCACAGGCCAAGGAACCAGTGTGGAAATTCTGCCAACTTTTGAGTATGTTCCTTCTAACCATATGGTCAAGCACCAGATAGTTCATGGACTGAGTGGGCTCACTGTGAGCCAGACTAGGTCCCGGACTCCGTTTATTACTCTCCCTACCCCATCTACCCCCACTTTGACAGTGGGCCATGATGATGCTTCAGGTCCCTGGGTCTTAATGTCACCTCAGGTTCTTATTCAGCAGTGGTGGTTCATCTCCATGCAATGTGTGGATGTCCTCCTTTGCCCAGTGGTTACCCCAGAGGTTCCCATGGTTACCTCAGTAAACACTTGTGGATCTCTTTAGGGAAGGACTAGGAATCATCAGTTATATAACTGAGGGGACAGAGTCCTTCCTCCTGAGAACTCATCCTCTCTTTCAGTTAATGGTTTCTACTTCCGAGAACTGGCTTATGGCCAGAAATTGGGCAAAAGGTTATGACTTTATTAACTGATTTATTTTAATCATATAAATGAAGCAATATTTCTGTTGCAATCCATTTATCTTGTCTCCTGGAACTTTGTGTCCTAGTAACCATCTCCAAAGTTTTTTGTGGTTAAGGTGCCCCTGGCTGTAACTAGTCTTATCACTCTTTGTGATAATTGAGCCTACCCTGCTTTTGACAGTTAGTGGCCATCATCTGGTCTGTTATGTTAGGATCCTGTCATCTCAGTTGCTCTCCTGGAGCCCAGTTCTGTGTAGCATCTTCTACCATTTGCATCTTTTCCTACCAGTCTTAGTCTGTAGAGGACAGCTTCCACAGGACTTCTTTTGGATGCTGGTATCCCTTTCACTAGCTCGTTCCTTCTCACTTTTGTCCTCCAGCTTCTCACAGAGCAGAGTTAACTGATGGACTTTGGCTTTGGGTGGCATATCTACTCTAGCGTGCTCACTTCTCTGAGCCTTTGGATCCCTTCCATCCTTCACCATTTGCCGTTGAAATTCTAGAAATTTAAATTTCATTTACAATAAACCATCACTTCTTCCCAACTTTCCAGAGCCAACTGGAGTTTTATTACCACTGTCTACTAGAGTCCTCTGTAGGGGGGTATGTTCTCTGTCATGCCAAAGTGTTTCATTATCCATAAACTAGCCCTTATCTTACCTTAGGTTTCACCCTGTTTGATCCAGCATCTTTGGGGACCAGTCCTTTTATTACACCAAGTTGACTAGGTCCCGCAGCTCTATTGGAATGTAGTCCCTTCTTCCCTCAGCAGTGCCAGCCCTTTCATGGCTGGGTTATGTTGGACCTTCACCTTTGTTATTGAACTGGTGGCCAGGAGGGAATAAGAGGGGTAAATCTGGAAGGGTGACATGTTCCCTTCTAAGGCAGAGGTTCTAAATAATCTCAAGGAGAAGGGGAGTGCTAGCCTTTAACTGGGAAGAAAGAGCCACTTCTGAAATCCGTAGATTTCAGATGAATCAAGCAATGCAAAGTTTTTTGAGATCTTGAACTCAGATGTTCCTATTCTGTTTTTCTGGGTCCTACTCCTTCCCAGTTAGTTCCCTGACCTTGATGTAGCAGACTTGGGGAAAAGAATATGCTGAGAATTCAACCTTCAAGGGAGCTCTGCTATCTATAATTAAGTCCTAGACCTGATCCTCAGCTTTTGATACCCTGCAGTAGATGGGTTCCTTTAGAGACTTCCAAGGATGTTCACTGGATTTAGTGCCATTCATACCTACTCATTGGAGTTCTCTATCATGTATGCCTTACAACAGCACATGTATAGTGCTATACAATGAACTTTCATTCATATCACATGTTGTGACAACCACTGCCTTTTGAATTGATGCAAGTGCTTGTTCTCATATTAAAACCATCTCAGTTATTAGCCATGACAAATATTACCTCAATTTTGAAAATTAAGGAATTGAGACACAGAGAGATTAATTTAACTGTCCAAAGTCACACAGCCAGTAAGTAGCAGAATAGAATTTGTTCCCAGGTAGCCAAATGCCAGAGTCTGTGCTGATTCTCACCACAATGATGCTGATTCTCTTGGTACTGTTTGATGCCAAGCAATTATGAATTGAAACTTAAATATAGCAACTGAAATCAAATGCCAGTATTTTGTGATAAAACAGACATCTGGATGAACCTTACTATGATTATATTAATTTTATTAATATAAACAGCTAAATGAAAAAGCAGCATGTCATTATTTTTATAAAGGGTGTATTGATAACTCATGAGTTGAAAACATGGCAGCAGATTAAAGATTCCTGTTTTTCACATTGTATGGCTTTCAGACTGTTCCCCAGGTGTGTCAGTACATTTCAGAAGAAATGTCCAGCTGCCATGACTGAGCTGCTAAATGACAAATATTTTTAAATAATGTTACTAATTATTAGAATAAAGAGTTCCCATGACCTACTTCTTAATCGGCCCTGCAACAATTACTGATATCTCATAGAGAAAAAAAACTCACAAGATTTTTTCCTGTCTTATTCTATTTGTCCTTAATTTTACTTTTTTTTCCCTAAATTGTTAGTTGCATATGCATCTGTGTGACTATTTTCACTTGCCATTGTGTCATCAGCTGGCATTAGAGTGAGCCAAAATTCTCCACATCTTCTTAAGTATGGAACAACTACATCGTCATAGAATTTATAGTGATGAACAGTCACTAAGTTTGTGATTGTGTTAAATCTGAATTTGGAGAATGAAAGAAGAGAGGTTATTAAAATGCCAGTGACACACAAGAGCCGGACCTTTTTTAAAAAAAAAAATCTCAAAGACAGTTTCTTATAGATGACTTTAGAAATTAAGCCCTGAAAACATCCTTGGTGCACTGGTCTTTCTAAGTACTGGCATTCAGCAGTGAAAATGCAGTGCTTTTCTTGTCCATGTCTAGAGGAAAACAGCACTATCAGTTATTTAGAATCTGATTTATACCTTAAGAGAGTGGCTGCCACTCTCTGTGATTTCAGGGAAGTCGGGTATCAAGGAGCAATTTTCAAAGAATTGAAAGCCGATGCAAGGTTATGAATAAACTCTGAGAGGTTTGACCTTCCCTGTCAAATGATAAGGCCATAAATATGTTGGTAATTCTGCTTTGTTGTGAGCACCTGTTCTTTTTCATCATTGTGGAGTTTCTAGGATACTAAAAATTGATAACTGCAAAACTAAAATATGTTATTGTATTAAAAATACTAGAAAAGTAGACAATATAGGGTAGAGAACAGCTTTTTGCATGTTGCTTTTGAAATGTGTCTGGAATTGGACTATCCAATTTTGAAAACTTTACAAGGTCCAATCAAATTCAATATAACAATATGGTCATATTTTACCATTTATTTGAATGAAGACAGCATAAGTGGTTTTTGGACAGGAACGGAGATAGTTAATGTATAAGATTTTTAATGCTTTTTTCCCCAGTATGCCAAATTCATCATGACATGTGGTTCATTCTTGCTCAGATGTAGGCTTTTTCAGCAATCACATACAGTACAGTGTGTTTGAGCATTTACAGTGCTGTTAAGCATAAAGTGTTCTGTTTTAATGATTATGTTTCCATCTTCATTAAATAACTGTAGTGGAACCTTTATTCTCTGACTTCACCATTATCTTTCTCAGATTGATAGCCCAGGAGAAAACAAAGATAAGCGGGGGGGGGGGGGGGGGGGGAACCAGTCCAGATAACCCCCAGAGAAGAGGAGGGAAAAGTGGTCATTTTCTTTTATTTTAGAAACAAAAATAAATAAATAAAACTTCTTATTTTCTACAATTTTAAAAGGGACCCTTAAACTCTTTTGAACAAACACAAAAAAAACACCAAAAATGATTTTTCTGTTTTATGGTGGCCTAAAAAAGCAGAAAGAGCACAAGGAATGAGAAGGAAAAAAGGCAGTGGGCATACAAAGATAAAATGGTGCAGACAAAGCCATCTGGAGAGGGACAGCAAGAGACTGAGAGTGTGTTAGTTATCTATTGCTGTGTAACAAATTGCCCCAAAACTTGGTGGCTTAACACAACAATAAACATTTATTATCTTTCAAAGCTTCTCGGTGGGTCAGGAATTTGGGCTTAGCTGGACGTTTCAAGCTTAGGGTCTTGTATAGCTTGGTTGTCCTGGCGTCAGGCATCAGATTCCATGTGGCTGACAAGTTGGTACCGGCTGGTGGCAGCGATGGGTGTGAGGTTGGATTCCTCTCAATACGGACCTCTCCAGAGGGCTACTTGAGTGTCCTCATAACATAAGGATTGGCTTCCCCCAGAGCAAGTAATCTTCAATAGCACTTTAAGCAAGAGGCAGCTGTATTTTTTTTTTTTAATGATCTAGCTTCAGAAGTTACAATATACCCGCACTTCTGCAATGTCCTGTTGGTCATACAGGTTAGCTTATTCAGTGCAGGGAATGCAAGGGCACAAATACCAGGAGGCAAGGTTCACTGGGCACTGTTTTGGAGCTTGATTGCCACAGAGAAATAGGAGAGAGAGTGGTAGACAAACAGACACACAGACCTATGTGAACAGGAGAGAGGAGAAGACTGGGTAATTGAGTAAAACATTCTCCTGAAGTGTGCTTGGTTTGTGACAAGTGTAAAGGCTGCTTAATATCAGTTGTTAATTCTAACCCAACCTGTCGCATCTAGTATGCTTAATTGTACTTTCATTACAATAATCTTTTCTAGCACCGAAATAGAAAGCTTAGTTGCATTAAGGCATATTTTTCTCAGAAATATTACCACAATTTTACCTTAAAGGATAAAAATCTATATATTTACACACACACACACACAGACACACACACACACACACCAGTATCAGTGCTTTTACATTTCTCATATCAAAGTATCTTATCTGATATAGAAGAACTATCAAAATAAGACCGCTATAACAATGAAGATTGTAATCTACATAACTTGAAAGGAGTGTTTATTCTGACATTTTTGCCCAAACACAGTAGATTGTAGTTTATGAAGTACTTCTCAAGTTGCTTTCAGCAGACAACTGTATCCCAACATTCGAGATCCCCAAAATGAAAGGCAGGTACATTGACTTTCTAAAAGTAAAAGTAATTAATTGTGTTACCTGTGATTTAATCCGTTTGTTTTCTAAACTAATGATAGCAGATGTTTTTGGAACATTTACTCTTTGGCAGGCACTATTCTAAGGGCTTTGCATTTCAAGCCATTAAGTTCCCACAACAACATTTTTATTCTGGTTTTACAGTTAAAGAAAATGAAACTTAGACATGATAGAAAGAGATTGAAATACATGAAGTCTTTCTCCAGCACCTACAACACTCTGTCTGTCTGTCTGTGTATGTATGTATGTATGTATGTATGTATGTATGTATCTTCTATCTATCTATCTATCTATCTATCTATCTATCTATCTATCTATCTTCTATCTATCTATCTATCTATCTATCTATCTATCTATCTATCTATCTATCTATCCATCCATCCATCTGAGACAGAGTCTTGCTCTGTCACCCAGGCTGGAGTGCAGTGGCACGATCTTGACTCACTGCAACCTCCGCCTCCTGGGTTCAAGTGATTCTCCTGCCTCAGCCTCCCGAGTAGCTGGGATTACAGGTGCCTGCCACCATGCCCCACTAATTTTTGTATTTTTAGTAGAGACGATGTTTTGCCATGTTGACCATGCTGGTCCCGAACTCCTGAGCTCAGGTCATCTGCCCGCCTTGGCCTCCCAAAGTGCTGGGATTACAGGCGTGAGCCACCACGCCTGGCTTACAATGCTCTTAATGGTCACACTGCATACAGGGTAGATTAACCCAGGCAAGTTCAGAAGAAGGATTCACTAACAATGACAATGATTTCCTCAGACTCCATGGACAGAATCTGTAGTATCCTCAGACTTCTCACGAGTTAGAAAAAGAAAGTGGAATGCTTTCTGAAACCTGGGAGTGTTTCTCTTGAGGGAAGGGGTCAGCCTGGAGGTAGGTGGGTCTGATTTACTTTTTAAAGGGATCATTTTCAACTGTTGGTTTGGGAACAGACTCTAGTGAGGCAAGAGGAGACCTTATTATGGCCAAGTGCACAGGGTGGTAATGAATGAGACTGTGAGATGTGATAGGAAGTGAGAGGAATTCTGAAACTAGAATAGGGTCGATAAGATTTCTTTATGAGTTAGATGTGGGGTATGGGTAAAGAAGAAATGCTTTGGCCTAAGAAGTTGGAAAGATGGAGTAGCTCTCAACTGAGATCAAAAGCTGTGAATGGGGTGGGTTTGAGGTAAAGGTCAAGATATGTAAAATAGGCAATTGGACATGCAAAGGCAGAGTTTGGGAGAGAAGTCTGGGCTAGAGATCCAAATTTGGGATTCCACAACATCTAGATGATTGAGATCACAAAGAGTGTGAATATGGGCAGATGGAGGATCTTGCTGAGAGTAAGGAGCTGAGACCGTCTATCATTGAGAGTTTGAAAAGAAGGGGAGGAGCCAGTGAAAGACACATGGGTTAAGAGGAAAATCAAAAGAGTGTGATATTCTGGAAGCAAAGTAAAGATAATTTATCAAAAAGAGAAAATGATAACCCATTGCAAACACTGCTGATAGGTCAACTCAAATGAAAACTAATAACTGACGATTGAATTTAGCAACTTGGAGGTCATTGGATTTCTCAGTGAAAGCCAGTTTGGAAGAGTGATGGGGGCAAAAGCTTATTTGCTATGACTCTAAGACAGTATTAGGTCGTTCTTGCATCGCTATAAAGAAATCCCTGAGACTGGGTAATTTATAAAAGAAGAGGTTTAATTTGCTCTAGGTTCTGCAGGCTGTACAGGAAGCATAGCAGCATCTGTTTCTGGAGAGGCCTCAGGAAGCTTCCAATCATGGCAGAAGGTGAAGGGGGAGCAGGTGCATTACACAGCACAAGCAGAAGCAAGAGGGTGGGGGGAGGTGCCACACACTTTTAAATGACTAGACCTCACGAGAACTCACTCTCACAAGAATAGCATCAAGGGGATGGTGCTAAACTATTCATAAGAAATCTACCCTCATGATCCAGTCACCTCCCACCAGGCCCCACCTCCAACGTTGGCGATTACAGTTCAACATGAGATTTGGGCAGGGACAAATATACAAACTATATCAAAGAAGAATAGAGGAGAAGAATTGGAGACAGTGAATTTAGACAGCCTTTTCTAAGAATCTTAATGTAAATGGGAACAAATAAATGGGGTAATGAGGTGGTAGATGGCAGATGAAGGAGGTCAAGAGTTGTTATATGGAAACTACTAAGCTTAGTGTTTTCCTTTTGATAATATTTATTGTACTACTACTGTGTACTTAATGCTATACATACATATATATATATACACACACACACACACATATATATGTCAGTGAAGCTGTATGCAGTGGCACATGCCAGTAGTTCCAGCTCCTCAGGAGGCTGAGGCAGGAGGATCACTTGAGCCCAGGGGTTTGAGGCCAGCCTGATCAATGTAGCCAGAACCCATCTCAAAATTAAAAAAAAAAAAAAATCAATAAGATATGCTTCTCTCCTTGAGGCATTTATCTTCTGGTAAGGCAATTAGACTTGAAATAGTGTGTTTGGAGAGCAGAAGGTATACAAGTAGCCCAGATTACAAGTTCAACGAAGGATTCTGAGAAGAAGGATAACGGATTAGGTGGCATCTGAACTGAGTGTTTGGACTTGTACCATCTGAATATTAAGCCTACCTGCTTTTCATTAATATTTTCTAAGATCGGGGGAGAGGAGAAGCAAAATTTTCCTGTTTATTCTTGCCTTATGGTACTGAATTTTTTTAAAAAAATGACTATTGCGTCTCAGTTTTCTTGTTCGTAGCCCAGTTATTGATTTTGCCTTAACCATTCTTTGTGAACTTCTGGAAAACCCAATAGGCATGTTTTGAAAACATGAATAAGTGTTTCAGACAGACTTACCTGCATCCTCCCCATATTCAGTCACCAACACAGAACAGCAAAATAAATGGAGACATGATGACATAGTAAATAAAGAGAATGGGACATTCTATTGAAGATACATGGATGAGGTCAAAGAAGATAGGCATTCACCGACTTATTAATTCATTCATGTACTGTACGAGTATTTATTATTTAGGATAAACTTTAGGCAAGGTCATGCAAAAGCTTAACTTGGAAATTGAATATAGGGAACAAAAAGGAAGAATGGGGAAAAAGCAAGCAATGAGATAAAAAGCCAGACTGGCTTTTAAAGTTAGAGCCTAGAAAGCATGATGACATAGTGAAAACAAGTGGGCTTTAAAATCACAGCATACTTGGGTTGAGATATCACACCTACTGTTACTAGTTGAGTTATCCTGAACAAGTTCATGACTGCCCTGAGTCTACAATCTTTATTTTAGCAGTAATTCTACCACACAAGGTTGTTATGAGAATTGTAGTGCCCAGCAGAATATTTGCACCTAGCAAATACTCAAAAATTGTTTCCTCACTGCTATGGTCTGAATGTTTGTGTCTCCCCTCCCCTGTGCAAAACTCCTATATTGAAATCCTAAACCCTAAATTTGGAAATGGGGTCTGTAGGAGATGATTAGATCATGAGAATGGAACCCTTGAATGGGATGGGTACTCTTCTAAAGGAAGCCTGAGAGAGACCCCTTGCCACTTTCACCACGCGAGGACAGACTGAGAAGGTGCCATCTATGAACCAGCAGGCAGGTGCTAACCAGATACTGAATCTGCCAGCATATGGATCTTGGGCTTCCCAGGGTCCAGAAATTTGAGAAGTAAATTTATGTTGTTTATAAGCTGCCAGTTTGTGGTGTTTTATTATAGTTGCCCAAATAAACTAAGATACTCATTTTTCTTTTCTGTTTTTGTTGTTGTTGTTGTTGTTGTTGTTGTTGTTGTTGTTTTGAGACCAAGTCTCACCCTTGTCCCCCAGGCTGGAGGGCAATGGCATGATTTTGGCTCACTGCAACCTCCGCCTCCTGGGTTCAAGCAATTCTCTTGCCTCAGCCTCCGGAGTAGCTGGGATTACAGGCGCCTGCCACTACGCCTGGCTAATTTTTCTTTTTTTTCTTTTTTTTTTTTTTTTGTATTTTTAATAGAGACAGGGTTTCACCATGTTGGCCAGGCTGGTCACGAACTCCTGATGTCAGGTGATCTGCCCGCCTCAGCCTCCCAAAGTGCTGGGATTACAGGCGTGAGCCACCATGCCTGGCCAAGATACTCATTTTTCTCCCCATTTTTATTTTAACTAGATCTTTCTCATTATTTCTTCCAGGTTATAGAGTTTGATAGTCATGCTGGTTTTCGAAATAAATGCAAATTTGTTGTCTTTCCCCACACACTTTCTTCAGGAACACTAACAATATCTCATGAGCATTATTAACACGAGTGAAAAAAATCACCAGACACCCAACATTCAGTTAAGCATGCTGAACGTCAGCCATACCACATTCTCAGCTAGCAGAAACGCTGCCTGGAGTTTGTTAATGAATAGGATCATTCCAGTAGTTCTCCCTACGGTTGAACCATCTCCCCTCTTATCCTCCATTCTCCTGCCAGTCTTAATGACTTGTAGCTTCTGAGATAACATCAAAGCGAAGTGCATGGGGATTGATGAATAGCTCATCTGACAAAAGGTGGGGGGTTCAGGTAGAAGGGAATGTTTATGCTTACAGTAATTGTGGGAAGCTGATTGTCTATTGAAGGGGACTCTCTTTGGTAGCTCTTTTATAGTAAGAAAGTTGGAGCAGTTAATAATACAGGAAGAAAGTTGAAATACGTATTGCAGTACCAGCATTCCAATCAACTCTTTAACAATTATGAGAAAATGTGGGAAATACGTTAGTATATTTAGAATCTGAATGAAATATTACTTAAATTATTACTATCACGAAAAAAAAGATAACATTGAGTTATCGCAGTATTTGGCTAAATTCATGTTGAGAATTCCAAAAAACAACTTGAAGAATTTCACGTTGGGTTTAGTGACCAGATATTAGGCTTCAGAAGGAGTTCTTAGAACTTTTTTTAAAATGATGAACAGAGTAAAAGAGGTATGCTCTTACTTAAAAATTCATTTACTAAAAACTAGAGCTTCTTTATGACAAATTGGAGAAATGACTCTCCTTAAGATATCTTAATGTCGGCCGGGCGCTGTGGTTCACGCCTGTAATCCCAGCACTTTGGGAGGCTAAGGTGGGCGGATCACGAGGTCAGGAGTTTGAGACCAGCCTGACCAACATGGTGAAACGCCGTCTCTACTAAAAATAAAAAAATTATCCAGGCGCAGTGCTGGGTGCCTGTAATCCCAGCTATTCAGGAGGCTGGGGCAAGAGAATTGCTTTAACCTGGAGGGTGGTACAGTGAGCCGAGATTGCACCACTGCCCTCCAGCGTGGGCGACAGATCGAGACGTTGACTCAACAAAAAAAAAAAAAAAAAAAAAGATATCTTAATGTTTCATGGAGGTATAGCATTAAAATGTTTTTCTTTTGCCTTCTTTCTGCTAATATTTTACGTTAGTCTTATGAGGGCTAATCACACTTATTTTTCTTTAAAAATTACTGGAGCAAAGTGGCCAGGTTGTTAAAAAAAAAAAAAAAAAGCAGAAAGGAAAGAAAGTGTGGGTTCAAATTAAACCTGAGGACCCGATAAAGGGAGAAAAGTAAATCAACATGTATAATATGAGTGCTTGAAATGCTATTCTTGTCACCTTTGATGTGTTATTTAGTCCTGAAAATAGCTCAGGGAGGTAATATTGTAGTCCTCATTTTACAGAAACACATAAAATTACATTTTAAATGTATTTCGAGCACTAGTGACAGGGTATTCATGATTATTAGTTATGTACAGTTTACTTGTATCCAATTAAGCAAACATTATCTAGATCGGGGTGTCCAATTTTTTGGCTTCCCTGGGCCACATTGTAAGAAGAATAATTGTCTTGGGCCACACATAAAATACACTAACACTAACATAGCTGATGAGCTTTAAAAAAATTGCAAAAATATCTCACAATGTTTTAAGGAAGTTTACGAATTTGTGTTGGGCAACATTCAAAGCTGTCCTGGGCTGCATGCAGCCCATGAGCCGCGGGTTGGGCAAGCTTGATCTTAACAAAGAATATTGAGTCTGTCTCTTGAGTCCTTTCAGTTCACCTGGACCTTCCCTCATCTACTCAGATACTGAGAGAAGATTTTTCAAAGCATATTGACACCTTTTCATCAATACGTTTTCTTTAAACAATGAAACAATCATTTATTTGATACATATGTTCCTTATACTGTGCTGTAAGTCCAATAGAAAAAAAATTAGATTCTTGTTCTTCAAAGAAAGTTTATTGTTTTTAGGGATACAACATGAACCTATTTGAGGGATGCAATACAGTACCAAAGTGCTACATTTTGTAGCATAAATAATTAAAGTTGTAGCATTCAGGAGGAAGTCATCTTTGCTATTTAGAACACATAGGGAGTTTTCATTAAAAAAGTAAAGCTTGCATTTTGCTTTGATGTTTCTCTGGATTAAGGATGGAGAAACGGTATAGAAGCAGACAGGAGAGCATGGGCATCCTGATCAGATGCTATCTTAAGAAAAGCATTTATCTAAAGTAATTTGAAAACTCTGAGATCACACTAACTCAAAATATATCTTTCAATGCAACCTGTCCTGTTTCTGCTGTCAGTAATGCTTACTTCTAGGGTAAATATTGTCTCTAGAAGTCATCATTTAAAATGTCTATATCTTTTGAAGAGGCCAAGAGTGGGTTTTTCTCTGACTGGAATAAAAGGAAGGAGTGAAGATAAGATATGATCCATTGTAAAAAAGGCATAAATGCAGAGGTGATAACAAAGCAGAGACATCAGTGTCATGTTTTATTTTGAAATATCCAATGTAAGGCAATTGATAAGGAAATTAGCCTGTCATTAGAGTAATTTACTATCTCTAACAACAGTAGGCATTTCATACATATTTTTGACTTTTGAATAAACAAACTAACTTAACTAGCATTAAGAAGGTTTTCTTTTGGATAACTGTTGAGTATTGTCATTAACCCTTTAATAGTACAGCTAGCTCATGTCAGAACATGTATGTGATTTCACCCGGAGGTTATTAACTTCTAAAACAAAAATCAAATGGTAGTTATTAAGTTCAAAACATATTCTTGAACTGTTCTGACTATGGAAATATTAAACCAAAATATGCTAGTTTCAGGTGTTGTGTGAAAAATATTATTCCCAATCAACATTTTCCTAAGTCGATTTCGTGAAATGAAGCTTCCATGGGAAATTACGAGATGATATTTGAGCAGCAGAGGAAGGTTCTGTGGTGAAGTAAATTTGGGAAACACTTATTCAGGTAAACAGGGTTTCTGTTTACTTGTTTTTGCTGCAAGATTGCCTAGAACATCTAACATGCTGGCAAAAATCGTGGTTTCCGAGAGGTGAATTGACAAAGCGATTTTTCCAATCTGTATTTGACCCTGGGAGTCATGTTCTATGGAAAGCACTTTAGAAAATGTTCTAACATGATTTGAAATTCTAAAAGCTATCTGTAGATAACATATTAATGCTTTTTCAAAGGGAACACCCCTCAATTTAATATATATACATGCAACATTAATTTGATACAGGCTATTTCAAATAAACCCAATACACTTTTATTTTGAATTCTACATTTGTGGAGCAGAATCAAAGAAAATATATAAGACTTCCAACTCTGAGGTTTTACAACTACAAGTTCACTGGGGAGACCCTTTATCTTGTGACTACTTTCAGCTATGTGAGCAATCACAGTATGAAAATATACCAGCACAAAAGTCTGTTGTATAGAAGTAACCTTTTCTTCCTGCTAAGTATAATGTAGATACTTCTGTCTACTTCTTTTACTCTTCTTTCCTGCAGGCTATTTAATTTCCTGCAGTGTTTATTGATAAATTTTTAAAGTACCTGGACCAGCTAACAAAAGATGAGCTACCAGAGACTGGCCTTGTGTTTAATCCGTCTACAGCAATGTTTCATTCATACAGGTTCTAACCATGTGCCACTAATTGTGGCTGCCATTAGCCTCAGAGTGTAGGTTCAGCATTAACAGCAACTTGATGAATGCATGGCCACTTTATAAACTAGCATTGGCACCTTCTCCTTGAATTTTTTACACTAAATCTAATGCGTTTATGTTCTTTTTGTGTTCAGTGCTTTGTGAATGATCTTGTTAATTTGCTGTATATTTTGTGATATCCACACTGAAATATCTTAGCACAAAACTTGGCATAGTTATTGGATTTAAGGATGTGGGTATGTAAACAGAATTCAGATATCTCTCCGGTATTTTTCTTTCTTCTTTTTTTTTTTTTTTTGTACAGACAGGGTTTCACTATGTTGTCCGGGCTTGTCTCCAACTCCTAGGCTCAAGTGATTCTCCCACCTCAGCCTCCTAAATTGCTGGGATTACAGACATGAGCCACCATGCCCAGTCAATGTTTGGTATTTTTCAAAGGCAAAATCTAGAGTCAGCTTTAATCTTTTCTCTCAGTTATGTCAATGTCCTTTGGAAAGTGGAGGTATAATACAAAACAAAGGGACAGCGATTTCTTACCCCTTCATATTTGTGTGTATTTTGTTCTACCCTGACATGACAGTCTAGGGAAACTAATACTATTATGCTGTTTGTCTTTAACATGTTCATAAGTATGCTTTTCAGCACACATACCAAGCAACAACTGTGTTACCTTTCCCTAAATTACAATTTCATACTTACTAAGGTTGTTAGATGTGTTGAAATAACCACAATTGGAAAAACAACCTGACTGTGATTGATTTTTGTTCTTTCTTTACTATATAGGACTGACTTTGACTTCAAAGAGTTATCTTAGTTCAGAAAAGAGGCCAGAGCAGGAACCTGTGAAATGATTCATGGGAGAAGATGGAAGTAAATGATGAGTTCATGTGCCTCTAGTCTCCAGTAATGGCATAAATCCATAGGGAAGTTCTTTAATGGCAGCCTGTATGCCTGCCTGTGTCAAATCACATATAGGCTGGCACATATTATGAATTAAGAAATCTGGGGAATGAACAAAAATTCCTTTATACAGTTGTTCATTTTCAAAAGATGTCATATAGACTTGAAGATACAGGAGGAAAGCAAAATACTGCTCTCATTTAACCATAAAAACTGTATTTGCATGTTTATAAACACAAAGACCATTCACATATGGCTAAGCACCTTTTTGGAACAAGAGAAAACATGGTTAATTGATTGTGGGCTAAGGCCTATCTGTGACTTCTCAAGTCCACAAACGAGTTTATTCCCAGACTGAAAATGTTAAGGTCTGTTGATTCTTAAAATAATGAGGAAGGCAATGAATATGTAGCATGCTTACTACTATGTCATTTAAATCATTGGATTTTATAACAGCCCTCCTCTCTCCCTGGGAGAATAAAACTTAGCATGTATATATGCTGTTTCCTTTGCATTATACGATACAAGTTGAAGAATCCTCTCTTAGGGAGTTAATATCACAAATTGAAAAACACTTCCTTCTTAGCTTCACCATTCTTAACAGAAGTCACCTAGGAGCACCAAACATGCTAACGTATTCAGCTAGGTAGTGCCAAACCATTAAGCAGGCCACAGACAGAGGAAAGAAAGTCATCAATTAAGAGACAAGAACTAACTGTAACACACTGAAAATAAGAGAGCTGAAGAACACAGGAATTCCTCTTTGATAAGTGATGGAGAAGTCGCACTCTAACAGCAGGTCTCATTGTCAGAAGCACTGTTATCAGATGCAGAAGTACAGAGATCTGGACAAGGTGTACCTTCCTTTCCTTGTTCCACTGGTGCTCTCTTGAGCCCTCCACTCTCTGCCACCCAGTGTCCAGAATGCTACAGGTTACCTATAACCCCTCTGAAATTGCTGTGTTTTCTGATGGGAACCCTAAGAGTACTGCCCTTCAACAGGAAACTGGGTGGCAATCCACCTACATGATAAGTCACCACCAATTCCTGTTCCTTCTCTGCTGAAGCCAATGTAATGCTAAGGAAATCCGAATTTCTAAAACATCTGTCTCATCAACTCCTTTTTTTTTTTTTTTGAGATGGAGTATTGCTCTGTCACCCAGGCTGGAGTGCAATGGCACGATCTCGGCTCACTGCAACCTCTGACTCCCGGGTTCAAGCAATTCTTCTGCCACAGCTTCCAGAGTAGCTTGAATTACAGGCACCCACCACCATACCCACCTAATTTTTGTATTTTTATAGAGACAGGGTTTCACCATGGTGGCCAGGCTGGTCTTGAACTCCTGACCTCAGGTTATCTGCCTGCTTCAGCCTTCCAAAGTGCTGGGATTACAGGCGTGAGCCACCGCGCCTGGCCTCATCAACTCCTTCTATTAGAAAGAAGGTTTTGTTACCCCTTTGAGCATTTGTTTTAAAAGTGTGCTATGTTTGGCATCTAGGGATGGTCATTTGTATTATGTTTAGTATATCTATGTTGAGAGAGAATTATTTATATAATGGAGAATGGTAGGAAGAAACAAATCTCAAATTTGTGTGGCAAGCTATTCAATATAAGTTTATTTTTTTATTTTTTTTATTATACTTTAGGTTTTAGGGTACATGTGCACAATGTGCAGGTTTTTTACATATGTATCTATGTGCTGTATTGGTTTGCTGCACCCATTAACTCGTCATTTAGCATTAGGTATATCTCCTAATGCTGTCCCTCCCCCGCTTCCCCCAACCCACAACAGTCCCCGGAGTGTGATGTTCCCCTTCCTGTGTCCATGAGTTCTCATTGTTCAGTTCCCACCTATGAGTGAGAACATGTGGTGTTTGGTTTTTTGTCCCTGTGATAGTTTACTGAGAATGATGTTTTCCAGTTTCATCCATGTCCCTACAAAGAACATGAACTCATCATTTTTTATGGCTGCATAGTATTCCATGGTGTATATGTGCCATATTTTCTTAATCCAGTCTATCGTTGTTGGACATTTGGGTTGGTTCCAACTCTTTGCTATTGTGAATAGTGCCGCAATAAACATACGTGTGCATGTGTCTTTATAGCAGCATGATTTATAGTCCTTTGGGTATATACCCAGTAATGGGATGGCTGGGTCAAATGGTATTTCTAGTTCTAGATCCCTGAGGAATCGCCACACTGACTTCCACAATGGTTGAACTAGTTGACAGTCCCACCAACAGTGTAAAAGTGTTCCTATTTCTCCACATCCTCTCCAGCACCTGTTGTTTCCTGACTTTTTAATGATGGCCATTCTAACTGGTGTGTGATGGTATCTCATTGTGGTTTTGATTTGCATTTCTCTGATGGCCAGTGATGATGAGCATTTTTTCATGTGTTTTTTGGCTGCATAAATGTCTTCTTTTGAGAAGTGTCTGTTCATGTCCTTCGCCCACTTTTTGATGGGGTTGTTTGTTTTTTTCTTGTAAATTTGTTTGAGTTCATTGTAGATTCTGGATATTTGTCAGATGAGTAGGTTGTGAAAATTTTCTCCCATTCTGTAGGTTGCCTGTTCACTCTGAGGTAGTTTCTTTTGCTGTGCAGAAGCTCTTTAGTTTAATTAGATCCCATTTGTCAATTTTGGCTTTTTTTCCATTGCTTTTGGTGTTTTAGACATGAAGTCCTTGCCCACGCCTATGTCCTGAATGGTATTGCCTAGGTTTTCTTCTAGGGTTTTTATGGTTTTAGGTCTAACATGTAAGTCTTTAATCCATCTTGAATTAATTTTTGTACAAGGTGTAAGGAAGGGATCCAGTTTCAGCTTTCAAGCTATTCAATATAAAAAACTTAGGGGGGAATTCTATACAAAGGAATAAAGGCAGCTCTTACCTAAAAGAAAATAAAAACTTTTTTAGAAAAAAAAAAAAAAAACCCAAGGCCAGGTGTTGTGGCTCACACCTGCAGTCCCAACACTTTGGGAGGCCAAGGTCTGTGGATCACTTGAGGTCAGGAGTTCGAGACCAGCCTGGCCAACGTGGTGAAACCCCATATCTACTAAAAATATAAAAATTAGCTGGGTGTGATGGTGCCCGCCTATAGTCGCAGCTACTCAGGAGGCAGGAGAATTGCTTGAACCCTGGTGGCAGAGGTTGCAGTGAGCCAAGATTGCAACATTGCACTCCAGCCTGGACAACAGAGTGAGACTCCATCTTAAAAAAGAAAAAAAAAAGCAGAATACATTGTAATGGCTGCTGAGAAGCAGCTGTCTTTGTGTGTTTCTCTTTGTGTGGTACCTTTCATTTAGGATAGGTTTCAAACCTGACAGTCCTATTGCTGCCAGTTTGGTCTCTGGAATTGGCAGGTGTAGGTAGGAATCTTTATCTGTGTGGTCCTATGTTAATCTCTGCCAGCTTCAATTTTCTCATAGGTGAAACATAATTAACAATAAGATATCAGATACTTTGTAAAATTGTTGTTAGGATTAAGTCAGGTGAAAGTTCCTAGGATTATTTAGCACATATTGCAAACATTTTTTTGTGAGGATTAAGTATGATAAGCCATGTGAGGGTTGTAGACGCATCCTGCTCAGGTCTTCAGTGCACATTAACATTCCTTCTCTCTTCCCCTTCTTAATGATCATTTCTTGTCTCCTTCAGGGAAAGCACAGATTGCATGTAGACACTGGAATGGAGGGTAATTGGTGTGGCCTTATTCCTGTTGGACAGCCTTGTATGCAGGTTACAACCACAGGCCTCAAGTGGAACCTCAGTAAGTAGAACCTTTCCATAAAGGAATGATTTTTTTTCTTTTTTTCTCTGTTTATTTATTTATTTTTTTTTTAATGTCTCTGTGGTCTATACCTAGGAGGAATTGCTGGGTCACATGGTAACTCTATGTTTAACCTATTGAGGAACTGCCAGATTACCTTCCAGTGTGCCTGAACCATTTTACATTTCTATGTGCAGTATAAGAGTGTTCCAGTTTCCCCACATTCTCAACACTTGTTGTTATCTGTTTGCTGGCTTATAGTCATCCTAGAGCATGTGAAGGTGGCATCTTATTGGGGTTTGATTTCCATTTCTCTGATGACTAATTATGTCGAGCATCTTTTCTTGTGCTTATGGAACATTCATATATCTTCACTGGAGAAATGTCTATTCAGCTCTTTTACCCATATTTTAATTGGCTATTTTTACATTGAGTTGTAAGAGTCCTTTATGTATTTTAGAGACAAGTCCTTTACCCAGGTGTGTGACTTGCAAAAATTTTTTAGCCCTTAGCATATATTTTCACTTTCTGAAATTTAATTAACTAAATAAACAAATGTTAATGAAGTCTATGTTTTTCTTTTATGGATCATATTTTTGATATCATATCAAATAACCTTCTTCACAATTTTGTATATTTGAAAAACCTACTTTACTTTCCTGGAGAAGCAGCAAGTTATTTTCGTAGTCAAATCTTTGACATAAGATTTGCTGCTCTTATTAAATTTTAAAATGTTTTCCAGTAATTGTGAACTGTATTAGGTCCTAGTAGTACTAAAACTATCTGAGTTAAAAATATTAAAAAGTAAGGGGGTCCTGTTCATGAGATAAATGCTGATTCCAAAAGGAATCATCAGTCATTGTGAAATGAATCAATTTTAGCCTTTCTAAGGATAGCAATAATTTAATCAAAGAGTTGTGATTGAATGTCAAAGGGATCATCTCCTGATTGACCAATACGGCAAAGCTGTACAAGTAAAATATGCAACTATGTCGTTCTTTTCTAACAAGTAAAGCACTTAGATTCCCACAAGAAAATAAATTTTTTTCCAAGAGATAAATATTTTGAAACAAAAAGACTTGTAAAAAGACCTTTCTTTGAGCCACTGCAGAAACAATTAGGAAACACGAGAGATATTTTGAAACAAATGTCTAGAGAGCTCATCAGAATTTGAAAGGACTGTGAGAACACATCTCCTCCGGTGCACAGAAATATGTGACAGGCTTTGAAGCTGTTTAGCTGAAATTGACATGAGCTCCCATTGGAAGCTTTTTTGAAAACATTCTGGCCCCAAACAACTGTTTTATTTTTTATAGTTCTCATTATTTCCAAGGGCACCCAATCTAGACAGTGGTGAACTTCCTGCTGGATCTAGGAGCGATCATACTTTTCAGGGCTGGCACCATGACAAAGGAGCACTGAGCAAAGTAGAGAGGAACGTTGGCACTAGGAGCAGGTGCCAGCTTCCTTTATCTTATAGTAATAAAAAAGAGTCATACGTTAGACATGATTCTTCTGGGATCTTTAGAATGTCCTTTGATCCTGTATTTCCCACAGTAATATGCACATTGTATTAGTCCATGCTCACATTGCTGTAAAGAAATACCTGAGACTGGGTAATTTATGAAGAAAAGAGGTTTAACTGACTCACAGTTATGTAGGCTTACCAGGAAGCATGACCAGGAGGCCTCAGGAAACTTACAATCATGGTGGAAGGTAAAAGGGAAGCAGGCACCTTCTTCACATGGCAGCAAGAGAGAATGAGAGCGATGGGGGACGTGCCGCAGACTTTTAAGCCATCAAATCTCGTGAGAAGTCATTCACTACCACGAGAACAGCAAGGGGGAAGCCCACTCCCATGATTCAGTCACCTCCCACCAGGTTCCTCCACCAACATTGGGAATTACAATTCAATATGCGATTTGGGTGGGGACCTGGAGTCAAATCGTATCACACATCCTAGTTCTGTGTAAGGCTTTCTCTGGTAAGGGGGCCTTCAGCATGATGAGGGCAGGGCTCTTAACCTTCCTGAGATAACTTTTGATCCAGTCTGCATGTAATATGCCATTACTTATTTATATGGTTACACATCACTTTGACTTTTGAAGTAATTATTTTTTCTAAACTTCATTTAAAAAAAAAACTTCATGGAATATGCAAAGCAATAAAGTTGAAACACAAAGTGTTTCATCAATTACCTGTTGTAAAAGTGCTAATTCATGCGGTCTTCTGATAGGTAACATTGCCTCATTAAAACTTAATAAAAATAAATGTGACATCATGTTGACTTGAAGAAAAGTGGGTAGATATCATTCACAGAGAGGGTCCCTGCCTTCCTCAGTGCTGTTGTCTGTGAAAGAGCCCTGAGGTCAGGGTTATTTTGTCAGTCATGGCTACAAAGGGACAGGGTGAAGGTGGGCTTGCAGAAAGAGAAAGAATATGCAGACACTTAGTCGGGGGCAGCTCACTTCTTGGGTTAATGGGAGTAAGCAAGTTTTTGTAAAGAAACTTGTCAAGGTCCTCATGTGTGGCCCCGTGGCTTGATCTCTACCTATGTCCACCCACTCTAAGTACATGATGCCAGAAGTTCTAAAAGTAATTGGATTTATCTGTTACCAGTTTGCAATATTTCACACGCCATTCTAATGTTAAAAAAAAAATTGTATGAATGATACCTAGGTACCGATCACCCAGGAGTGAAACTTTTCAAATATTACTGAAGCTACCTATATTTACAGTCTTTTATTTCATAGCAATATGCTATGAATATTCTTTGACTTGTGTCTTGTACAAGAGTTTCTCTGGGATATATACAGTTGGCAGTAAAATAACTGTGTCATAGATAATCACATCTTCATCTTTATGAGATACACCGTATTGCTCTGCACAGTGGTTGTACCAATGTGCACTCAGCCCGGGAATACATATGAAGTTCCCCTGCTCCATATCCTCAACAATTCTTGCTATTATCAAACTTAACCATTTTTGCCAGCCTGATGAGTGTAAATGATGTTTTTGTGGTCTCTGCTGATAAGGATAAGCATCTTTTTGTAGTTACTATTCATGCTGGTTTCTTCTTCTGTGAATTGCTACTTTCTTTTGCCTATTTTTCCATTGGGATGTTAATTCTTAGAAGTTCTGAAGACTCTTTTTCCTGGCTGTACTTTGGCTTTTCAATTTGTTTATGGTGTTTTTATATGAACAGAGTTTATTGAGTTAAATGCAGTCAAAATGTATCAGATTAGTCATTTTTGTGTAAGTTATCTTTCTATTCCCCATGGTCATAAAGATTCTCTCATTTAAGTTTCGCGTTTAGGTCTTTTCTCTCACCTGAAATTGATTTTTGTATATGATATGAGATAAGGATCTAGTTTTTTTAAAGATAATGGGCCGGGCGCGGTGGCTCACGCCTGTAATCCCAGCACTTTGGGAGGCCAAGGCGGGCGGATCACAAGGTCAGGAGATCGAGACCATCCTGGCTAACACGGTGAAACCCCGTCTCTACTAAAAAATACAAAAAATTAGCAGGGCGTGGTGGCGGGCGCCTGTAGTCCCAACTACTCGGAGGCTGAGGCAGGAGAATGGCGTGAACCCGGGAGGCGGAGCTTGCAGTGAGCCGAGATCGCGCCAATGAACTCCAGCCCGGTCGACAGAGTGAGGCTCCACCTCAAAAAAAAAAAAAAAAAAAGATAATGAATTGCCCTAACATCATTTATTAATCCTTTCTCCAGTGATTTGCAGGGTAGCACAGGTGTTCATATGAATGGGTATGTTTCTTGGATCTGTTTTGTTCCATTGGCTTACATACTTCTTCCTGTGCTGGAGCCACACTGCCTTCATTACCATAGCTTTATAATAAATATTGAAATGTGCTAAGTTGAGTCCTCAGACCTTGTTCTTCAAAATTGTCACTCTGTTCCTGGCATTTTGCTCTTGCTTGTTTGTTTGAGACGGAGTCTCACACTGTCGCCTGGGCTGGAGTGCAATGGTGCAATTTTGGCTCACGGCAACCTCCGCCTCCTGGATTCAAGTGATTCTCCTGCCTCGGCTCCTGAGTAACTGGGATTACAGACGACTGCCACCACACCCAGCTAATTTTTTTTTTTTTTTTGCATTCTTAGTAGAGACAGGGTTTCACCAGGTTGGCCAGGCTTGTCTTGAACTCCTGACCTTGTGATTCACCCACCTCGGCCTCCCAAAGTGCTGGGATTACAGGCCTGAGTCACCACACTCAGCCTGCTCTTCTTTATAAATTTTAGAAGTAACTTGACAAGTGCCTCTCTCACACAATTCTATTATAATTTTTACTGCAATTACATTTAATGTCTAGATGAATTTGGGAAGAATCGAAAAATTGGGGAAGAAAATCTCTACATGAAATTGAGTCTTCCCATCCACAAATTTAGTTTAGCTCTCTATTTACTTAGAACTTTTAAATTCCTTTCAATAATTTTATAATTTTCTCTATAAACATCCTATGCATTTTTATATAAGGTTTATTTCTATAAACCCTATATTTTGTGTCCTAGTATAAATTATACTTTAAAAATTACATTTTCTGTTTGTTGGTGATATATAGACATATAATTCATTTTTGTCTATTTTAATGTTAATATATTGATGAACATTTATTATATCTGAAAATGTGACTATAGAGTCACTTGGTTTTCTATACACAATCGTGTTTCTGTTAATAATCAAGTTTTCTTCTGCAGTCTGTGACAAATAGAATTAAATTACTATAATGGACTGAAATGGTGGCTTTTTTAAAAAAAAAAAAAAGCCTTTTTGTTGGTTTCCTCATGTAACAAAGTGCAGAGGTAAGTACCTATAGGGCAAGGTTTCTATTATTTCCTCAGCCTTTGCCTCAAAATCTAAGGTATCTGTTGCAACTCCCCCTGTATTGTGCCCAGTGGGCATCGGAAGAGAGGAAAGGGAAGGGAGCAGGAAGGGTCTGTAACAGGAATCAGAGACTTCAGGGATTCCCGGCATTCTCAGCAACCCTTCTTGTGTCTCATCTTTTGCCTCAGTGGCCAGAATTGTATCACATAGCCACCCTAGCTTCAAGGGAGGCTACGTGTGCAATTTTTTATCCAACTACATTGTCACTCCAAATAAAACTGAGGTTCCATCAGTAAGGAAGAAGAGAATGACTAGGAGTCTGCTCTTCTGTCAAAAAATGCCTTTGCTTCATTCATCATCTTGAACATTTTATCTATGTATATCATAAAAAATTTATTTTAGTTTTCTTTCAGCCATATTCATATGGATTGCTGTTGTTTCTGTTGAAAAACCTACAATCAATGAAATTAATTCTGATTTGTTTATAATCTGTCACGTTTTCTAGACCTTATGTTTTGCTTTGACATTCTAAAGTTTTACAACAATATATTTACATGTAACCTTTCTTTTGTTCTAGTTGCTTTTTATTCAGTCTGATAATTGGTATAGTTCATCAATTCTGAAAATTCTTAGCCATTTATCTTCGATTGCTTCCCCTCCATTTTTTTTCTATTCTTTTCTCCTTGAACTGTTAGTAAACGTATTAGGCCTCATCATCCCTTTTCCTTGTTTATTCTTTGTGCATTCTAGTTTTTTTGTTTTTTTTTTTTTCATCTTTCTTTTCACTATTTCTGTCTTTGGCTGTTTCTAATCTGCCATTTAATGATTGGGTTTTGAATTTCATAGATTGTATTTTTCACTCTTTTTTATCTCAAAAAATTTAAGATCACATCTTGTTGCCAGTGTTTTAATTATACATTTAATTTTTTAAATAAGCAGATTTTTAAAATATCAGAAATTGAAGTGAATTGTTTATTAGATTGTTAAAGATGTCATAATTTAATTGATAGGAGTTTTTTTAGATATTTAAAAATTGGGGCCTATTATAATAAATGGTATCTTATATTGGGTGGAATACAGTATGGTATTTGAGCATTCTAGTTTCTTCATCTCTTTTTTGACCTAATTCTGCTATTTTCCCTTTTTTTATTTCTTGAGAGGGAGTCTCAAATTTTCTCTTTCCAATTATTTTTAACGTTTATTTTAGGTTCAGAGGTACATGTGCAGGTTTGCTATATAGGTATATTGCATGTCACAGGGGTTTTATATACAGATTATTTTACCACCCAGGTAATAAGCATAGTATCCAATAGGTAATTTTTCAATCCTTACCCTCCACCGTCAACTAGACATTGGTGTCTGTTGTTCCCTTCTTTGTGTCTGTATGTACTCAGCATTTAGCTTCGACTTATAAGTGAGAACATGTGGTATTTGGTTTTCTGTTTTTGTGTTAGTTCAGTTAGGATAATGGCCTCCAGCTCCATCCATGTTGCTGCAAAGGGCATAGTCTTGTTCTTTTTATGGCGGCATGATATTCCATGGTGTATATGTACCACATTTTATTTATCCAGTCTACTGTTGATGAGGATTTAGGTTGATTCAGTGTCTTTGCTATTGTGGCTAGCACACATGTGATGAGCATACATGTACGTGTTCTTTATGGTAGAATGATTATATATTTCTTTGGGTATATACCCAATAATGGGATTGCTGGGTCAAATGGTAATTCTGCTTTGAGTTCTTTGAAAAATCGCTCAACTGCTTTCCACTGTGGCTGAACTAATTTCCATTCCCACCAGCAGTATATGTGTTCCTTTTCTCTTCAGCCTCACCAGCATCTATTAATTTTTTGACTTTTTGATAATACTGCTATTTTTAAATATTTCTTTTATTCTCACTCGTGATAGACACTTTATCCTGTGTTTTATATATTTGGTTGTCTTTTTTTCCTATGGAAATATGTAGAAGGTTAGGTTAAGCATGTTCTTTGACATGGGATTTTAAGTTGCTTCTGCCAGTGCCCTGAGGTATAACCAATCCTGGAACACTTAGCTATCTTGGTATAAGGTTTTCCTGAAGACGCTTTCATTGTTAATTAAAACCACAAGGAATTGAGGTGTCTTTTTTAGTTTTTGCATCTGTGAAAGCCCAGGCTGATAGAGAGATGTTTCCTTGTTCTGAACCTTTTCTGGCAGACCAGTTATTTCCTAATTGCTATGGTCTGAAGGTTTATGCCCCCGCCCCCAATTCATATGTTGAAACTTAATCATCAATGTGATGTTATCAGGAGATGGAGACATTGGGAGGTGACTAGATCATGAACCCTTGTAAATGGGATTAATGCCCTTATAAAAGAGGCCTGAGAGAGACACTTGCCTCTTCCACCACTCAGTAAGAAGGTACCATCTATAAACCAGGCAGTGAACCCTCCAGATGCCAAATCCGTGGTGCCTTGATCTTGTAATTCTCCACCTCCAGAACTGTGAGCAATAAATTTGTGATGTTTGTAAGCTATCTAGTTTATGGTATTTTATTAGAGCAACCCAAATAGACTAAGACATAAGTCTACCCTTCTGTTAAAGATGTAGCAGTGAATTTATATAGAACCTCAGTCCTAACTCTTACTTTGTCAAGGCCTGACATGTTGATTCTTGATTGACATGTATCTGAAAAGAAAGGCATCTTAGTTAAGGAAAGAAGCCAACATTCTCTGTACAGGTGCCCTGTTTTCCAGCTCCTTCAATTTTATACCACTGAAGAGTTTATTTTCTTGTGAGCTTAGCATGTTAGTTACAGAACATTTATAATAAATTATGTATTATGTCTAAGAGTCTGGTATCAGGAGAATTTCAGGATATATGGGCTACCGTATGGCCAGAATGGAAATCTTCCACATCTCCTAGTTGAGGTTTCTTGAGTAGGACAAGTGTAGCATCAGGGAACCCTCTGAAGGGGAAAAGTTAACAGCAAAGGCTCCGGCAAGGTTTTTCAGAGGCCACAATTATATTTTGAAGTGACTCTACTCAAACTTTGACTCATGGAAACATAAATACAAATCATTATTGTAAACATTCCAACACTCATATTTTCACCTTTGAGAAATCTGAATTCCAGACTTACTCTGATTTTTGAAGTTCTAAATGGAGCCACTGCTCATCCTAATCATTAACCCTAGAATCCTGCCCCTTTTTGTATATTTTTCAGAACCCAGCACACTGGCTTTTGCCTCCTGATAGCTTCATCCTCCCCATTCTCTTGTCTCCCTACTCAGCCATGTTCCATACTCTAGATATTCCCAGAACAAAGATTCTCTTCAATAATTTACTAAAACTACTCCAGTCTTTCAAAGTCTCCTGCCAGGAGATAGCTACTTAATCTGATTTATATATTTGTGTTAATGGGTGTTAATAGCTCACAGTTGGGTTTCCTTCCTAGATAATCCTGGTGAATTTAGCAGGGTGTATTTAGGTTGATATTCCATGTAATACCTATACAGTCAAGTGGCAGTATACTCTATGTATGGGTTTGTGGTATTTCCAGAAGTTTTTGACTTTTCACAAAGGATGGGAAAAATAATCAGAATTGTAATATTAATGTTCATATGATATTTCACATTTTTAAAAAGTCTTTTAAATATTACAATAGTGACAGGTTGGATTGTCTGTATTTTTCAGATATGGAAATAGTAATTAAAATCTCTAATTGGCCTAAATTTGCATAATTATGGATTAATGCACTCAAAATTTGAAATCAAGTCTTCAATACTATTTATGTTTGTTTCCAATTAGTAAGTGAAGGACTTATATAAAATAAGTTGATGTTTAAAAATTTAAATATGGAATAAAGAGAATGTAAATTTGGAATAAAGAGAAGATAGGAGGAAGGTAACTAGATGGGAAAGCAAAGGTGATACGAAAGAGAAGATAATGGCACAGAATGGAAAGTAATGGCAAGAAAAGTGAAATTCTGAGGGATAGAACTTTTAACTTTTCTACACTTTTGCCTAAGGAAAATATTAAATGGAGTTGCTTTCCATTTGCCCAGGCCCCTTTATATAGCACTCATATTGAGATTGAAATTATGTATTCATTGTTCTTTCTTTTATGTTTTTTTCAAAGAAATATAGAAGTAAATTACAAGGAAATAACTTCTCACCATTGACTAAAAGAGACTCAACTCTTTTAACCTAGGGGAAAGAGTTTTGAAAGAGAGAAATTATGAGAAAACAGTTTGAAAAGATTTTTCATCTCTATGAAAATAAAAAAGCTATAATAAGCATATACAGGTACCATGGTTTTCTGCAGGAGTTTTCTATGAAAATTTTTAAGTGCCATCCTAACAAGGGAACATTTCATGCATCTGTAAAATTACACTTGCTAATAATGCATTTTCAGTGAGAAATGCTTTTAATTCTCACTCCACTGCAACTCACAAAGTGATTGTAGGCAGTTGTCATAGTATAGCTATAGCTATTCCCACTTAGGTTATAACCTCTTGTGAGCTAGTGCCACTAATGTGTGAGATGTTTTGTGTTTTTAGATGTCTTTGTTATTATATCAATTATTGATTTTCCAGACTAGTGCTTAAAAAAGACACTCTGAAACTGTGACATCAGTATTTCTTGTCTGAGTCAAGGACGATGTCTTTCATACTGTAAGTCTTCTATAATCAATAACTTACTCTGAATTGAATTAAATATGTTAACATTTTTCCAGAAAAAAAAAAAAGATGCATTACAGATCAAAAGTGACAATAAAATTAGCAATAGCAATCTTTTCCCCTCTGGTCCTTCCTAAAATAGATGCTAGCTGAGGTCTTCCACCCCCAAACCCTTTTCTTGAGTTAACGAGTTGGTGAAATGATTGCATTTATCACATTTATGATGCCATTGATTGTAAGATACATATTATTTTATGTATACTAAGAAAAAATATACTAATTATAATTGCAGATACAGGAAAATATCCATGTTAGAACTGATGAAATTTGATAGATCAAATCGAATAGAAAATTAAGTTCCTTATAGACTCTGTATATTAGACCTTTGCCAGATGCATAGTTTGCAAATATTTCCTCCCTTTCTGTAGGTTATTTACTCTCTTGACAGTTTCTTTTGCTCTGCAGAAGCTCTTTAGTTTCATTAGGTCCCATTTGTCAATATATGGTTTTGTTGCAATTGCTTTTAGTGTCTTCGTCATGAAATCTTTGCTGGATTCTGTGTCCAGAATGGTATTTCCTAGGTTATCCCCAGGATTTTTATAGTTTTAGTTTTTAGATTTAAGTCTATACTCCATCTTGAGTCGATTTTTGCATATAGTGTAAGGACGGGGTCCAGTTTCAGTCTTCTACATATGGCTAGCCAGCTACCCCAGCACCATTTATTGAATAGGGAGTCTTTTCCCCATTGCTTGTTTTTGTCAGCTTTGCTGAAGATCAGATGATTATTGGTGTGTGGTATTACTTCTGGGCTCTCTATTCTGTTCCTTTGGTCTGTGTGTCTGCTTTTGTACCAGTACCATGCTGTTTTGGTTACTGTACCCTTGTAGCATAACTTGAAGTCAGGTGATGCCTCCAGCTTTGTTCATTTTGCTTAAGAATGCCTTGGCTATTCAGGCTGTTTGTTTGGTTCCATATGAAGTTTAAAATAGTGTTTTCTAATTCTGTGAAGAACATCATTGGTAGTTCAATAGGAATACCATTGAATCTCTAAATTGCTTAGGACAGTATGGCCATTTTAACAATATTGATTCTTCCTATTTATGAGCATGGAATCTTTTTCCATTTGCTTGTGTCATCTCTGATTTCTTTGAGCAATGTTTTGTAATTCTCGTTGTAGAGATCTTTCACCTCCCTGGTTAGCTGTATTCCAAGCAAAAAACAAACAACCTTGTTAAAAAGTAGACAAAGGACATGAACTGACACTTTTCGAGAGAAGATATACATGTGGCCAACAAGCATATGAAAAAAATGCTGAACACCACTAATCATTAGAGAAATTCAAATCAAAACCACAGTGAGATACCATCTCACACCAGTCAGAATGACTATTATTAAAAAGTCAAAATATAAAAGATGCTGGCAAGGTCACAGAAAAAAGGGAATGCTTTATACTTTGCTGAGGAAGTGTAAATTAGTTCAGCCATTGTGGAAAGCAGTGTGGAAATTCCTCAGAGAATTTAAAACAGAATTACCACTTGACCCAGTGATCTTATTTTTGAGTATATACCCAAAATAATATAACTATTTCTGTCATAAAGACACATGCATATGTTCACTGCAGCACTATTCACAATAGCAAAGACATGGAATCAACCTAAATGCCCATCAACAGTAGACTGGATAAAGAAAATGTGATAAATAAACACCATGGAATACTATGCAGCCATAAAAAAGAACAAGATCATGTCTTTTATGGGAACATGGATGGAGCTGGAGACTATTATCCTTAGCAAACTAACACAGGAACTGAAAACCAAATAACACATATTCTCACTTACAAGTGGGAGCTAAATGATGAGAACTTATGAACACAAAGAAGGAAACAACAGACACTGATGTCTACTTGAGGGGGGAGGGTGGGATGTGGAAGAGGAGCAGAAAAGATAACTATTGTGTACTGGGCGTAGTACTTGAGTAATGAAATAATATGTAAAACAAACCCCCATGACATGTGTTTATTTATGTAATCTTCATATGTATCCCTAAACCTAAAAGTTTAAAAGAAAAAAAAAAAAAAAAAGAAAATGTGGTACATATGAACCATGGAGCACTATGCAGCCATTAAGAAGAATGAGATCATGTCTTTTTTGCATTAACATGGATGGAGCTGGAGGTCATTATCCAAAGCAAACTAATGTAGGAACAGAAAACCAAATAACACACCAAGTATTCTCACTTATAAGTGGGAGCTAAACAATGAGAATACATGAACACAAAGAGTGGAACAGTAGACACTGGGGCCCACTTGAGGGTGGGATTAGGGAGAGGATCAGAAAAAATACCTATCGGGGCCATGCTTATTACCCAGGTGATAAAATAATCTGTACACCAAACCTTCATAAAACACAGTTTACCTATACAGCAAACCTGACCATGTACCCCTGAACCTAAAATAAAAGTGAACGGTGAAAACTAAGAAACAGAAAGATTCCTGAATGTCTTTTGATGGATTGTTAGACTTGGTCTAAAAGATCCTTTCAGGGTTATCTGATTCTATAGGAAACTTAAGCCCTTCATTGTTTTTGATTATTTTGCAACTCTGTTTAGTTAGAAGCTAACTTGTAAGGGGCTGATTGTAATGTAAATGATTACTGTTTGTATAAGTCAAATAAGTTTTTGTTCTGTTAAAATGCAGTGGATTCTCACCCTATAGAATTGACCAGTTTCCTATTCATTAGCAAACTCATGTCAGCATTCCCAATTATCTGTAGATGTGTCTGTCCTTTGTAGAGTCTCCTTGAAGCAGTTTTTTTTTTTTATTTACAGGTTTTCTCATTAATTAATGACAAATAAAATATCTGTCATGTTCCTTTTATATTTGTATGAGCCATTATTTTACCTTTTAAAAACTATTTGTTAACAAACCAAATTGAAGCTGTTGCAGCAGTCTTTTTTAAAAAGTGTATTTTGTTATTGCAAAATACTATTTAACTTCCAAGTAGAGGTCAGCGGTAGCCCTGGAAACAAAGGGCTGGTTATGTCACTTCCCTATTTGTGTACTGGGAAGAGGTCTCACAAAGAGCTATGCTGTGCTGTCTTTGTCTAAAAAGGATCATGGCCATGACTTTGAGCCAAGGTAAGCAAGAGGAATCAGACCGGTATGATCTTCTAGGAGGCAAGCATTGATTCTAGTTCTAGTGAACTAAGCTCGAAAGAAATGATATCTGTTTTTTTAAACATGTTTTGAGATATAATTCATATATCATACAATTCACTCATTTAACATGTATAGTCAATAGTATTTAGTAGGCCGGGCGCCGTGGCTCACGCCTGTAATCCCAGCACTTTGGGAGGCCAAGGCGGGCGGATCACGAGGTCAGGAGATCAAGACCATCCTGGCTAACTCGGTGAAACCCCGTCTCTACCAAAATTACAAGAAATTAGCCGGGCGTGGTGGCAGGTGCCTGTAGTCCCAGCTACTTGGGAGGCTGAGGCAGGAGAATGGCGTGAACCCGGGAGGCGGAGCTTGCAGTGAGCTGAGATTGTGCTACTGCACTCCAGCCTGGGCCACAGAGCAAGACTCCATCTCAAAAAAAAATATATAGTATTTAGTATATTAAAATATGTGTACAGTCATCACCAAATTTAGAAAGTTCATCTTTTCAAAAAGAAACCATGTATCCTTTAGCTGTCACCCTCACATCCCCGCCACACCTTTTTGCTCTAGCCCTAAGCAACTACTGCTCTGTTTCCTATCTCTAGATATTCTAGTCTTTCATATGAATTGAATCATGTAATATAGGGATTTTTGTGACTGACTTCTTTCACTTAGCATAACATTTTTAAGGTTCTTCAATGTAGAAATTTGTCAGTATTTCATTCACTTATATGGCTGCATAATATTCCACCATATGGTTATACCACATTTTATCTATTTGGCAATTAATGGGCATTTGAATTGCTTCCACCTTTCGCCTATTGTAAGTAATGCTGCTATAGATACTCGTACAAATTTCTGTGTAGACATGTCTTCATTTTTGAGTGGTATACAACTAGCAGTAGAGTTTCTGGGCATTATTGTATCTTTATGTTTAATTGCTGAAGAACTTCCAGACTGTTTTCCAAAGGGACTACACCATTTTCTATTCCTACCAACAGTGTATGAGAGTTCCAATTTTGCCATGTCCTTGCCAACACTTATTTTTATCTCACTTTTTGATTCTAGCCAATCTGGCGTGTATGAAGTGATATCTCATTGTGGTTTTGATTTGCATTTCCCTGATGAATAATGATGTGGAATATATTTTCAAGTACTTCTTGGCCATTTGTATACCTTTCATGCAGATTCTTGAGCCATTTTTTAATTGAGCTATTTGTCCTTTAATCATTGAGTTGTTAGAGTTCTTTATGTATTCCAGATACAAGTCCTTTATGAGATATATAATCTGCAAATATTTTCTTCTATTTTGTGGGCTCTCTTTTTGCTTTCTTAATGGTGTTCTTTAAAGCAAAAAGAAAAACTTCTAATGTTGACAAAGTCTTATTTCTTTCACTTGTTACTTATGCTTTTTGCATCATATCTAAGAATTGGTTGTCAAATCCAGTGTCATGAAAACTTATTCTTACATTTTCTTTTAAGAATTTACAGTTTTTGTGCTTACATTTAGGTTTTGGATCTGTGTTGAATTCATTTTTATATTTAAGTAATTTTGTGTAATTACAGCTAGGATTCTAATAGAGATTGTGTTGATTCTGTAGAGTATTTTGGAGAGTATAGCCATCTTACCAATGTTGCCTTCTAATCCATGAACATGGAATGCTTTTCATTTATTTAGATCTTATTTAATTTCTTTTCATGTTCTTTTTAAATAGTATAAGTTGTGTACTTCTTTTGTTACATTATTTAGTATTGTTTTTATGCTGCAGTGAATGGAATTCATTTTATTTGGGGATTAATTCCAAGTGTATAGAAATACAATTGATTTCTGCAATTTATCTTGTATCCTGCAACCTTGCTAAACTTATTCCTTAGGACTAATGGATTTTTAGCAGATTTCTTAGGAGTTTCTATATACAAGATCACGATTTCTGCAAATAGAAGTACTTTTACTTTTCAAATCTGGATGCTTTTTCTTCCTTTTTCTTGCCAAATTGCCCTGGCTAGAGCCTCAGGTACAATATTGAATAAAAGTGTTGAGAGAGTACATCTTTGTTGTGTTCCTGATCTTAGGAAGAAAGCATCTAGTTTTCTGTTCTTAAGAATGATGTTAACTGTGGGTTCTTCATAGATGTCCTTTATTAGATTAAGGGGGTTATTTGCTATTTCCAGTTGTTGAGTGGTTATATCATGAAAGTGTTGGATTTTGTATCTTTCTGCATCTGTTGAAATGAACATTTGATTTTAAAACTTCCATTGATATGTTTTACATTAATTGAATTTCAGATATTAAATCAAACTTGCATCCCTGGAATAAATCCCACTTGGTCATAATGTATAATTATTGTTATATGTTGCTGGATTTGGTTTCTGACTATTTTGTTGAGGATTTTTGCATCCATATTCCTAACAGACGTTGTTCTGTGGCTTTCTCTTCTTGTGATGTCTTTGTCTGGTTTTAGTATCAGGATAATACTGAGATCTGCTCTTAAGGTTCAGGTATTCAAGAGAGAAACTGGGGAAGTCAGCCAAGGCAGCAACAACAACCCAATTAAAGTAGAGTTAGCAGGCAAGATGCAGAATGTGGGGTATATGACATAGAGGGAATTTTACAGTGTAGAAAATTTTTTATGTTTGACAGTATATTTGAAGATAGATAGATAGATAGATAGATAGATAGATAGATAGATAGATAGAAGATAGATAGATAGATAGATAGATAGATAGATAGATAGATAGATAGATAGATAGATAGATAACAGACAGACAGACTTAGAATGGGTGTTGTTTGATAGGTAGATGAAAAAAATTGACAATATTTGTTAAAATTTTCATAAGTTTTCAGATTTATCAGTTCCCTATTGCTGCTGTAACAAATTACCACAAACTTAGTGGCCTAAAACAACACAAAGTCATGATTTTACAGTTTGGAGGACAGTCAAAAATGAGTCTCATGAGACTAAAATACAAGCACTGGCAGAGCTTCATTCCTCCTGGAGGCTGCAAGAAGGAAGTTTTTTCTAACCCTTTCCAGCTTCTAAAGGCCACCCACACTTCCGGGCTCCTAACCCTTTCCTCCATCCTCAAGCCTGGCAGCATAGCAGCATCAAATCTCCCTCTTTTTCTGACCTCTTCTTCTGCTGTCATGTTTTTTGTTTTTTGTTTTTCTCTGACTCTGAGTCTTCTGCCTTCTTCTTTTAAGGAACTTGTGACTACACTAGGACCACCTGGATAGCCAAGGATAATCCCGTCCCAAGATTAATCAGATTAATCAGACTTAATCACATCTGTAAAGTTCCTCTTGCCATGTAAGTAGCATATTGGCAGGTTCCGGGGATTACAATTGAGGACTTTTTAGTGGCCCATTATTCAGCCTACTATATCAGATAGTAATCCAGTGATTTTCTGAAATAATACTTCTTGAATACGATTATCATGCCATTGAATCTGTACAATTGCTCTGAAAATTGATGTATAAAAACGGTATATAATTGTATTCTATTTGAAAAACTTAGTGTTGTCATTCATCTTGCCTCAGGAAGAATCAAGGCATAAACAAAACAAATTGTGCAAGTAGGATTTATTTGATGCCCTCAACAGGGAATGAGGGCTACCTTTTCCATTCAGTGTAGTTACTGTTCTCCAAAATTGTAGTAAGTTTTGCCACGTGTGTATTTCGATGCTTCAGAACCAGGAAGGAAGTCAGCAGGTTTACTTAGGCTAGAGCTCACTCTTCACTCTGTGGTAGGTTTTAGCCAGTCTCTTCTTAGACATATGTTTCCCAGCCTTTTTGCATGTCTTCTCTTTTTTTAGCCTTTTTAAGTTGTACTTATACGAGAGACTTTATACCAATAACAGGCAGCAATCTGATGTGGAAATAAAATTCCCGAGACTCTAAAAACATGTGGCTGTAAAGGCAACAAGAAAGAGTCAAAACTTTCTCCCTTCTGTTTTTGTTGCCTTTCTGGCCACATGTTATTATAATGAGTCTCAGGACTCTAAGGGTCCTTATTATCAGTGACTTCACTGAGCACACATACACCATTAAACTGCTGGTGGACTACTTACACGGCTATCACTCTTACTCCTCCCCCTTCCACACCCGCATATACCTACACTCTGATATAATACAAGTTTAGGTTTTTTATTATGTACAAGATTTGGTCAGTTGGGGATTATAGACCACAAAACTGCCATCTTTGATGAGTTCCAAATATTAGCATTGAGGAATGATTGCACCAGTGGCAATCGTGGGAAACTCTCGGACCTAGCTTTTATGAAGAAGGCAAAGACTGGGGAGGGGGTTGATTAGCAGGAGATATTATTTCTCTATAGAGAAAAATACACGGAAAAACAAGATTACTTTTTAGATTATGTCATTCTGAAGATTGTATAGTATTCTACTTGTAAGCAAATACTACATTTTCAGGCATATAAGACTAATGACACACAGCCAACTACAAACTGGGATTTAATAATATATTTCATTAACTCAGCTCCAATTCCATTTTCTATGTTGTAGGATTTGAACCAGATACAAATGATGTCTCTTAAGTCCTTGCCCTTTTGTGATTCTGCTGAGAGCACAAGGAACCCACAATAATTTACCATATGCTATAGTTCATCCTGTTTTGTTTTTAAAAAACTCGCAACAACTTGACACATTTGTTATGGTTGATTCTGGGCATTTAAGTATGAAAACAATCAACGTGCATTTGTAGAGAATATGACAAGTGGGAATTTGTGTGCAGGCCAATTTTTCACTGACCTGCATTCAGGAACATTATTATAACCCAAGCTTGCCTCCCAAGTTGTTTAAATGAATTGATTTCTCAGTATTTGTGTGGGCAGGTTGAGTAATGAGAATGACTTCAGTGTAAGCCCAAGTCCCTTTCTATTTCCCCTCCTCCGGGTTTCATTTTTGTGCTGATTCACATGTGAGCTCTGTGCATTCAACCATCCAGTTAATATACTGAGACAAGAAAGCAATAACTTTTGGTGATTACATGAGTTGTAGAGAAAGAATCAAGGGGTGCAGGTGAATAAACTTTTGCTCTGGGAATGGCACACTGGATATAATTTTCTGCTGGTTCCAAATAACAATACTTTATATCTTGAATAAGTCTTTCATGTGTCTCCTACCTGTTGTATCTCTATACTCATTCTCATTCTGGTATAATATAAACCTTTTTAAAATGTAAAGTATTATCATCCCCATTTTATAGATGAGAAAACTGAGACACAAGATGCCAGATGAATTGTCCAAGTTCCTATTTTCTAACCTAGTCCTCTATATACATAAATGGATTCATTTATATAACCATTTTTAAAATCATTGGATGTGGTAGTAGTTAAATAGCCTATTTCCAAGTCATTTTTCTAAATGACAATGAAATTTTTCTGAAATTGGGCCGGCTCAAAGACAAAAAGATAGCAAACATCTTAGCAGTTAAAATCATCTTTTAGGCCCCATCCAAGAGATTCCTTTCCACTCCATGAACCACAAGTGCACAAGCTAGTAGATTTGTAGTGTGTAATTTAAGTGTAACTTAGGCTTACTGTGATATCTGATTTCTAGGGTAATTATAAACTGTTATCATTCATCGTGGTTCTCAAGGAATTTGTGGTAAGGATTCGAGGGAAGAAAAAAGATATTTAGCATCCACAAAGGAGAATAAATGGTTAAAACAGTGTTTCTGAGTGTCTAAAGATTAAAGGGTGAAAAAGAACAATGTTAACAGAGCTGGGAAGACAAGGTTGCAGGAGGTTTACACTGCATGCAGGTTTTTCAGCAGTGAGCCACCACTTTGTCCTTTAGATTGTTTGGAGATCAAACTGTAGAAAAGCTAAAAATGTTTGGAGAACACTAGGTTTAAATTAAAAGGAGGGGAGATCAAACTGGAGAAATGCCCATTATGGAGACCAAAATAGAAGTATCTGCATCAGAGACCTTTTACATATACCCATGTATCCCAAATAGTAGTGAAGTATTTGCATAGCTATATGCATATATAGCTATACTTCAAGGAAAATCAAGGCATAGGTTACATGGAGAGCAGGTAAATTCCCAAGCTAAAGGGGTATGTGAGGGAATTATACAGTATTTTCTTTCCATTCCAGAGAAAAGAGTAGAATTGAACCAGCAAGAGAGGGTAAAGATCCTCTGGCTTTGAGACTATTATGAAAGAGTCAAAAACAAGAACAAATCCATGCCTTCTTTTATTTTTTCGTTTTTTAACTTTTAGCTTTAGGGTTCATGTGCAGGTTTGCTCTCTAGATAAATTACATGTTGTGGGGGTTTGCTATACATATTGTTTTGTCATCCAGGTAGTATGTACGGTACCCGATAGGCAGTTTTTCAATCCTCACCCTCCTCCCACCCGCCTCCCACCCTCTGCCCTCAAGTAGATCCCGATGTCTCTGGTTCCCTTCTTTGTGTCCGTGTGTACTCAGTATTAGCTCACACTCAAATCAGTGCTTTAAACATCTTGACAAAAAAAATCTCTGGAGATTATTGCATAATATATAACTTACCTTCTCTGTATGTAATTTATACCTTGAGTTTTCCTTAAAATGTAGCAGAAACAAAATATGTATCTGTTTACTTCAATTCATAATGAGGAGGGAAGATAGATGCCAATAGGGTTCAAAGTCTGACTCTGTAACTAATGAATTAAATGGTACTACAAGCAACATGGATTCTTCATATATACAAAGAGGACTGATTGTATATATGATGATAGATGGTAGCCAAGGTTTCTTTTTGTTTGAAAACCATGGCCGCTGAAGCCACAGAGAAGTGCATGAGTCCAGATCCTAGATGTCAGGAGCTTGATATTCTAAGGAGGCATCCCTCTCCTTACATTCCTGTGTGGCAGCAATGAACGGTCCCCATGAGAAGCTATAATAGGATGAGACTCAGGGGACTTTTGCTTGGAAGCTGTGTTGGGGTGACATCGCACTGTGCATACCCGTCTCGTCAGTTTTATGAGATGTAGTTCACTGTATGACAGTGGCTTTGAACATTGTGAAAGAAGACATCCTATGGCATCACTACAGTTTATCATCTCCTGCTGAAGGTTCTCACTCTTCAGAAGTTCACAGCCAAGCGAGGACTGGGAAATTATTATTATTCCTCATTTACACTGAGACAGAGTTGAAGCTCTGGCTGCAGTCAATAAATCACTTTGATGATGATTCATTAGCCGTGTTGAGATCCCCCAGCCGCTCCAGCACCAGCGTCACACTTGGGCTGTCTTCTCATCTTAATTGCAAGGTTTCACTTCTGGAGAAGCACATCAGCCTTTTCTACTCAACTGTTTTCTGGACATATTTAATTTCAAATTAACAACTATCTATCTATAAATCCGGTTTTTCGTGTGTGTGTGTGTGTGTGTCTTAATGTGCTTAGGAAAAAAGCAAGAATGCTTTCAGACTGTCTTTTCTTAAACAGCTACAGATGATAACTAATTTTTATCTTAACCATGAAGAAATTAGTTATGTGCAGTATACAAGTGGCAGGTCAGCCAGGAGAGAGAAACAAATTGTGGACAATTTAAATTTGACATACAATTAAGAAAAATGTAAATTGAAACTTGTGGTGTTTTCGCTAACTTGTATCCCACCAAATGCTGATTTTCTAGAGATAACAGTGAAGAGGTGCCATTTCCTGCTGCCATGGTACATGCCAACTACCATATAAATTTGATAAATAAGGCTCATTCCCTATGGGTGGGTGCAGTACCAAAGGGAGAAGTCTGGCTTGTGCTTGTAGGACAAAGTGAATGAGGACAGAGATAGCTCTGGCAGCCTTCTCCTCCTCATCCCCTGCTGCTGCAATGATGATATAAGTATGAGCTCAGTTCTCCCCTATCCTTACTATGTAGCTCTCTTTCTTTAAAATGAGTAACTTTGAACTAAACTATCTCAAAATCTTTTTCATCTCTCGCATTAGTCTTTCTTCTTTATTCTCAGTAATAGAATTGTAGTATTTTGTCCTCTCCTCCTGAGAGCCTATTAAAAGCATTTGAGGGCTAACATACATTCCATTTTCCCCATAATACATGACCTCACTCCCTGGCATTCTCAGAATGTGTTCTCCCTTTAACGTCTCCCCCTGCACAAATTTTACTCATCTACAAGGGCCATTTCAAATCACATCCTTCATGAAGCTTTTGTAACTAAATGCAATTTCTCTTTCCTTTGAATTCGTAAAGTATACCATGTAACTCTTCCATATAAATAGCATCATTATGTGTGCATATTACTTTTTCCCTTGACTAGAATAGATTTGCCTCAAGAATTTGGTGCTTGTCTTCTGTGTCCCCTCCTAGTCATCCAGAATAGTGCCTTTGCATATTTTATGTAATTAACCACCTTTTTTATTTTAAATCAGCAAGCGCATTTTACCCACATGAATTCTGTAATGGGACACGGAATTAATTGTGCTATGGTAAAAAATGTTCAAGCAAGAGTTCTTTATTATAACTTTTAAAGCAATTAGAAGAATGAAGGATAAGTTCCATTTTAAGGGTAAAAATACTTGCAAACCCTGCCAGAAGTTGATATGGTTTAAAGTAATATGATCCAAAATGTGCCTATTACAAAAGAGGGTTTTTCAGTCTAAGTGAATGTATGTGTATGTGTCTCTGTGTGTGTCCAGACAGGGGCTTACCTGGGGAGTGGCAGTGGAGGAATTTTTGGAAATCATTGCCTTCTGGGGGATTTGGAGTTTTAAATGCATCCTCTGCTCCCCAAGATGTTTTTTTCTGGCTCATTTCTTTACTGCTCTGAGCGTGAGTCAAGGTCTAAAGCATTTCATTTAGATTCATTCTCCTTTTAGATGCTGAAAATTGTACAGAACTCTTATTTGAGAGCAGGTATCATTGTAAAAACAAAGGCAAATGAAATTGGTTCTTGCATTAGTGTGTCCTCATTCACAAAACTTGTAATATTTGCTTTGCAAAAAGAAAGAAAACAGAAAAATCTTAGTTCACCTTACTCTACTGTTTCCAACAGGCATTTGTAATGGTGTTACACATACGTAAAAGGTGGGTTTATGTTTGTTCCAGTTATTTTGTATGTTTTATCCACATAACTATGTTGTATACACTTTTAGTTTATAGGCCCTTCATATTTTGCTCATCGTAGTTAGTAAATCCTTAATATTAGATGCTTAATTGGCATTGATTAATAATAGGATTCCTTATCAGGGTTGCTGCTTTTAAATATTCAGACCTTACACATTTCTCTGTCATTGTTAACTAGAAGAAGTAACTAAAGGGGTTACTTAGCCCTGGGAAACTGTCATATTTACAGATTAGTTAAAAAAAAAAATAGCAGATCCTATATAAAAAACAAAAGGCAAAGAATGAACGGTGAGCAGGCCAGGAAGAAGTTAGCCAAGAATTAAGCTATCATTGAAAGAGGGATTAATAAGTTGGATCATATGTAAAAGAGATTAAAATTGTTGGATTTTTACTAAAGAAACGTGTTGGTCACTCTTAAAAATGCAGAGGAGTGATAGCGTAGTAGGAACAGAAGCCAGATTTCTATTCATTAAGAAGGTGTTAAAAACATACTGAAAGCACAATGGCAGGAAATTAAACTTTTAAAAAGAAGTTTGTCAGTGATACGAGAAGATACATACATGTGAAGGCTTCATTATCAAGGAGGCCTTTATGTCCAAGATGAGAGGAGTCTATTTATGTTGAAAGATCAAAAGGACCAGGAAACTCCAGAGATCCAGGGAGAGATGGAAGAAATGGGGAGAGGATGGGTGAAGTGTGGAAGTGGTATTCCTCAAGATGGAAGATGGAATTCAGACTAGGGGGTGGGAGCCTTCCGAGAAAAGTATGTTTAGCTCCACCTTTGAAAGTAGAGACAACGAAATGAGAGATGATGAGTTAGGTATGAAGGTGAAGACACTCAGAGATGACAGCACTGATAGGTGGCAAGAGTCTTTACTAAAACAGAGACCATAGCATCGGGGATAAGGCACTGGGTTAAGGGTAGGATTTAGGAAGGTTAAAATACTTATCAAGGAGAGTGGGTTAAATTTTGAACCACAACATGGACTAAACTATGTTGAACATAAAGTATTTTTCAGTTCTGAATTTCCCTGTAGCAGAATTACAGTAGGAAATAGTGGCCAGAGTGGACTGGAGGCCCTGCCTGTGGGCAAGCCTGCCCTCGGCAGCCATTCTCAAGGGCCACAATATGTCTCAATCACCTGTCAATTAGGCCCCAAGTACTCTGTAACTAAGTGTAAGTACTCTTGATTTTGATTGAGTTTTTAAAAACTCATTAAAACAGATTAAAATTCGCTCCTAAAATAATGCCTCTCACTGTCGATTTAGTGTACTTCCTTGAATTGAAAAGAAACCTGTGGAGTTAGAATCAGGGTTGTGGAAATTATATGTGCTTTCCCCCTCATCTGAAAGTGACTCATGGATTCAGCTGCTGTTACAGATTTACCATTAATTGTTATGGCAGTCACAAATTATTTAGAGTTTCGTGGTTCAAGTTTTATCGTTAGTTGGGTTTTCTGTGTAATTTTTCTGATGAATTAATTTTTTTCTCTGAGACAAGGTCTCTCTCTCTCACCCAGGCTGGAGTGTGGTGGCACAATTATGGCTCACTGCAGCATCTGACTCCCAGGCTCAAGCAATCCTCCCACCTCAGCTCCCCAAGTAACTGGAACTAGAGGCATGTGCCACTATGCCCAGATAATTTTTTGTAGATATGTGATCTTGCTATGTGGCCCAAGCTGGTCTCAAAGTCCTAGCTTCAAACAATCCACCTGCTTTGGTCTCCCAAAGTATTGGGATTACAGGCATGAGTCACTGCCCCGGCCAGATGAATGAATTTTTAATAAAGAAGGTATTGGGCAAAAATACAAAAAATTAGTCATGGTGGTGTGCACCTGTAGTTCCAGCTACTCAGGAGGCTGAAATGGGAGGGCTGCCTGAGTCCAGGAGTTCGAGGCTGCAGTGAGCCATGATGGTGCCCCTGCACACCAGCCTGGACGACAGAGTGAAACTCTATCTCTTTAAAAAGAAAACAAGAATGTATTGGCTGGGTGTGGTGGCTCACACCTGTAATCCCAGCACTTTCGAAGGCCGAGGTGGGTGGATCATGAGGTCAGGAGATCGAGACCATCCTGGCTAACACAGTGAAACCCCGTCTCTACTAAAAATACCAAAAATTAGCCAGCCGTGGTGGCGGGCCCCTGTAGTCCCAGCTACTCCGGAGGCTGAGGCAGGAGAATGGCGTGAATCTGGGAGGCGGAGCTTGCAGTGAGCTGAGATCGAGCCACTGCACTCCAGCCTGGTCGACAGAGTGAGACTCCGTCTCAAAAAAAAAGAAAAAGAAAAAAAAAGATAACAAGAAGGTATTGAATGGAAGAAGAAAATGAGAGTGGCACATCAACAAATTTCTTGCACTTGTATCTAAGCAATCTAAAAATACAATAGGGGATAGAGGGGAGGTCACTTTGCCATATCAGTCAGTATTTTCAAAAAAAAACGAAGACAAATTTTTAAGCTAGAAGTCATCAAATATGTTTTGCGTACACCATTTCTCAATAGAAAATGCCCCTTTGCTTGGTCTGGTCCTGGGTCCTTTTCTTCTTTTTATCTGTAAATTCTCCCTAAATGATCTTACCATGACCCATGACTTTAAATACCTCTAAATGCCATTGTTTCTCAAATACATAGTTCCTTTCCTGCCCTCTCTGACTATTCCATTTGCACCAAGATTCCTGGGATGTAAGCTCACTAGAGCATAGAAACTTCATCTGCTTTGTTAACAGCTTATCTCTAGTGCCCTCAAGAGCACTGAGTTGTTCAGTAAATCTTTGTTGAGTGAATGCCTAAAAACCTTGTCTAACCCAGTGACCATAAACAACAACCTGCTTTTTGCCTCACCTGTTCTGTTTTCCCCATGTCAGTAAACCACCATCTACACAATAGCTCAAACCAAGAACCTTAAACTCATTCTTCCCTTTTCTCCATCTCCTAGTCCCATCCTAGTCTAGGTGATCTCTACTATGGAATCCTGCAGTGGTCTCCTTCCTTATTGATCACTTTGTCTAATCATTCTTTGCAAAACAACCAGAGCAATCTTTTTGAAGCCAAAATAAAACTTACGTCACTCCCCAGTTTGGCACCCTCTAATGGCTTTCCTTCACATTTAGCATAAAAGCCACACTCTTGCCTGCATCTCATGACCTGGTTTGTTCTCTCTTCCCCAGCCTGGGTGCCAGTTTCCCTTCACTCACTTAACTCTAGTCTCAGTGACCTTTCAGTTTCTGCCTTAGGCCTTTGTACCTGCTTTTCCTTCTGCCTGGAATACCATTTTTCCTGTCTTTCAGTGGATGTCCCACGTTGTATTTTTTGAGTCTTAGCTTAGATGTTACTTCTTTAAGGAGGTTGTTTCTAATAACCAGATCTGCATTAGCATGACCAACCCACCAACAAAGCTTCTCCAGCACATCACCCTGTTTTGTTTTCTTTATTGCAATCATCACTGTCTGAAATTATTGAGTGAGATTATTGAGTGTCTTTAAAAGCAGAAGTTGGGTCTCAGTCATTTCTATACCTGCCAAAACACAATCACATGCCTTAGACACAAATGGATCATTATAAAGTTTAGAAGGAAGACGGAGCGTGCTTTAAATACTGGTTCTGCTACTTGCTAGGTATGTGACCTTGTGTTTCACCTCTCTAAGTTATATTTTCTCATCTGTAAAACAAATAATGATAGAGAAAATAACTCTTCATAGGAATGTTGAAAGAACTAAATGAGACAGAGCATGTCCAGTGCTTGGCACACAGTATAAGTAGTGGATGTTGTTATGGTGATGATTTTTATGGATACGCAAAATGTCAATCCCAATAGAATCCAAGAGTAGCCCATCTTAAGTGACTATCTGAGAGTCTAATATTGGTGACATTCTATAATATTGACTGTCACAGAGCCAATACATAAATATTGTACCAAAAACTCAGCTGTGAATTTAGGCCTATATTCTTAATTAAGAAAAAGGTAACAGTGGAAAATCACTTCTGAGTCCTATAAATAGGAAATTGGATTTCCTAATGGGTAATTTAAAATACTTTGGGAGCATAAATACACCTGGAGCACTCAAGCTATAAGTTGGTTACTCAGAGAACAAGGGCACAGAATCCTGAAATAAGCAATAGCAAATGGGCACTTAAGCACTTAAAGAGCAAATTGCAGAAAATAAATTAATTCATTTAAATATGCATGAATCTCTTGAGTGGGGAATATGCTGAAATGGTGCTGAATGATTTCTTTTGTTATGTGTGTTCAGAAGTATTAATAATGCCTTACTTTGTGCTTTATACCTTTGAGGAGAACAAATCCCAGAATCTTTTGCCTTTATAAATTGTTTTTAAATTAATGGATTCTAAAACAGGAAATTCTAATCAAAGTATACACTGGTCACATTGATTTGGAAAAGTGGATAGGAAGTTTATCAGAGGACAGATGGATCCCTGAGAGAATGAAAAGTAGTTCTGATTACATCGTTAAAAAAAAAAAAAGTCGGGAGGCCTTTGGGGAGGCTGATATAATTTTGTAGAAACTTCTTAAAAGTTAGAAACTTGCTGACCTTTTGCCTAAAATACATGCTAACACTTAACCAACCTCTCGGATACTGTGTGGCACAGCAATTTAAGTTCTAAGAATCAATATACTCAATTGTAGACCATAGTGTATGTTCAGGATATTTATCAGAATTACTAACTCAATTATTTCAGCTCTCATCAGATCTCTTAATTTTCATTCCGGGCAGCACAGACACTAAAAATCTTGGTATTTTATGTCCTTGCATACTTAAAAACCAACTTTATGCTTACATAATTGAATAAATAAAGAAAAAGGACCGGGGAGGAGGCAGACATAATAGAAGCAGAAGCAAACTCTCGATAAAAGGACTATAAGATGCAAAGCTATGCTCTCTTTGATCTTTTTAAGGAGAAGGATTTAAGGAAATTCCGATTTGCCCTGCACATGGTGATTGCTAGGGAGCTTCCTTCCTTGGCCACATTTCATCTTTGATGCCAAGGCAATGAAGGGGAGCTTGGCAGCACAGCAAGAGCTGGAACCGAAGAGACCTCAACTGTAGAGTGGATGGAGCTGAGAAAAGGATTTGGCAGCCCTGCCTGAGAACAGAAATAATCAAAAGAGTTGCCAAGAACCATAAAACAAGGAGGGTAGGGATATGAGCTACATTGACTTGGTTTTCTGAACATGGAAAAATATTAAATCTATTTGCAGTCTGTTATTATGCTCATGTATTTCTATGAGTTTGTTATTACAGTAATTTCTATTTTGCCTTAGGGCTATGAATAGGATCAAGACAGATAAGTTTTGTTGTTGTTTGTTAAGTTTGGAAAAACACATACTTGCTCACACAGGATTTAAATATGTGTAACTTATGTATAAATGCATATATCCCCATAGTTGAATATTTCCATTGACACCGAAAGTTCATTTTTTTTCTTTTGGGATGCAGTGATATGTCACAATTACAAATAATCTTAGAAATCTTTTGGAGCACTGTAGAAAGAAACAGGAGCACATTCTGGGAACGTGGTGCAGCATTTGCAGAGTATGTCCTGATGGGTAAGGGATATGTACATCGCTGGCATAGCAAGTAGGGGTGGTGGAAAGGTGAGAGGCATGCTAGAAGTATTGGCGGCATCAGCTCATGTAGGACCCTGCGTACCATAACAGGATGTTTGGATTTACTCTATAGGTAATGGGGAAAGATTTTAAGCCTGGGTGTGGGGGAAATGCTCACCTTTGCGTTTAACAAAGATGCCTCTGGAATCAGGTACAAGTTGTATTACAGAAAGATACAGTAAATAGATTTTTTGTTCCTTTTTGAAATCAGACCATATAGTAAACTAGAAGCTTATCTCAGTTACCTGAATAAACACTCAAAAAAAGCATTTCTTACTCATTCTAAAAAAAAAAAAAATCTATTGAGCGCAATTTTTAAAACTTTTGGTTACATTAAATGTATTCTTTTTCAATATGTATCATTTACCTTTAAAATTCCAAATTCACCTTCTGTGTCTGCTTACATGGAAGGGAATATAAGGATTTTCTGTCTTCAAGGTTATGATTTGTGGAATTACTTGGTTGTTCCCAACAAACAAAATTGCAAATGTCTCTTCTCCTTGTGAGATGTGGTAGGACTTTATTTCTGTAATATATTCTGTGCTGTTGTTCTGACCAAACCTGATGACCCAACAATCTTTTGTTTAAGGTGAAGTGATGTATCTTAAAGTCCAGCTGTACCACAAATGAAGTCCTTTAGACATTAGAAAAATGTCACGATTACATACTCACCAACTACTCACCCACCTGACGGCATTTTACACTGCCTGTTACTGTTGCTAGAAGGATTATGCTTCCAGGTAGAATTCACAGAGGACCTACATGAAATGAGTTAGTATGTACTTAGGCAGGTACTAACTGTTCAATGTTGCTTCTTTAAGAAGATATATCCTGTAACAAACTGAAAAGCAGAATCTTCAAGAACTTTCAGTATGAAATATTTTCCATCCACTGTTACGCTTCTAGTGATTAACTTGCCTTTTTAATAGCTCTGTGAGATGTTTTTCTAATCAGTGCACATGAGCTGTCATCAAAACTAGAATTCCTAATTCTGAGCCAAAACAGTTGGAGACCAACCAAATCAGGATCTTTAATAAGGCTTATAAGGAAAAACCATCAATCATTCATTCACTCTCTCTGGCTTTGCATACATTATTGAAAAATTATATCAAAGTTTTTATACTAAGAAGGCTTTTACGACATTTGAATGTTACTCATATCAGCATGTAGTATTATCTAATCAAAATTTGATTTGCAAGGGTGAATCAGCTAATATATTCATAATTTTAATCCTGTTAACAACTCTGAAATTGGCTGATAATTACCTTAGGATTAGAGACTCTAATTTGTATATTGGTAATGTGTTTCCAGTCACCAGCTAATGTAATAACAATAATAAATTATACTTCTATCTTCATTGAGAGCGTGATGGACAGCTGAATTAGGGTATTTCCACGGGAACTGAATATCAAACTTTTCCCCTGAATATTAAATTAAAACCTTGTAAAGTTTCTGAACATTCAAGGCCATGTTTAGCGCTGTGCTAGTCAAGGCTTATCATGTTCCCAGTGGTTTTAATTCAGTTAAAATCTGTGCCTTAGTCTTATCAGCATCACTGTCACTGTCAGCAGAGTTTCCTCAGTGCAGTGCCAAACAAAACTGCCTCGTAAACCACATGAAAGCCAAAAACTTGGCCATGTAGCTTTACCTGCATTTATAGCAGGCATCCATCTAATTCACATAGTCAGAGAGGCCTCATAAAGAAAATTCCATTGCCCCAAAATATTTCTAATGATGTGTTTTAAAATCTGCGCAATAAGAGTAAATTAATGACGTTAAGACAAAGGATTTTAAACACCTTCTTAAACTGCAGAAGCCTTTGCTTACCAAACTTTACTTAGAATCTTAAAGCATAAAGATAGATAAGCAACTGTTTCGGCCGAAGTCTAATACAAATGCTATCACATAGGGTGCTTTATCACGTAAGATTTTTTAAATCACTGAAATAAGTTCATAACATTGTACATGAATTTCACACTTTATTTATGGACTATTTTTTCCTGCAAAAAATAATAGCTCATAAAAATGAAGTGAATACTGAGTGCTTCCTTTTGTGTCAGCAACTCTTCAACTGCTTTCTGTGAATTGTCTCCTGTAATCTAACAGTGTCAAGTACTATTTTACAGGTGGGGAAACTGAAGCTTAGAAATATTAGCTTTGTTGCCCAGGATCACAAAGCCTGTAGGCAGTGGAGTTGGGATTTATTTTTTCCTCTGGCCAACTGCCGCCAAAGCCCATGTGCTTACCACTCATACACTCCTACCTACCGTGAAGATAGGATCTTTGACCAGCATCTCAGAATTCACAAGTCTGCTATGGAGAGATTCTTCTTTTCAGACATGCTTGAAGAGAATTTTGCAGAGCATTAGTTGCCTGATGACTTTCTAATAAGCCCAAGGGCCAGGGGGTTTTTTTGTTTGTTTTTTGTTTTTTTTTTTTCTTATTACCTTCTTTGATACCTCCTGACAAATTGCTGAAGCAAATGCAGTTAGAGCTGGATTCTCAACCCTGGCTGTGTACCGGAATCACCTGGGAGTCTGTAAAAAGTACTGCTGCTTTGGTGCCACATGTTGAGGGTCAAGGTAATTGGTCTCAGGTGTAGCCTAGATGCTGGGTTTTTGTTTTGTTTTGTTTTTTTAAAAAGCTCCCTAGGTGTTGCCTGTGCAGCCAAGGTTGAGAGGGCTGCTCTGAAAGCTGAGCTGCTGTGCTCATGCATTTGCCTGCATAAGGTGTGCAGCTACATAGGTGCAACTGGCAGAGTAAGGTGGGCCACAAAAATGAAATCATTCTGTTTTCCTGTAACAGGACCTCTTAGTAATCCTGAGCGTTTAATATCTTCATATCAATCCACAGAATGCAGTAATACCCTAAGAATTCACAAATGGATTCTTGAGCAATAGTCTAGGTGGTCCCATCCATTGTATATATGTTTTATGACCCCTGGCCTTAGAACATGTTTGTGATTTGAGAGGCAATACAATCTCAAAGTTTGGAAAAGCACTGGAGCATAGAACATGGGACTGAAAATGGACAAATTCTGTTGAAAGGAAACATTTGTTTATGTCAATTAACTGCAGTGGTAAAAGAAACCTATTCTTTACATGGAGCTCTTAATATTTCTTTAGTAACCCACACTACAGCTTTTAGCCGGAGGACATGTCATATGCAACCCCTTCCTTATGACTGTGACAGAGCAAAATGGCTAGTGTCCAGGAAGGGAGCCACAGCCCTAGCAAAATATAAGTAAATAAAGACGATAATAACTTACATGCCCATCGCTAAATTATTATTAGCCAAGAGTGGCAAGTAGATGAGCTGTTTTCTGTGATTGCATGTGCATGCAATTATGTTTCTGTCTAGAGTAATTAACTGTATATTCACTTGTTTGCTTGGAAACAAAATGGATTATATACCATCACATGATTTTCATTGCAGAAAACAAATAGCTGTTTAGTGGTATAATATCCCCTACCCCACCCTCAAAAAATCCATAAGTTCCTCCTCCCCCAATCTAATTTTGGTGTCTTGTGACTTTTTAAAATCATGATTGTTTAGTTCTACTAAGTTCACTGTGCTGTCATATTAAAGGTATTCCTTTTTTAAATTACAAATTAGAATTTATGTTGTGGCTTCCTGCTTCCTTTTTTCTCTTTCTACATCCAGATTACAGTTGTAATTATTTTCTGCATAACTTCCTATGTCCTGTAGGTAAGTTTTCTTTTTTCTGAGAATTGTGTTACAACAGGGATTAACAGAGTCCTTGGAAGCATGAAGACAAATAATTGCCTACAAAAGACACGAATTGAGAAAAATAATAATTGATATGCTTGAGGTCTAAGTTAATTTGTACCAGTAGCCTATAGGATTGCTTTTAGCTGGAGGGCAGAGAGCAGAATCCTCTTGAACAGCTCCCCCCTTGGTAACTGCTGACTGTGAATGCACAGAACAATGAGTGCTGAATCAGGGCCTCACTAAAAAGTTATCATTTTGATTTTTTTCAATTAAAATACATCATGTGTGATATTAGAGTTACTGAAATTATTATGCCAAATGATGCATTGACCTTGTTGTAAATTTTGGACTTCTTTAAGGCAAACCACTCAGCTGTGCACTAAAACCTGAGCTATAGAAAAAGAAGAGTAATGGCATTGCATTGACAGTCTGTTTGTTGGTTTTCTGATCCAGGCTGTTGCCCCCCAGGACTCTAAGAGCCCTGGGTCCTTGTCAGATTCCTTTCAGTACCTCAATTCCTCGATAACTGAAAAATAAAATAATTGTGGTGAGCTGAGGAACTGTGGGTCAGGACTGATGTATTACATCCTTTCTTTCTCTGTGTGCCCAGATTGCCACTCGGCTTTCTCATCATTCTAGCACCCTCAGACTGCGTCTGGATCTGAAGCATCTGTCTCTGTATTATTCCACACTCTTGGTAAAAGTCACTAAGGTTCAGTTGGCCATATGAGTGGGAAATATGAGTGACTGCTTGAAGCAACACACACTCTAAGGAAGGGAGAGAAAGAGAACACCTCATCTTCTCCTGTCAGCCTCTTAAAGTAACTGACTCAGACAAAAGGCAAGAGAGAGTAGCTATGGCAGTAGCTATTGCCATGGCCTGGGTGACCCAGTGTTCATCAGCTGCAAGAGCTCAGTACAGCCTGCATGGCACAGTTTCACACAGTGCAGAAACAGCCAAGAGGGTGAGGACTGTAGGAGGACTGGGTTGTTTCAGCTATCTAAGATTTTTTTTTTTTTTTTCCTGAGTTGGAGTCTCAGTCTGTCACCCAGGTTGGAGTGAAGTGGAGCCATCTCAACTCACTGCAACCTCTGCCTCCCAGGCTTAAGCGATCCTCTCACCTCAGCCTCCTGAGTAGCTGGGACCACAAGCATGAGCCACTATGCCTAGCTAATTTTTTTGGATTTTTGGTAGAGATGGGATTTCACCATGTTGCCCAGGCAGGTCTTGAACTCCCAGTCTCAAGTGGTCCATCCACCTTGGCCTCCCAAAGTGCTGGGATTACAGGCATGAGCCACCGTGCCTGGCTAGAATTTTTTTTTTTTTAATTGAGAAACTTCAACTTGACACTCGAATTGCCATGATAATTAACTGCTTAGACTTGCCGTCCCAGCTATATGTTTCAGGATGTACCTGTAAAGAAAAGCCAGTCTGATGAATATGCGATTGAATGTCTGATCAACCGTGACTTGTTTTCTAGGCTAGAACTTGCTTTTTGCCAGAAAAAAAAAATAAGTGTAATTCAAGTGTATGGGAAAAGATACTAGTCTGATCCCTAGTTTGAATTTTTTTGTTCCTCCTTCTATAGTTCCATTATGTTCGCCATTAGTGACCCCTGCAGAAAGGTTAATCAATCCATCAGTCAATACAAGATAAAATAAAAGTCTGGGTTTCAGGACCCAAAGCCTGACTTTTCTCTTTCTTAGATACTTCATCTGACTTCCAGCAGCTCCTTACTCTGGCTTAAGATGACAGGCTCACCCTCCTTGGCATTAGAGTCCGACTGTGGTGCAGTACCTCTGACTTTATCCCTTCATCCTTTACCTTCAGCAGACACTAATCTGCCTCCTTGCAGAATATTACTTAACTTCCTGGGGTAGGAAGTGAAACTCAAATGCCATAAAAAGCATGCCTTTGGTTTAGTCAGACCCAGAGTCCACAGGAATGATTTATTATGTATAGGTTTATCAATGAAACGTTTTTCCACTTTAGGGAACAGACATTATTCTATTCCTGGCAATAAACTAAAATAGATGCTACAAGATAAACAGAATGATTTCACCAGTTCAGACTTTGTGGGACCTAATACGTTATAAGAAAAATTTCAAATAAATTACAAATTGGAGTTGTGTCCTGCAATTGTATAAGACGGTGGCCACTGCAAAGTGATTTCTGCTTTTAGAATGAATGTGCTTTTCCTACAGTTCAGTGTGACACTTATCTGAGCCCGACAGTGATAGCAAGACTTATGAGCCAAGCCCACTGTTGGACCTGCAGTGCCACCTACAGAATAGATTGGATAATGTGGATTCTGTTTCTCCTGTGCACTTCAGATAACGTGGCCACAAGGGAAATAAGATGTGTATATGTTTAGAATTAGCTGTGTACATAGAGTAAGGCTTTTTTGCTACAAAGAAAAATGGTTGCATATTTGCAAAATGCTGTTGCTGTACTTAAGGCTCTACTACCTAGACTCCTAAGGCAATGGAGTATTGTTTCCTATTATATTGATGAACTGGATAGCCCATTTGTTTCAAAAATTTGTTTGATAATCTGTGTAAGATGACGTTCTGGTTACCTTGAATAGATTGTATTGGAATGAATATTAGTTTCATTATTTATGTATTTATTATCTCTACTGCTTATATCTGTCTCCAACTGCCAGAACATAATCACCATGAGGGAAAGATTTTTACCTATTTTGTTCACTGATTTATTCCAAGTATTTAGAACAATGCCTGGCACAAAAGCAGGTCTTCAAATATTTGTTATTTGACTGAATAAATATAACTGTACTTTGCTAGTAAGTAGAACAAATGTGGAAAGATAGTCAATTATTCTCCTTGAATTCTGTTTTTTTTTTTAAAAATGGGCACACCTGTACCTCTTCTTCCTATATTACTGTTGTACTGAAAATTACATGAAATAATGGATTGAAAAGTGCTATAAACTATAGGTACTATAAAATTTAGGTATTTTCCCAAGAATCTTTTTTTTTCTTTTGGTAGAGCTCTAGAAATTTAGAAAATGTAAAACATCCCCCCATTTCCCCCCATAATTTCCTGAAGTACTTTTAGAATGTATATATCTGAGCCCCACATCACAAGGTTGGGGCCTGCCAGTGTTCATGTTTATTAAGAATCTCAGATGATCCTGAAGCATGCTATTATAATATTTGAGAACTTATATCATTAAAAGGGGGTTGAAATTGAATTGAATTCAAAATGGAAGTTATACCTTTAATATTATCCTCACCCATTATTCCTGATAGGATGTTATTTCTGACTGGATATATTTCTTTGTCTTAAGGAAAATACATAATATTTTAATTGCTCTGTATTATTTAGCTTATGGTATAGAGTATTACCTGACTTAAAAAAATAGAATAAAAGGATCTAGAAGTATGTAGTAAATTAAGATCATTTTAGTATATCAAGTTTATTTAATTTTAGAGAATTTTATATATATTTCCCAAGGTAGGGTACAAATACTATATGAAGCAATATAAAAAGGAAGCAAAAGGAAACCAGCCTAAGTTTGTATAAGACAGACTTTAATTTTATTTAAGAAATTCTACTTGTTAATTTTGGTGCTAAAATGCTATAGAGTATATTAATGTGCTTTGACATATTATAAAAATAGTTTTTTTGCACGGAGGTTATTTCTCTATTGTCTTTCTTAAGGCTTTTCTGAGAAATAAATGGGGAAACACTGTATCTTTCCCCAGATTTGCTAATTACCCATGTAAGAATTCAAACATTCTTTGTGTTATAATAGTTCTATAGATAGATATATGCTTTCATAGCACAAAAGTATCTCTTAGGCAAGTTAAATGCATTTTCACTTATTTTATGTTTGGTTTTGTCTTGAGAATAGTGTCTGTAGGCTGAGTCATCATTTATAGCATTTGCTTCACAATATGAATGAATGGAATATGTATTTACTCTAAAACAAAGAGGAGTATTTTGGATAGTGGATAAAAGTGAAATTTAGAGTCAGGTAAGCCTTAGATGTAAATAATTCTGGCCCTACCAGTGGACTTCTTCCTCTAACTCACCTTCCAAGTGTATTCATTATATTCATACATTCATACACACACACACACATACACATTTATTTTAATGGTGTCCATGTACCAGGTACCACTGTGCTAATGTGCCTGTGATAAATCAAATTCAAGAATTCAAGGGCTCCTGTGACATTCTGGGAGGGAAGTGATAATATACCAAATATAACAAAAGTGTAACAATCAAGATAGACAGTATGATAAGTACTATAGAGTAAATTAGCAAATTCAAAACACATAGAATAACTGAGGAAGGTCCCATTAATAACGTTTCCGTGAAAGATCCCTTTGGGGAGGTAAGATCTACTGCAAGAAGAGCTGAGGAAAGAGAATCTGGACAGAGGGGAAACAAATGTAAAAGGCAAAGGCCTTGGCACTTCTGAAGACCAATAAAGAGGCCTAGGACAGGGAATAGTGGCTGAATTTGATGTGGATATGAGAGAAAAAGGTAGGCAGGAGGGAAAACTGGTAGGCCACCGCAGGAGGTGTGTGTTTTATTCGAAGAGCATTAGGGAATCATCTACGGGTTTTAACCAGGAAGTGATGCCAGAGTAAACTATCCAAAACATCTTGTTACTCTCCTCCCTAAATAGCTGATGGATGTCCATTGTCTACCCACAAGACAAAACTCAAGCCCGTTTACCAGGTCATCAAGTCCTTTAGGACATGGTGTGTTGTTAAATACTCATTCCTCACCATTTTGTGCCTTGCACTTTTCAGTCCAGCAACAGCAAACTGCTTTCAGACTCCAGTACCTCCCAAATTGTTCCCACCTTCCTGTTGACATTTCTGCTCCTCTACCTGCCAATATGCTCTCACTCAGGCCAGCTCCTCACTTTTTCAAAGGGCCTTTCTCCCTTGCACTCCTACCCCGACCATTACAATCCAGAACTCACAGTACCATATGTATATTTAATGTCCTCATCTGTTTATGAGTTTCCCTGGGGACATGCGGAGAAAACTGCCAAGGAGTGAAGATGCTTTCAGTAAATGTCACATGAAGATTTTGGGTAAAGGTAGCTGTGTGGATTAATAAGTTTAATCAAGTGCCAAGGTAGCATAGTGGGACAGTCTTGAGTAGACAGTAGGTGCTAACCAGATCATCATTCACATTCATTCTCATTCCTTTCCCCTTGTCTGTCTGGCAAGCTTTTGTTCCTCTTATCATGTGCAAGTACTTTACAATGGACACTCTCCCACTAGGCCTTGCAAAAAGGGGTCAAATCCTGGATCTGTCTCCAGAGGGCTTAGAGTCTAGCAGAGGAGCGGGAGCAGATTCATAAAAGAACAAGCAGATATACAAATGCACAGGACGAAGTGATAAATGAGATTATGAATAGGAAGAGCTAAAGTCCTGGACTGAAATGAAAGTCTCACCTCATTTGTTTCTTAGAAAAGAAGGCTGGAGAAAAATTTCGCATTATTAAGCCTTCATTACTTTTCCAAAATATCCTGCGGCATGCTTACTAATGTATTATGAAATTCTTATGAATAAATAATTCTAATGTCGCATCTCAAAATATGTGAACAAGGGGTATTTTTTCAAGTTCTTTTCTGCGTATTTCATTTTGCATGTTACCTCTAAGAAATGCTATATAAACAGTTGGATATATTTATAGAATTGATGTACCATAAATCCCATTACTCCTTTAGATAATCATGCGTAACTGCTGATGAGTGTATTAACCCATTTTTACTACTGTAAAACATCTTTAAATGGATTCTAGTTTTATAACATACCCATGGTCAAAGCATTTTAAAGTTTGTAAACATAATGTTCATAAAAACTAATTTAAGGCAAGGCACGGTGGCTCACGCCTGTAATCCCAGTACTTTGGGAGGCCAAGACAGGCGGAACATGAGGTCAGGAGATCAAGACCATCTTGGCTAACACGGTGAAACCCCATCTCTACTAAAAATACAAAAAGTTAGCCAGGCATGGTAGCAGATGCCTGTAGTCCCAGCTACTCAGAAGGCTGAGGCAGGAGAGTGGTGTGAACCTGGGAGGAGGAGCTTGCAGTGAGCCTAGATCGCACCACTGCACTCCAGTCTGGGCAACAGAGCAAGACTCCATCTCAAAAAAAAAAAAAACTAATTTAAAATACACAACAGTAAATTCAAGTTAGAGCTTACATTTGAGCTCCATTTTAATTGGCTTTAACATTACTTGTTCATTATTTAGTTTTGCAACAGTCTAAAAACATCCAATTGCTGAACATTGAAGGCATAAGAGATCATCTTTCCCTATCAAATAAAATTCCAAGTTCTAAGAAACACCAATATAAATGTTCCTCATCCCTGTAAGCCTAGCAAGCACAGTGCTCATGCATCCTGTTTGATCTGAAGAGCATCATAGTCACTTGGAAGACATAAGATCTTCTACATAGATGAAGAAGACAGTATGTAGCAAAATACAGTTATGTATGTATTTCAGAAAATAGGTAGCAAGAAGTATAGGAGAAATCACTGTCATGCTCTGGGAAGGCCTTTTAATTGAGCCTTAACAATTGGGTAAGATAAATAGGTGAAAAAGTGGAAGAGGCAAGTGAGAGAGATGGAAAACGAACATTCCGGGCAGGAGGGAGAATACAGATCTAGATGTGGAAGCAGGAATGAGCATCCTGGCAACTGAGCAACCCACCTCTTCCTTACACTTAAAATATCCTGGAACCTAATTATCATATTATTACAGGCTAAAGATAGGCCTGTCATACACCCGAGTGAAGGCAATTTTTATGCTGCTTCATATATAACAGGACTGAGGAGTACAGAGGTTTCAGCACCCGTTGTAGGGGAAGAACAGATCTGAATGTGGGCTGAGAAAGGGGAGGAGATAGTGACCCGAAAATAGTACTTTGTCTTGACCAAAGTTTTCAAGTTCCTTGAGGGTATTTTCAACTAAGATGCAAACAGCAACTGATTCTTTTACCATAAAAACAAAAGAAATTCTATTAAATCCATCTGAGGTAACTCAACAGTTAATTTTTTTTTTTTGCTCCCCTTTTCTCTCTCCCATGCCATCCTTCAATTTAATGTGTTAAGATTTTAAAATGGCAAGCATGAAATGTAACAAAACATGAAGTTTCTTACAAAGTTTTTTAGCTGTATTTATACAGCCAATAGTAAGGCCAGCCTATGTGACATAGGCATCATTTAACTAGAGATATTCTACTTGATTCCCTAGGTCTTTGTACCTTATTACAGTGAATTAATACAATTTAAGTCTTGCTAGAATTGTATCCTTTAACAACAAAATAATGTTGCTGTCACCTAGGTGTTATATTATTTAAATGTATCTTTTCAAAATAAATTGTGTTAAATATTGAGGTAAAGGTTTACCATTTTAGCTGGATATGGTGGCTCATGCCTATAATCCCAGCACTTTGTGGGGCCAGGAGTTCAAGACCAACCTGGGCAACATAGCAAGACCCCATCTCTTTTTAAAAATGTAGCTGAGTGTGGTGATGTGTGCCTGTAGTCCTAGCTACTCGAGAGACTGAGGTGCCGGTGTAGCTTGAGCCCACGAGTTTGAGGATACAATGAGCTATGATTGCACCACTGCACGTCAGAATGAGACCCTGTCTCTAGAATATAAAAAATAATAAAAAAAAGATTTGACTTATTTGAGCACATGAGAAAGGGGAAGAGGAAGAAACCTTTATTAAATGCAGATTTAAATGCCTTGTGCAGTCTTAGGCACTATTTACTCATCATAAAAACCCTATAAAATAGCTATTAGCATTTTCAAATTAGAGATTGGAAAACAAGCGTTTAGACAGTTCAAGGCCTTTAAATTAGGGCATATAGAGTACAAAGTATATAAACATATGAATGATGCAACAAGAAGTAAACAGAAACCAATTCAGTATATGTCTGGCCAGTGAGGTATGATTTTGAGTCCATACACACATATACACACACATGCACACATGTGTGCACGATTATGAAAAGAGAGGCAGGAGACATTTCGGAATACAAGAAAAAAGGGAGGTCATTTAGTTCCTGTCAGTGACCATCTTTAGAGCTTTTAGTATTTATGATGACACCCAAAGGGTGTCATGGATAAAGTGACATGTAGAAATGTCAAAGCTAAGTGTAATTTTGAAAAGAACCTGATGTAAAAACTGCCGAGATAAAGCCTGGCTTAAAAAAAAAAAAAAAAGAAAAGCAAAAACAGCAATAGGAAGATGATGATTGGGGAGCTAATGAGCAAGAGCAGAGCGGAAGATGAATGGAAGTATAAGGCAGCTTTGCATAATCATGCACTTCATGTCGTTACATACATAGAAAGAGACCATGCTTAAAACCACAGTCCCAAAGGATTTGTGCCTTTTCTAGTCTGAAGAAATGTGGCATATGATTACTCATATATTCTGGTTGCCATGCACTATTCTACCCTCCTTTACCCCTCTATAGGCATGTGATATGGGGGAGAGAGAACATATATTATTCATTAAATGAAACATGAACAGGGGAGACATATATCTTTGATAGTGTTAGAGAATTTGTAGGCAATTATATTATAATCACCCTCAATGTTTCTGTGTTTCTGATTTTGGACTGTTCATGGGTGGTAGCTACTGCAGGCTGTGATTAGATAAATGGATGCAATGGTAATTGTAACTGATGAATGATTGATGATGGCTTTATGTGTTGATGGCTTTATTCTGTACTCCTGGAAACAGCCTCTGGCCTACCAGAAAAGTAACCTCTAACAAGAGAGTAATTAATCTAAACTGTAAGCTCTAGCTTGTTTTCTTGGGGTGGCTGGGTAGGGTTGGGGGATATGGCATGTCTTTGGAACACTGAGGCTGTCTTTTCTAGCCTGTGCCTTTCCCCAAGTCTTTTTACTTTATGTCTCAGAGAATTGCTAGTTAGAGTGAGAGGGCTAGGAAAAGAATATAGGATTTCAGCATGGTAATTCAGTCAAATATGGCTGATTTCTCAAATAAAAGTACCTGAACTAGAAAGCTAGGCAGCCTAGGGGTAGATAGGGAGCCTACACCTGTGGGTTGAAGAATCATTTGACCTGCATTACAAAAAAAACAAATACTTCAGTAGTACTGCATTTCCTAAAGTTTTACAACTGCTTATATAGATTATCTAATGCTTTTCAGATAACGTGATTTCTCAGCATCCTTCTAGAGTTGCATGTGTGTCGGCGGAAGGGCAGATATATCTTGGTCACATTTATTGACTACATTTGACTCCCTGAAAAACAGACATGAACAACATATATATGGAGGTGGTAATTTTCTTCTCTGCATCCAGAAAACTTAGTCCTATCTAGTTGGCCCATCTTTTTGAACTGTAGTCATACCTTGGAGATTCCAGTTGAAGTGAGGTTGTTAAGACAAACATGAACATGATGAAAAATTACTTAGAATTTAAGAATGCCAAGAAATTGATGTATTAAATGAGGTTATAGGGGATCTATTTATGAAATGGGAGCGTTCCCTGACCCCCTCGCAGGACTCGTGTTGGGGTGTGGCTCATTTGCTTGGCCCACACCCCCTTACAGGACAGGAAGCATGCAGATGGGCTGGTGCAGGAGCTGGGCCAAGTGCTTCTGGGCTCAGGCCCCACAGTAGCATCTAGAGGTGTGTTACAATTAATGCTCTTTTAGCAGTTGCTATCCATGGATGGCTAAGTGTTAACGCCAGCTCAGTGGAGAGTTAGGGTGGCATCCTTTTACACTCTGCCCTCTTGATACCCGGGTCCTTGTCTGGCATCCAGGAAGAATCAGGTCATACGGACTTGAAGGATAGTGAACATGGGGATTTTACTGAGTGATGGAGGTGGCTCTCAGCAGAATGGATGGGGAGCTGGAAAGGGGATGGAGTGGGAAGATGATCTTCCCCTGGAGCTTGGCCATCCCACGGCCAATCTCCTCTCTGACTGTCCCCAGCCAAACGCCTCTTGATGTTCAAATGCTCCTTCTCTTCTCTCCTTCTCTGCTGTGCCTTTCTGCTGCTCTTCTGTTCCTCTGCTCGTGGAGCTTGGGGGTTTATATGAGCACAGGATAGGAGTGTGGCAGGCCAGAGTGGTATTGGAAAAGGCAACATTTGAGCATGAAAACAGGAATGCCTATTCCCACTTAGGGCCACCAGGTTTCCAGGCTTTAGGCGGGGGCCTTTGCCGGGGAAGCACCCTCTTCTACCCAGAATTTCCTTGCCTCCTGTCCATATCACTATTTATTGTGTTATCTGCTAGTTCATAGTGATAACCCTAGACTAGGGAAGGAGAGAAATAGGAGTTTGGAGGGGCAGCCATGAGAGAGCAGAAATCGGCCTGGAATCAGAGGCTCTCAGTTCTAGTCACATCTGCTTCATAGTTGAGTTATATGGCTTGAAGAAACCTATATTTCCTGATTTACTAATGTGAGAGTCTTTTCCCCTGCACTCCCGTGGCCTCCTTTGTTCCACAAAGAGATTGGCAGAATTTGCAATAAGTCATTTGAAATAGAATATCAAAATAGAGAAAGAAGTCAAAACCATGGTGAAAAATCCGACCACAAATATGTAGGACAAAAATCAAATAATCTTATAATGCAGGGTTGTTGCTAAGTTCAAAAAAGAAAGAAGCTTTTACTTTAAAGGTATTGCCTGGGTGGTATTTCAGAGAGATACAGATTCAGCAACCAAATCTTGGAGCTGAATAAGACTCTTACTATTTACAAGGTTTGATTCGGTTTTTATTGTTTCATTTAAAAAAAGTATTAACTAATGCCTTCTTGTCAAAATAGGATTTTGATTTTAGTAAAAATTCAAATACTCATTAATAGACAAGGAGGAAATGGACTATATGTGCCCAAAGGGTCATAGAAAGAAGACAGAATTAAAAATAAGATTTTAAACAATATATGTCTTAAATTCTTCATGTCTCATAAAAGCCTCATAATTTGCTTCATATTGGATCTGATTCTATCCCTCAAACTATGGTGTCTAAGTCTGATCTTTCTAGCACACGCCACATGTTTGAAGTCAATTAACATTCCTTGGTTGTGAACATGTATTTAAGGTAAATATCCCTAATTTCTTTAATGATTCTTCATATAATATCTTCTCTAGATACCTTCAAAACACTCTCCTGTGGACATGTGGCAGTTGCCAATGTCTCTCTTAAAATGTGTTGCCAAGAACTGATAATGGTGCTCTAAAACTGGATTGATGAGTACATAGATCAATAGGTTGTTACTATCCTTTTTTAAACCTTATGGTTATTCTTCGATATCACTTAAGAATAGCTCTTTTAATAGTCACATAACACCACCACTATCAACTCATATTGAGCTTACAGTCAACTAATACTCTTGTGTTTCTTTCATATGAGATACTGTAAGTCAGGCCCCTGAGATACTGTAAATCAGACACCCTAACCTTCTGTTACTATTTTAAATGTAATTGCAAGACCTTATTACTGTCCCTATTTCATTTTATCTTGATAGTTTCCTAGAGCCAGGGAAATTTTTTTTAAGTTTGTTTTGATGTGATTTTTATGTTAGCTGGCACATGCTCATTAAAGAAAATTTAGAATGTTAAAAAATTAAACATTATATACATTCAAAATTAAATATTATCAGTAATTATATCATTCAAATATAACTAATAACAGCAGTTTTTATATATTCTCATTGTTCCTATGTGCAAAGTTATTACACTATATATACAGCTTTTACATGCTGTTTTACAACAGACTTAGCATATCATATGCTGGTATATAGTCCTTATGGTTATATATTTATTACCTACACAATATTCAACGCAATGTAAATTTGCGTTTGTTTCCTTTGAACAATGAGGGTGCTTTTACTATTATAAATAACACTGTAATAGACATCATCATGCAAGAAGTTTTATCTGTGTTTAAGATTTGTCCTCTTAGGATAAATGCTCAGAAATTACTGAGCCAAAGACAATGAATTCTAAAAATGTCATTTCTACCACTTAATTAGTAGTAAGTGTGGAGACAGACAATGAATAGACAATATGCTTAGCCTCTAAAACACTCTTTACTTCTATTTTCATTACACATGTAATTACTTCTTCAGTATGTGCCCACATTGAGAGTGTATCCATTAGGATTCAGTCCAGCTGAAAGAACAAAGGCCCAGGATCACAATGGTTTAAACACAGGAAGGGTTTCTTTCTCCTGTGAAAGCCCATTCAGGTCAGTCTAGGGATGATCTCGTGGTTCCACTTCACACAGTTGTCAGGGACACGCTTCTTCCACCTTTCTGCTCCAGCGTTCCTGGAGCATTCCTGGGTGGGACCTTCATGCTCATGGTCAGAGATGGAAGCTAGAGCTCCATCCCATCAGCGTTCCAGGTGGCAGTGTAGATATAAAGAAGCAAAAGCTTCAGCTGTCTCTTTAAGGAAAATTCCTTTAATTGCTACACAAATTCTGCATATATCTTTTTAGCCGAAACTTTCTCGGACTTACCTAGCTTCAAAGGAGGATGGGAAGTATTATCTCTATTCTCAGGAACTATATATCTGGCTAAAAATCAGTGGTTCTCTTCTTCTGGATGAAGAGAAAAATGGATATTGGGGGGTTACAAGCCATTTTTGCCATGGAGAATAGATGGTGTTTCTTTCTGTTTTTAACCTCAAAACCTCAGGACCTAAAGACCTAAGTCAAAAACACAAAAATGTGGAAGATTTCTGAATATTTTTTGAATTGAATTTGCAGTTCTTTTAGGTGCATTTTCCCACCAGTCACAAGTTTCATTATGCCACTTGAGCCATTTATTTCTAAATCCATCCTGTAACTTAAATTCTGATGGAATTCAGAGATGATACAACTCAGCACCAGACAACTGTTTTTAGCCAGTACTGCTGCAGCCCAAATCTGTAAACTGTGGGGTTTGTATTCTCTTCCATATGAGATCTACCACCATAGAGGAAGTTTGTTTAGAACTGTGGGGTTTGTATTCTCTTCCATATGAGATCTACCACCATAGAGGAAGTTTGTTTAGAAAGTATTGTGAATTAAAAATGTATACAGAGTTATTGTGTATATAGCACAAAAGTAGAAAAGTGATGTTCTCCAAACCATAGAAGCCAGGGAGAGTCCCACTGAATGGAATTAGAGTCATCATTTTCAGTATGTTTTATACAAACAAACAAAAGATAAATAAGAAATTGGGAGGCCAGGCGTGGTGGCTCACTCCTGCAATCCCAGCACTTTGGGAGGCCAAGGTGGGAGGATTGCTTGAGTTCAGGAGTTCGAGACCAGCCTGGGCAACATAGCAAGATCCCATTTCAAAAAAAAATTACAAAATTAAAAAACTAACTGGGTGTTGTGGCACGTGCCTGTAGTCCCAGCTACTCAGGAGACTGAGGTAGGGGGATCACTTGAGCCTGAGAGGTCGAGGCTGTAGTGAGCTGTGATCGCACCACTGCACTTACCCTGGGTGGCAGAGCAAGACCTTGTCTCAAAAAAGAAGAAGAAAAAGAAACAATTGGGCCGTTTGACTTAAAGAGCCTAATAATCTAAGTAGGTATTTAAAATCACCCGTCCATTATTCAAAGGCATGAATGTTTGTCAGGTGTCTGTTCACACTTTTTAAAAAGATTATTTGCTTTCTACCCCCTTTAAATTTAAATACGAAGAAAAGACCAGGGGCAGATTTCTTATCCCTGGCATAAAAATGTCAGTTTTGTCAGAATGTGAAAACTTTGACAAATGAGACTGTAGGTTGCTCAGTGGTTTCAACACATGTACAAGGGTGCTTGGTACCAGAGTGCTCCTCACCTGTTCAGTCATCTACAGTGAATGGCCTGACAGTTATTGTGCAAAGTTTGTAAATTTAACTTGGGAAGAGTGATAAAGAATACAGAAACCTGAAGTATATAAATGAATTGGAAACCAAATTCTATTTTTTGACACTTACAAAGAAAAGATGCTCATTTGCCTGGATTTGAATTTATTTACTTTCTGTCAAATATATATGTATATCATACTAGAGAACCATATTGCTCAATTTCTTTCCAATTTTTCTTCCAAAGCTGTAAGAGCAAAATTCACAACCCTAATAAGGTTTTAGAAATAAAGAACATTTTCTATCTTCCACCTGTTATTGATACAACCATTTAAAAAGTGGAGTGAATAATAAATCTAAACATTTCTATATTTTGCTATTTGCTACATTTCTATTTCCCCCAACTACCATCCTTTTCGTTTATTGATTTTTTGTTTTTAACTTTAGCTTATTATCATAATTACTTCATACCAGAGTATACAAAGCTTGACTGATATAACAATTTCAGAAAACAATGTCATTAGTTTGATATATTGTGAAAAAACTTACCCTATAGTATTGAAAACTATACTGACTAATACTCAAAGAACATGACCTTTCAAAATTAGTTTTCCTCTTTACCAAAAGGAGAGAGGAGAAGAGGTATTCCTTTCCCTAAGCCATAGGCTTTCTTGAGATTTTTTGAATTTTTTCAAATACCAGACACCATGCATTTTCATACTTACAGTGCCCGTTCTGGTAATCTGATAAGCATTCATTCAGCATAGCTTCCTATCAGTCGAGCGTTTGGTTTCTATCTAGCTGTGATTGTTTTTATTCTATTTGTATCCAGAAATACAACACTTAGTAGATTATCTTCTAAGCATACATGCCTGTTTTAAAAAATATAATCCTTTTTTCTACAAAACAAACCTATCCACATTTCTCCACCACATCCCATGTTTTTCAGGGTTCTCAAGGCAAAACTCTTTTTACTGTGGGTAGAACAGGTAGTCCAACTGACCCTTGGAGTTGCTTTTTAAATGTTTTTTAAGTTTCTATCTGCTTGAGCCTAGCATAGGAAGAAAAATGCAGTGACTGCAGCCTTATTCTTTCAAAAGTTGTTTTAAAGAATTCAGAAATGTGTCTATCAAAGGATATTTGGGAAGACTAAATTTTAAAGTAAGTGAAGCATAACTTACAAGGATGCAGAGATAACAAGAGGCTTAAGTGAAATGAGAAAAGAGAGAACGTCTTACATTGGATGCAGCTCTTTCTCAGGCCTGTGAATTGTCTGTATTTCTTTGAATTTTAAACTTGTTTGAATTATTCCTTTATTGCTGTTTTCATCCATTACATTGATCTCGGAGAAGCAAGCAGGGCAGTTAAACTCTCGTTCCAAAGTAGAACTGCCTGTGGATTGATTGGTAGTAAAGGCAAGGTGACTGAAAAGGGACTGTGCTTTATTTCTTATTGACTAGAAGTGTGTCTGTCCGATTAGTCTGTGCCAAGTACAGAAATAGCAGGTGCACATTGTTGAAGGATGTAGCAACTGAGGTTTTGTGCTTCCAGGGAGGCCAGGAAAATTCCTGCCCGAAATTTATCACCACTGGATTGTCGATTATTTTTCAGCTGTACTGCTGGTGATTCACTCTTTTTGACATTTCAATTCAAGTCAGCTAACATAAGTATTTTAAATCCAATCTTTATGCATGGCCCTGGGAATTTTAATGGATTCAAAAATTAATAAATATGGAACTGTCCAGGAAGTTTGAATCTAGATGATGGACAGACACTTTTGTGTATAAGAATGTATGTTGTGTGATTTCTTCAAACCAAACATAAGAACAGGTTCTTATTAGAATTAGAAGATTCTAATTTAGAAGAACTAGAATAAGAATTAGAAAAGTTCTAACTTAGATTTAGAAAGATAAAATATACTAGAAGTACTAACAAGAACAAAGCTGTTGATTTTTATTGTACAAAGCTAGATTCAAGATAAACCATGTCAACAGAGATATAAGTAAGAAATTTGTAATAAATATTAAAGGACATAATGAGGGTATAAGTATGTATACCCAAATTCTATTGCACAAAAATCCATATAGCATAAATTAAAGGAAGGTTAAAAAAAGAAACTGACAAATACAATGGTAATTATAGGCTTTAATTAACCTCTGTCAACCCAAGACAGATGAAGAAAGTAAGTAACCTTGGCCGAGCACGGTAGCTCACGCCTGTAATCCCAGCACTTTGGGAGGCCAAGGCGGGCAGATCACGAGGTCAGGAGATCGAGACCATCCTGGCTAACACGGTGAAACCCTGTCTCTACTAAAAATACAAAAAAAATTAGCCGGGCGTGGTGGCAGGCGCCTGTAGTCCCAGCTACTCGGGAGGCTGAGGCAGGAGAATGGTGTGAATCCGGAAGGTGGAGGTTGCGGTGAGCCGTGATAGTGCCACCACTGCACTCCAGCCGAGGTGACAGAGCCAGACTCCGTCTCAAAAAAAAAAAAAAAAAAAAGGAAGTAACCAAAAGATGTGAAAGGAAGAAAAGTAAACAAAAAGATATGAAAGATGTGAATTATTAGTAAGGATTACATAATATGGATAAATGTATATATACATACATATATTTATACATATATGTATATGTGAAATATACATACATATATTTATACATATATGTATATGTGAAATATACATAAATACAACATATATATGCATATGATTAAAACCTGTATAACAGAAACCATTTTAAACTTGCTTAGAAATTTACAAAATGGACTATTAAGTGACAAAAACATTGTTTCAGCCCTGAAATATAAATACATTCTACAGTCTGACCCAATGCAATAAAATACAAAATATAATTCATAAATTCATAACTAACATATCCTCAAAATTAAAAGTACCTTTAAGCAACTTTTAAATCAAAAGGCATTTTAAGAATTGAAAAATAATCCCTGCACACCTCAGGATACAGTATATGTGGCTTTTAATACTTAATGTTTTTAAAAGAAAAAGGATCCGTTTTTAAGTCAAGAAGTCATAAATGGAATAATACAGTGAATATAAGGAAGTCAAATGAAAGACACAAAGATGATCAAAGGAGAAATTTTAAATCACAAAATTGTTAAGCAGTCAAAAAATTTGTTAAAAAGAGACACTACTGGACAGTGGGCCATCAAACAAAAAAAGGAGAAATCACAAGCAAGTAAAATTAGAAACGAAAAAGAGCAAACATTTACATTAGAGATTAAGTGAATGATAATTTGCAAGTGTCTAACAAATGCATTTGAATCTCTTAAGTATTTCAGCAGGAATACTGCACTATGGAGTAGAGTCAGACTTGACGGGTTTGATTCAGAGTAACTTATTGAGAGCAGAATTAGGAAAAGATCTACAACTTTTCTGAGATTCCAAAATATTACAAAAAAGAATATAAAACACTATATTAATAAGTAGCTGATTCAATTAAAATATTTTTGTACCCTTCCTTCTTGAAATGGCTGTGTCATTTTTAAGAAGAAAGTTGCTTGTTGAGAAACAATTTTTCATTAGGAAAATGAATTTAAAAATCATATAAAATTGCATATGTTGTGATTGAACTGTGTAAAATAATCACTTATATGCATAAAGGCAGAAAGTGGGAAAACATAATGAGAGGCGATTTTTAAATTTTCCAGCCTTTAGAGAATACTGTTTATATAATAATAAAAATGCAGAACAGGCCAGGTACAGTGGCTTGTGCCTGTAATCCCTGCACTTTGGGAGGGTGAGGCGGGTGGATCATCTGAGATCAGGAGATGGAGACCAGCCTGACCAACATGGTGAAATCCCATCTCTACTACAAATACAAAAATTAGCCGGCCATGGTGGTGCGTGCCTGTAATCCCAGCTACTCAGGAGGCTGAGGCAGGAGAATCACTTGAACCCGGGAAGTGGAGGTTGCAGTGAGCCGTGATGGCACCACTGCACTCCAGCCTGGGCAATGACAGATTGAGACTGCATCTCAAAAAAAAAAAAATGCAGAAAAAAATAAGGTGTCTTCTGCATATGAACCTAAGCTGTTCTATAGTTGTTCTCCTAGTAAAGGAGTAAAGGGACAAGTACAGTCTACCTATCATTATCAAATTGTAAATGTCAAATTGTATCAAATTATTTCTTCATTAAGCCACCTAAAATGAACCATTCTCTCAGCTGAATGTATTCGCTTTGGTTGTTGTTCTTTAAATACCAAGCATTACAACAGTTCTTAGAGAAATCTTCAGTACAAACTCAGTTTGTACATTCTATGGGAAGTCAAACACATTTCTTAGTAAATTAACAGACCCTACCTAGTGACGTACTTCCAGCATCATTTATTGAATTCACTTAAGTAGAAGGGACAAAGAGAGCACGTTAGCTACTCCACTAGAGATGACAAATCTTAGAAATGATTCTGACTTTGGACTTCAAGGGAATTACTTGGGGTGGCTGTCAGTTGAGTCACTCAGATGCGGAGAGACTTTCTACCATGTCCCTAAGACTGTTTCAGCCATTGCATAAATATAATGATTTATTTTGGAGCTAGTAACTAAACTGCTAATTTTAAAATGTCTTAGGACTTTGTTGAGGTTTGCAGTGGTACTGTTTATCAAAAGATGCTACGGAAAAATCTCCATTGCTGCCTGTACTGTGTTTTTGTGAGCTAAACTTAACTATTTTATGATAGAAAAGGAGGAAGTATTGTCCTAAGCTTTGTCTATGTTTAGTGTGTCACTAAAACTGTTTATCTTAATGCTTAGATGATTTTGGAGAGAGTACTTCCAGAATTTTTTGCAAGTCATTAAAAATTACATATCATGTCAAGAATTAGATGAATTAATGACAACTAGGGTGAAATATGACCTACTTTAAGTATATGTAAATATTTCAAATACTGTATTCGTGTGGAAAAGCATAGATTATTTTGTTTCTTTAAAATTATTTTTACTTAGGAGGGGAGTCAACAACTTAAGGTATTACTGCTTTAACTTTAGTAATTACCACAAAGTCTCTACATTACCATAAAATATTATACAGCACATTGCCTAAAGAAACACATACTGTCCTATTACTTTCTCACTCCCTTTAAATAAAATCTTCAGAAATTCTATTGAGGATCCCAAGCCACTTATAGAACCATGTCTTTGATTAAGAGCTGCTTGAAAAATAAAATACATTTTAAAATAAAAATTTATCAATTCGTATAAAAATTATATTGTTGAGGTAATGAGACAGTACAGACAGTTAAAACATACAAAATGGAGGTCCTATCACAATCTAACCACATAGGTTACCACTTATAAAATTTGATATTTTTCTTCCTAGAACTTTTTCTATGTGTATATATGTATATTTTTAACCAAAAAGTAATAATGAACATAATCTTCCACACTTGCTTTTTCCACTTAAGAACATATTTTCTGTATTTTAAATATACAGTCTTATCTTACAAATGAGATCTAACTAATTCATTTAATATATGCATAGAATTATGTTGTATAGAGGTATCGTGACTTATTTAAGTAGTTCCAATATGATTTCTATATGGATTATCTAGGTTTTTTATTACAGTGTTGCAATCAAAATCCTTGCACTTGTACTTGTATTTAATGTAAATAGTCAAGATGACCCAATGTCCAGATGTAGGACAACTGGATCATGGGGTGGAAATGAAGATACATATATTTATATATATCCTCAAACTTAGTTTTTTTGTCAATCTAGTGTAGAAAGTTTCCTTGCAATTTAATTGTTAATTACTTAATTATTATAGGCTTTGTAAATTTGTGTTTTTGAACTGACCACTCTTTGCTCATTTTTCAGTAGGCTTATTCATCTTCCCATTTATTGAACAAATTCTTTTCTATTAGTTATTGAACTGTATGTGTTGTAAATGAATTTGTACTTTGTCTTCTGACATGGTAAACACATGTGCTTATTTATTTTATCTTCTAGAAATTTGAATTCTTTTGATAATTTCTTGAAATGCCAAGTGTAGAAAAATAAGAGTTCTCATTTATATTTCTGTCATTCAGAGTTAGTAATTTCTTGTTTTTGTTTCTAGTACTTTTATTTAGCTTACATAAATAAAACATTTAATACATTGATACCAAAGCCAGATAAGGACACTTCAAGAAAAGAAAACTACAGGCCAAATATCACCAATGAACATAGATGCAAAAATCATCCACAAAAAAGCATAGCAAACTGATTTCAAAAGCACATTAAAAGGATTATTCACCATGATCAAGTGGGATCTATCCCTGGGATGCAAAGATAATTCAAGCTAAGTAAATCAATAATTATGATATGCCACATTAACAGAATGAAGGACAAAAACCATATAATCCTCTCAATAGATGCAGAAAAGGCATTTCACAAAATCTGACATCCTTTCTTTATAAAAACTCTCAACAAATTAGGTATAGAAGGAATGTACCTCACACAATAAAGGCCACATATGAAAAACCCACATCTAACATCATACTCAGTGGTGAAAAGCTAAAAGCTTCCTCTAAGATCAGGAACAATACAAGGTTGCCCACTCTTAACACTTCTGTTCAGGACAGTACTGGAAGTCCTAGCCAGTGTAGTTAGGCAAGAGAATGAAATAAATGACATCCAAATCAGAAGAGAAGAAATTAAATTGTCTCTGAAATTAAATTGATCTTCTTATAAGATCATGTCATCTGTATAGACAATTTAATGTTTTATGTTTTTGATAAATAGAAAACATAAAAACTCCTCCAAAAATCTGTTAAAATAAATGAATTCAGTAAAGTTGCAGAATACAAAATCAACATATGAAAATCAGTAGCATTTCTGCACCCTAATAACAAAGCGTTTGAAAAAGAAACCAAGGAAACAATCCCGTTTACAATAGCTACAAAAAAAAATATTTAGGAACAAATTTAACCAAGGAGGAAAGATCTGTACACTGAAAAATATAAAACACTGATGAAAGAAATTGGATACAACACAAATAAATGGAAAGATATTCATGTTAATGTATTGGAAGAATTAATATTGCCGAAAGGTCCATCCCACCCAAAGCAATCTACAGAAACAATGCAGCCCCTATCAAAATGCAATGATATTTTTTTCACAGAAATAGAAAAAACAATCCTAAAATTCATATGGAACCACAAAAGACCCTGAATAGCCAAAATAATGTTGAGCAAAAAGAACAAAGCTAGAGGCATCACAATTACTGATTTGAAAACATTGACTACAAAGCTCTAGTAATTTAAACAGCATGGTACAGGCATAAAAACAGTATTGCATTTTCATCTTGCTAATATTTGCATATTAAATAACTCATTCAAACTCTGTTGTTTTCCATAGTTTCTAGTTGATTATCATAGGTTCTGTAGGCTTGTCATCTGTACATCCTCTCTGATTAATGTGTTATCCAAATCAGTCGTTCTCATCTGAGGCAATTTTGCTTCCCATGGGACCTTTGGCAAATATCTCAAGGCATTTTTTGATGTCATTACTTCAGATCCTACTGGCATCTCTGGGTGGATGTTGGGAGGCTGCTAAACAACCTGCAGTTCACAGGACAGCCTCCCCACAATGAAAAAATTATCCATCCCTAGTGTCTCTGACAGCATAGTTGAAAAACCATGGTTCAACTATTTTGCCCATTTTTATTGGATTGTTGATGAGTTGTAAGAGTTCTTTGTATACTCTGGATGCAAGTGACTTTTAAAATATGTTTTGCAAATATTTTTCCCAGGCTACTTTTTCATTTTCTTAATAGCTTCCTTTAAAGAGCAAAAGGTTTCAATTTTGATCAAATCTAATTTACTGACTTTCTTCTTTCATAATTCATGCTTTTTGTGTGTTATTTCAGAAATCTTTGTCTAACACAAGGTCTCTAAAACATCATCTTGTATTTTTTTTTTTTTTTTTTTTTAAGAGATGGGTTCTCACTGTGTTGCCCAGGCTGGTCTCAAACTTCTGGGCTCAAGCAGTCCTCTTGCCTCAGCCTCTCAAAGTGCTGAGATTACAGGCTTGAGTCACTGTGGCCAGCCCTTTTTTTCTTATGTTTCTTCTGGAAATCTTACATTTTTTGCTCTTACATTTCGATCCATGATACATCTTGAATTTATTTTTATAAATGATGAGTTAAGATTTGAAGTCCATGTTTTTGCATGTGGATATATTATAGTTCCAACAGCATTTGTTGAAATGTTTTCCCTTGCCTACCGAATTGCCTTGAAATTTTTGTTAAAATTGTTCATATATGTGTATGTGTATTTCTAGACTTTCTGTGCCATTGTTGTATGACTATTCATATCCTAATACCACAGTGTCTCGGTTACTGTAGCTTTATAATAAGTCTTGACATCAGATAGTGTAAATCCTCTAGCTTTGATCTTTTTCACAATATTGAATCATCTGGCCCATGAACACAATATTGTTCCATTTCCCTGGGACTTAATTTCTTTCAACGACGTTTTATAATTCTTAGTTTATAGTTCCTGCACATCTTTTGTCAAATTTATCACTAGTTATTTCGTATTTATTAAAGTTATCTTAACCAGGTTTTACAGGCTTTGTTATTAATGCTGTATTAGCTCACATCAAAAGAATTAATTAAAGAGCATTTTCTCTGTCTTTGTACTCTGTTTGTTGAAGATTTAGAGGAATTAACAAATGGAGCTTTTGTGCTCAAAATGCTTTCCTCCTTACTTCTTAATCAAAAGCTAGCCATTTATTTGAAAGGCAACTTTTATCTTTCTACATCCAATTTTTCTATACAATGCCAGTGTAGTAAATTTTGTAGCAATTATTCTTTCTATAATTCATTTGGAAAACATACTGACTCCTACCATTCTTTGTATATTTATATTGAATTATTGATTGAATGCAATTAAACTTACTATGAAGTGAAGCTTGTGTCACCTTCTATATAAATTTCATACCTCTTGAGGATTTTCTTTATAGCCCCTAACAGGATGCCTTATACAGAGGGTAAGGAACTGGGTCTAATGCTTGGATGTTCAAAGACTGGTTTCCATCAGAAACCTTAAAATACAATTATTCTTCTGGGATAGGGAAATTGATTTTTTAGGATAAATATTGCTTGTAATACTCCTGGCTAGTTTAAAGATTATCTGGCAATTTACTGATAATTATTGAATCACTATTTCTCTAAGACATATGTCTGGCAGTAATTTCTTTTGGAGACATGTTAGAAGGAAATAGTGAAATAATATCAGAATGAAAAATCAGGGCCAGACGACTGTTAACATTCTTTTTCAACAGAATAAATACAAAGTAGCCCGAAATGTATTATTATTATTTTTGAGACGGAGTCTCACTCTGTCGCCCAGGCTGGAGTGCAGTGGCGGGATCTCGGCTCACTGCAAGCCCCGCCTCCTGGGTTCATGCCATTCTCCAGCCTCAGCCTCCTGAGTAGCTGAGACTACAGGTGCCCGCCACCACACCCGGCTAGTTTTTTTTTTTTTTTTTTAAGTAGAGACTGGGTTTCACTGTGTTAGCCAGGATGGTCTCAATCTCCTGACCTCGTGATTCGCCCGCCTTGGCCTCCCAAAGTGCTGGGATTACAGTCATGAGCCACCACGCCTGGCCCGGAAATGTTTTATTATGCTTTAAACTTGTACCAGGTGCAATGAAACATAGAAACAATGCACGTTATTCACGTCACATAGATAACATATGTAACCTAAAATTGACCAACGTATTTAAAGTTTTGGTGTGTGTGGTACTGGAATTTATATTGCTGCTGACAGAGGAATACACCAGGACCCTACTGAAAAACAGTAGAAGACTGATAAAAGACTTTGACTTCGAGAAGGTATCTTGACAAAGAAAGCCTATACCTTTTTTTAACACTCGGATAATAAAGCAGCTTTTTTTTTTTTTTTGAGACAGAGTTTCACTCTGCTACCCAGGCTGGAGTACAGTGGTGTGATCTTGGCTCACTGAAACCTCCGCCTCCTGGGTTCAAGCAATTCTGGTGCCTCTGTCTTCCAAGTAGCTGGGATTACAGGCAGGTGCCACCACGCCTAATTTTTTGTATTTTTAGTAGAGACAGGGTTTCGCCATGTTGGCCAGGCTGGTCTCGAACTCCTGGTTTCAAGTGATCCACCTGCCTGTCTCCTAAAGTTCTGGGATTACAGGTGTGAGTCACCGTGCCCTGCCTAATAGAGCATTTTTAACTAAGGGCCAGAAAAATGAACATAATAGGTTAGCTGGCTAGAAAGACCCAGAAAAGCAGCTTCCTTGGGGAGCTGCTCAGGGTTGACACAGGCCCCCACCAGCAGAGATGTGCCTCGTCAGGGGTTGGGATACAGGTGTGCACAGGTCTGCATCCAGACACAGGTGCCCAGAGGGATCAGAAGCCACATAGGTAAGATGCATGCCTTCGTATTACACATCTCTATACTGACGAAATCCATTTAAAAGGAAGATTGAAGGCACATTTTAAGCAGAAAAGGAAAAAAGACAGTTGAAAGGTAGGATGTGTTATCTCTGTAAGGGGCTTCCAGTCATTTTAGCACCTGCTAACGAAGCATCCTTTCCTACCAGTTGCACTGGACTCTCTTGCCAGCAACAAGCAAAGGCAGCACCTGACAGGGAGTTCGCTGGTGGCCTAAAATGTGAGACTCCAGGCCTGAGGATTAGTCTGGCCACTGATGTAAAAATGTTGGTCAATGTCACAACTGTACAAAAAGACTAGAGGGTTTCTATAGAAGTTAGTTCCACACCGGAGAAACTAAATTTGGCCAGAGAACTTAAGTCGTTGATATTCGTAATAAACAGAAAAAAAAAAAAAAAGGATAGTACTTCATAGCTGAAAATAATTGATATATTTATCAGAACTCTATCCATGAGGTAGCCTTTAGATAAACAGAGTATATATTAGAGATGGTACAAAGTATAATATTAGAGGTGGTACTAAGTATATTATTAGAGATGGTACTAAAAGGCTTGATTATAACTTTTATTCTTATAAAAGTTTTCTCTACTTTTTATACATGGTATTATATATTACATTTTTTAAATGCCTAAAGAATGATTTTTTTTCAAATAGAGCTATTTAAAAATTTGCTGGTGACATTATAGTAATGAACTATATATTTACCTATCCTTGTTTTTCGTCTCAAGAAAGAACAAACTCTTGTGGTCCTATCCTGATGGAGAATTACCCTCAGCCTGATGGCTGTTGTCTGAGGTTGAGCACGAGGAAAACTAAACAACCAGTCTCAACTCCTTGGTCATAAGCACTTAATCAACCTAGCATGAGTTGCCAATATTGGAATCCTACCATTTATGTGTTACTAGTACCTTTCTAGAGGATTACCTACCTGTGCTGGCCTTTGGGGACACACTGGAGCATATTTTCAGATAGTAGTTTTAAAAATCACTTTTAGGTTTCATTCTTTCATCACAAAACAAAACTTTAGAGCCCGTCTTCTTACAAGGAGTTTAGGTTATTTTTCCTCAAGGGCATTTATGCGTCAACACTTTATTTTAGTTGATATTTTTCTGGCTATTTTCACATGCTTATACGCCTGTATTTTAATTTATTCTCATCCGTTTAGCAATTTGTGTAGTATTATCTACGCAGTTGTGGCTGTTTTCCAGATCTATGGGCCTGTTTTTCAGATTATTTGTAAAATAAACAAACATTAATCCCTGTAAACCAACTATTTACTCCTTTTGTTCAGAGAGTTGATTGATTCTCTCTTTTTTTTGGAAGGCTCAAACCAATTTCCTGTTAAAAACCAAAATCTTTATCCCAACTATCCTTTACCCTGATCCCCGACTACCACTCTATTCCATGCTGAAGCAAAATTCTTCAGCCAACCAGAAAATAACAAAACAAAAAATAGTTCTTTGTAGAACCTTAACAAAGGACTTTTAAAAATCAACACCCGCCCCATACACACATACACATACACAGCATGCCCACCTACACATCCACACACAGGGGTTTAAGGAATTCTCTCATTACATATCCTTTTCCAACCCCTCAAATAACTCAAGAATTTTACTCAGGTATTTCCGTTTTGAGTCTGATTTATGAACTCTCCATTGTCTGGCCAGGTGCCAGCCATATTCCACAATTCATAATCTGTCACCAGAAGTAATGGCCCATTTCCAAAGGTGAAGCATGACAGTACTGTCTGCATACATCAGATAAACAGATTGGCCGCTCCATGTTCTGTCTGAAGTGCTAGGCTGAAGAGCACATTAACCTTTCAGCACACCCCCATTTTCACTGTGGTTCTTTTCTTTTATGCTCTTCATTTTTCTTCATAAGAGCTAGGCCTGATGAATAACACAACATCCAATCACTAGTGAGCAGATTGCTCAAAACTCATAGAAGGTGAGTGGATGGTGGTACCCAGTAAATTTCAAAACATCTCAACCTTCCAACCTTGTTGTATGAAATGACTTCAGAAAGTCATTGGAATTAAGAAGAAGATTGTTTTTATTTCTTGGTTCCTCAATGGTATAAGCTTTTTCCTATGATACTTGATGGTGGGGAATCTATTGCCAACTTCTTCCTTTTCTTCACGTCTAACACAAGACTACAGATGGGCCTCTGTCTTCTAGGATTTACCTAGCAGAAGCATTCAGGAAGAAAACCTAACTTAGATAGGCCTTAAGTACAAGGTCTTATTTTGTTTCACTTTCATGAACCTACATCTGTGTGTACTGCTGGGATATTTATGCAGAGATACAAGATTTCCCTTTCAAGATTGGGACGGTTGTACCACAGGGGCATTCAGTAAATTTGGCCTGGTGTAGGTCAGTCCAGCCACCTAAGCAGGATCACAGACAGGTAGATGATCCTAAATAGATTCACGATAGGAGTGGGCACACCAAAATCATCAGGAACCAAATGTGGCTCAGATAATTAATGTTCCCATCAGTATAGGAACTATGGAAACTTTAAAAGTTGATCTAACCTTATCAGAGTTAATCATCTGCATCTGTGTGTGTGCATGTGGGTGCACCCATGTGTGTGCCTCTGTGTGCACGTGTGTGAGTTCACGTGGCCTATGTGTTCAAACTGCTTCAGAGTGAAAGTTTCCAAGTTTTAAGAAGAAACTGACTGAATTAAAAATGAAGAGAGCAGGGGCATAAGATTCATTCCAGGAATGTGGGCACCACAGAAACAGAGGTGAGGTGCTCTGAAAGCCGAAAGGGATCTCAGTCATTGAAGATGGGGAGTAGGGAGGGATGTTTCTTGTTTTGTTTCTTAATAATGACCCCTGGGTTGTTCAAGAAGAGAAAAGGAGATAGTGAGGGAAAAAGAGAGACTAATGGTGCTAGAAATGGAGGGGCTGATTTTTGAAAGAATGGCCGAGATCAGCAGGTCTCCCACTGGAATGTGTCTTGTTAAAATGCGGATTCTGGTTCTCTCTAGAGCAGTGGTGAGGACTGAGATCCTGCCTTTCTAACAAGGTCCCCAGGGCTGCTGCTGCTGCTGGCTCATAGATTGCACTCTGAGGAGTAAGGACATAGAATAAATGGGCAATGAGGAGCCATGGAACGTAAGAAAAGGGATTAACTCTAGATGAGAAACAACAAACATTTTCCTCCAATATCTGAAAGAAAGATTAAAAAACAGAAGTTTGGGCAAGACAGAAAATCAATATGGTTTTATCTTCCAGTCCCAGTGTTCAATATGGAAGGAGAAAAAACTTAGAGTGGGAAATTACTATCTACAAAACACCACAGCCCCAAACAATCTCCTGAGGTGTTTATGTTCTTTTTTCCCCCTTTGGTATAGGTATCATTTACTTTGGAAATCTATAATGCTTCTGTTGTAATTTAACTTATCACATCTTTATATATTGTCTTTTTAACTCTTCTACAGTTATCTCAAAAAGAAAGTTTTAGTATAATATAAGTAGTAGAAGTCATTAATAATTTTTTGATTGATTTAGCCAGGAATCCTGAGTTCTGGCTTCTGGCTACTGGCTCCCAATCAATAGTAAATCATGTAGACTTTATCTGCCTCTGTTTCCTTACCTGTCACATAATACTCTTTCCTCTCCACCTTCTACACTGCTAGGAGAGAGAAATTAGCTCTTAATTATAATGCTACTTTGAAAAATATATTCAAATTTATAGTGGTCTTCATTGTAGTCATATTTTATCTCAACAACTGACTTTTACATTTTATCAAAGACTTTATATTTTCTGTAAAATACTACACAGTAAATCTTCCAGCCTCACTAGAAAAAATTATTTGCTTACAATCTACTTTCTGAATACCAAGGAGTGCTGATCCATAGAGGGGAGAATGGAGAGAGGGCCCTGCCAGCCGCTGATTCAGCTCTCTCCATAGGCTCACTATTGCTGAAGTACTTTTTCCATCACAAAGAATTGGAATTCTATTTACCAGTACAACTTTTCTGAACATTTTCTAGAGGTAATATGCAAAAACTGCTGATGACACAGAGAGTAAAAATAAAACTCCCTGTGATCAAATGTATCTTCATTAATCTGCGTCTGCTTCATCAAATACAGACTGTATGTGCACACGCACGCGTGCGCATGTGTGTGTGTCTCGGTAAATGGGTAAGGAGTTAAGCAGTCCCAATATCATCTATACTCTTCTCATAACAAGAATGAAAAGAAGGGTCTACACTGCCTTGGCTAACTGGCACCTCCCATGTGCTCTGCACCAAGCTAAAGGTTGCGAAATACTCTAAAAACATGTAATACATAATCTCTGCCCTCAAGGTACTTAGAATCTATTTGGGACACCAAGTAAACATATCTAAAACTAGTCATGATTGGATAAGCACCTACCATGTATAAGACAGTGTGATAAACACACTCAGGTGCAAAATAGCAAGATATATAGACACAAACGCAATTAAGGACTCTCAAACTTTAAGGCCTCCACGTATCCTGGGTGAATCAGAGATTGCTCCTTATTAGGCAGGGCAAGTAGTGTTGGTCATTTAGTTCATGTAAATGATACACTCACAATTTTTTTAAAAAGACAGTTCTCAAGGAATTAAGAAAACATATATGAACAGCAGAGAAAATCAAATACAAAACATGGAGTCATCATATTTCCAATAAAAACTCCTCTCCTTTATATTTCTGACTTTTTTTATATAAATAGGCTAAAATCCATGCTAATATATATGCAGAAAAGAAATGAGGCTTTGCTCATTACCTGCATATCCTTACATCCCTTTCAAAAACCTGAACATGTACTCTAGCATAGCATTTTGATCTTTATTTTTCTGGGGGAAAGAAGGCTTATGGCTTTGTGACACTTAGCTGGTTCTGTATCCCTCTGTATTCTGCGTATATTTGACTTTTCTTTGGCTAAGAGGTAGAAGGTACTTCTTATGTTTTAAAGGTAACTTTAGAATGACCCAATGAAGAAGTTAAATATCTCTTTATGAAATAGAAACTTATGAATCCTCTTTTATAAAAAAGACAAAAAGATGATAAATATATTAATCAGATTTTATCTCCATAGATCCTTGGACCTATTAGCACAATATAATCACAAGTTGTATGCTTATCACAGCTGGTATTGTTTGATCTTTTTTATTTTTTGACAGAGAAGCAGAAGGCCTTAATCTCTAAAGATAAAATTAAAATGATGTATTGTTATTTTGTAATGTTCCTTATCAGTACACATTGGAGGATTAAAATATTACAATAGAATTATCTGTGAGCAAATATGTTTTCAAATAAGGCTGAGTGAACCCTTCATTGAATTAAGAGACTTTAATGGGGCTGGGCGCAGTGACTCATGCCTGTAATCCCAGCACTTTGGGAGGCCAAGGCGGGTAGATCACGAGGTCAGGAGTTCAAGACCAGCCTGACCAACATGGTGAAATCCCGTCTCTACTAAAAATACAAAAATTAGCCAGGCGTGATGGTACATGCCTGTCATCCCAGCTACTCAGGAGGCTGAGGCAGGAGAATCACTTGAACCTGGAAGGCAGAGGTTGCAGTGAGCCAAGATCACACCACTGCACTCCAGCCTGGTGACAGAGCGAGACTCTGTCCAAAAAAAAAAAAAAAAAAAGACTTCAATGGTTATGTTCAAACTTGAATTCCTCATTTTAATTAACCATTAAATGGTTAAATGTTTACCATTTTAAATAACCCTCCTCAACTTATTTCATTTATACTGAAATAAGTCATAGTACTGAAACAAATTATTTATAATAAAAATAGAAAAAATGCATAATATTCAATTTGCCAAAAATTAAAGAATTTAAAGCAACAGATATTTGTAATTTTCCCATTTTGGTCACTGAACATTCCTACATAAGGTAATACTTCACTCTCTGTGTCTTAAATAAGTATTTGAGGGATTTAAGAATGTATTTCCTAACTACGAAGGCTTTCTTATTGTCAGGAGCCATCACTGAGGGCCGTTACCCTTTGCTTTGATCTCCTCATCCCGTCATAGAACAAATTTATTGTGTGCCTATTATGTTCAGCACCGAGAATGCAAAGATAAATAAGACTTAGCCCCTGCCTGCAGGTGCTCACACTCTATTCAGTAAAGCTCAAATTTGGAACAGAAGGAGGAATAAGGATATAATGGATATATGAAGACATTCACATAACATTTTCTGCAGATATTTTTGACACACTTTCCTGTGTGTTATTGCCTGAGAGCTTTCTCAGCTACATAAATGACACCTACCATGAGTTCCTATTGTGAACAGATTTCATATCCCTCACTTGTGTGTCAATGAAATAATTTTTCTGTCTCTGTGGATTTGACTATTCTAAACATATCATATAAATGGAATATGTGGCCTTTTGTGTCTGGCTTTTGCCACTTAGCATAGAGTTTTCAAGGTTCACCTATGCATTCCTTTTTATAGCTGTATAATATTCCATTGTATAGACATACCACACTTTGTCTATTCATGTATCAATTTATGGACATTGGTGGTATTTTCACTCTTTGGCTATTATGAATAATTCTGCTAGGAACATTTGTGTGCAGGTTTTTGCATGAGCATGTTTTCAGCGCTCTTAGGTGTATACCTAGGAGTGGCATTGTGGGGTCATATGAAAATTCTATATTTAACTTTTCAAGGAATTGCCAAATTATTCTCCACAGGGGCTGTGTCATTTTACATTCTCACTAGTTATGTATTGTAGTTCCATTTTCTCTACAACCTCACCATTTTCCTTTTTTTAAATAGCCCTCATAATGGGTGTGAATTAGTATCTCACAGTGGTTTTGATTTGCACTTCCCTAATGATTAATGATGTTAACCATCTTTTCACTTGCTTATTGGTCAGTTGTTTTGAGGTTTTTTGGAAAAATACCTACCCATATTCTTTGCCCTTTTTAAAGTAGGTTATTTGCCTTTTGTATTGTTGGCTTACAAGAGTTCTTTGTATGTTCTAGATACTAGACCTTTATCAGATATATGATTTCAAAATGTTTTAATGTGGACTGTCTTTTCACATATTCTATATTGTCCTTTGATGCACAGAAGTTTTTACTTGTGATAAAGTCAAATTTATCTTTTTATTTAGTTACTTATGATTTTCTGTTCTTCTCTAACACTATTTTTATTGAAATAAGATACCGTTTATATTTTAAATTCTTCTTTGCTATAATATTATATTTAATTACAAAAGTTATTTATCAATCCCAATTTACTTCTGCTCCATTTGGAGTGCCAAATAACAGCCAAAGCAATTGTGGCTATAAATTAAAGCACACAATCCAGCAAGGAAAAATAAATTAAAAGAAAACAAAAGCATATTATTCTTTTACTTTTGCCATTAAACAACAAATACATTTCTGATAATTTGTCAAGTATTTGTCAAATTGTCTCCCAGTTATCTGTAAGGTAGACAGCCTTCCTGGTAACCTGTCTCACAAATAAAGGATATATTCGTTTCCTGTGGCTACTACAACAAATTACCACAAACTTAGTGGCTTAAAACAACACAAATTTCTCCTCATGTAGTTCTGTAGTTCAGAAGTCTGAAATGGGTCTTGCTGGGCTAAAACAAGATGTCAACAGGCCTTTGATCCTTTCTGGAGGCTCCAGGGGACAGCCTGTTTCCCAGCGTTTTCCAGCCTCTATGCCACCCACATTTCTTGGCTTCTGGTTCGTCTCCTCTATCTTGGAAGCCAGCCAAGTTGGGCCAAGTCTTTCTCATATTACATCACTCTCACCTCCTCTTCTGCCTCCCTCTTTGACATTTAAGGACCTTTCTGATTACATTGGGCCCACCTGGATAGTCCAGGATACTCTCCCTATTTTAAGGTCAGCTGATTAGGAAACTTAATTTCATCTGCAACCTTAATTCCCCATGTGCCATGTAACATATATATTCATGGGTTCCAGGGATTAGAAGGTAGACATCTTTGGGCATCTCTTATTCTGTGTACCCCAGATGACTTTACTGGTGTCCTGTTGTACTGAAGCTAGAGACTGCTGTACATCTGTTGACAAATGATAAATTTGAAAGTACTCAAAAAGAGAGAGACACTATAGATAACTTTGTTCTTGCCTTTACAGCCCTTTTTGGCTAGTAGCACAGATCATAAAGGCAGGGAACTTGGCAGATATGCATGTTATTGATTCCTAATTATAATGGCTAAACTAGACATTTCTGTTTTTCCAATACTAGAAGAAAGCAGCTTAGAAATTTGGCATTATGGATAGCAGTCTTAAAACTGGTTTTCTTAAAATGGAGCTTACAGACAGGGGCTTTCTGTAAAGGCAGCATGTACGGTAGAGTGAGCAGGGGCTTTGGAGTTAAGGGGACCTGGGAACAGGTTTCAGCTCAGCTCATCTACCGTATTAGAAAAGTCCAATATTGAGATACGGAATTCAACCACGTCCCCCCAAAATTAGATTTTCATGAATAGGTACAAAACTTTATATAGTAGTATATCTCGAATATCTCTAACACAGATTGAAACTTTTTTAAAATGAGAAAAATAGTACTTAAAATGTCTAAAGTAGTTTAAAGACACTTAGTTATGCTGTTTACTAAATGATAATGGCTTTAGGAACACATGTTAAATGCATGAATTTAAAAATCAATTTGTTGATGTGATACTAGAAATAAAAGGATTCTCCCTATCCAGTGCTGTTAGAAGCCACCGCTAAGATGATGACAGTGAATTCTGTTAGGCCTTTTCCTTGATTAAAAGGAAAGTGAGACAGCAGACCGGCTGACTTGTTTACTGCTAAGCTTCCTGTCCTGGCTTTCCTGCCCACATTTTCTTTTCTAAGTCATCTATTGCCACATCTAGACAGAAGGGGGAAAAGACTCTAATCTAAAAATGAATAGAGTAGCATGTCAGTGCTCCTGGTGATGTACATAAAAGCCTGAATTTTTCTATTTCTATATGCATCAGGCTGCCTCTTGCCCTAGGTTATCTGGATTGTAAAAACTAAGATTATTATTAAAGAGGGCAGCAAGCCATTTAGGAAGTGCCCTGTCTCCCTGTGACAAAAGCTTTGCAGCTAAGCACAGTAATTTATGTTGATAAATTGCAGCTGTCAGAGTGTCCAAAGCACTTCATGGGATATGTTTCTAACTTTACATTTCTTCTTCATGCATTCCGATATATGGACTTCTCTTTAAAAAAGAAAAAATACCAGAGCAAGTCTTTGGAAGTATTCCCTAAATTGTCACGACCTAGTTTGGATAAGATTAAACAAAGCTAAAAATGATAATAAGATAATAAGAATGATTATTATGAGTGGTTTTTTTTATTTTTTTAATTTTTTTGCTTTTCAAAGTCTGTAAGGATCTTAAGGTAGAAAGAAACGTTAGAGAAACTGGCCATTATTTGAAAGACTTAAGTTTCCAAGGAAAGAAAACAAAATGTCAGTAAAGTGGAAAAATTGTTTCCAAAGCGCAGGGAAATACATACATACTAACAAAACAGGCCGGGCACAGTGGCTCACGCCTGTAATCCCAGCACTTTGGGAGGCCAAGGCGGTTGGATCACTTGAGCTCAGGAGTTCAAGACCAGCCTGGACAACATGGCAAAACTCCATCTCTACAAAAATTAGCTGGGTGTGGTGGTGCACGCCTATAGTCCCAGCTACCCCAGAGGCTGAGGTGGGAGGATCACTTGAGCCCAGCAGTGAGCCGAGATTGTGCCACTGGACTCTAGCCTGGGCAACAGGCCAAAACTCTGTCTCAAAAAAAAAACAAAGAGGCAAAACAAAAAAAAATGGAAAGGCAAGATAGTTAAAAAGTTACTGAAAAAGGCAATGGAAAGGGCACAAAAATAGAACAGATTAAGTTCTACATATGACGGTGTCATGCCTAATGCAACAGGAAAAAAAAGTGACAGATAAAATATATTCAAATAAGAGCCTCCAAGCCTCAGTTCTAATCCCTGTTTTGCCACTGTATCCATTAGCTATTGCTACAAAGATACTGTGTTTCATACTTCCTCAAAGCTCTGTGGTCCATAACAGTCATTTACTTGACGGCAGCTGCAGTGCAGATAAGATTTGGCTCATCTAAAGCTGAACTTCTGTACACAGCACCCGATACGTCATTGCTCTGCCTCTTAAAATAGATGTTTGGGTGTCTGACTGGCCATGCTCTTCAAGTCTCTCTTTGGACTTGGGGCTAACTTCTTCTCAAGGCAGTGGCAAACACTTAAGACAGTAAGCAGAAACATACAAAGACCCCAAAGGCCTGGCTTCTGACCTGGCAAACTATCCTCTTTGGTCATATACCCAAAACAGTCATATGGCCGGCCCCACATCAAGAGGCAGAGGAGTACACGCTGCTCACAAAGAGAACTCCTGAGAAATTGGACCTAACGTTGTACCTAAGAAAGCCTCCACGAAAGAAAGACAATATAGTTAAACTGATATTCTTATTTAAGTGAAATTCTTGAAACTCTAGATCTTCAATAACCTTCAATAATAATGCATCAGAAATCTCAACCTAAGGAATGGATATTATAGCTTTTACCCTCTACACTCCATTCCCTAATTTTTGTACTCAAAAAGTGATCAAGTTGTGGAAACCTCATTACTTTTATTCTTTTCTTAAATTTGTCAGCTTTCACATATAGCTGTAGATATTTGAAAATACTTGTTGGAGACATGAATGAATCAAGCTATCTTAGTCACAGGTACTGAGATCAGTGCTTTCCCAACCAAGAGCTCCCAAACTGAACCATTAAGACCAGCTAGACATTTCCAAGGTATCAGTCTCACTTGAGCAGTTGACTTCATCAACCAACATAAATAGTTAAATGCTTTCAATAAAAGAATTTAAAGCCTGGGTTTTCACTAGCAAAGGATTAGTAGTTATCTTAGTAGGGCAACAACATATTGAATGCTCGATGCTAAAAGTATTTTATTTCAATTCCTACTAGTATGCTGTATCATATTTGTTGAATATTCTCAAAATATTGTTTAATCCAACCACTCCTTATAAAAATGTTATGCAATGACTCTCTACTGCTTAATAGTCTAGAATTCAAAGCCTTCTTTATCTGGTTCTTTCTATCCTCATCAATCTTGTCTCTTGAAAGACAGTGCCACTTTACAGGATCATCAATATTCGTGGTGACGTTTGAATGTATGTTGTGGAATACTACTTTAATGGGAAAAGTTTCCAAAGCTACTGGTGGAGCATCTCTTCTCCCTGTATTTCAACATCCAAGAATACACATTTTTCACAGAAAGCAGTTAGTAGTACACGGTAAATAACAATTGCTTTAAAATGAGTAACTTTTAGTGGGTTTTTAGGGAAAGACTAGAATAGCCAGAGGCAAGAAAAAAAATTGAGAAGATTACATATGTGACAGTCAGATGTATAGAGAAACTTGAGTAAGTCACAGTTGCTTATGATAAACTTTGGTTCCAATCCTCAAATTCAAAAGTAGATTGAAAAAGAATGTATTACCCATAATTGCAAAAGGTAGTATTCTCATCTAGACTAAGTCATGGAGGCCATACATGATAAAGGACTTGGTAACTGCTAATATTTATGATTACGATATTTGAAGGTGGTATGATTAATGATTCTTTATGTAAATGTCACTAACTTGTAATGTGTGTTTATTCATTAAATCTTATATTATCTAAAGAAAAAGGATTTGTGTAGCAGGATAAACAATAGGTCATTTAAACTATTTGGATAAACAAATTATTTGAAAGAATTTTAGGGCACATTTACTTTCTTAAATTTATTTATAATTATTCAAATTAATTTGTTATATCTTTCTGTAGCTCCACATACCAAAAATTGGTATTCATTTATTTTTCTTTGTTTTTAAATCCCAAACCATGTTCTGACTAAACATTTTGTATTTTCAGCACTGAATAATTAAGAATATTATTATTAGTAATGAAGTTCAGGTCATTTGGGCTCAGATGCATTGTGGCTGTGCCTATGCATGCAGCCTGATTTGAATTCTCTATTTTGACTCCTTAGATTCCTTTTCTGAGTTGATTTGGTTGGATGGACTAACTGGACTTGTCAAGATAATCTAAATCAATTTGTGCACATATCGCAAACGATCAAATTTGTTTAGCTAAAACATTTCTGATAGTGACACGAAGATGATAGAGATTTGGTTCATGTTGCATTGGATTCACCTCTACTTCTCCCACTAAAGTTTTTCTGGCTGCAGGTCCTAAATAATGGGAAAATTAGAGAGATGAAATGTGGCTTGGAAAGTGAATAGGGTTGGTTGCTTGGTTGTGGATTTATGTTATTTTGTAATTATTTTTAATGCCTTTCTAGAGAAGCCTGCAAACTTATACAGGGTATTCAAGGGTAATTGCTAATTTCTGGGTTTCTTTCATGAGAAGTGGTAGAAATATAAGCTGTTACCAATACTAATTTCTGAGGCCCCAGGGAATTGCCCCATCTAGGCAGTCTGGCCTAGTGCTCCCCACAACTATGGGAGCTAAATGGCCAACTCCCTTCCACATTGGTACAGACATAAAGATCTTAGAGGTTTTGTTTCACTACCTTGTGGCAAGCACCCTGCCTAAATAGGTGGCCTTGATTTTTCTTCTCTGTTATTGCTCTAATGACTCCTAAAATTGATTGAGAGGGCGATAAAATCCTCCTGTGAAGTAGAACTTGAAATGACAGTCCTCCATCAGGAGTATTGGGATAATGTCAGATAAATTACTACCGATCACATACACTGGAAAAAAAAAAAAAAAAAAAAAAAAAGATAATATCTGAGTGGTTTTTTTTCTTCACCACCAAGAAATAAAAAGATCTTCAGAAATGTCATCCAGCCTAAACTTAGAGTCATAGCGTTGACTTTTGTTTTAGTTTGAGTCAAGTGTCTTTTCTTAGAGAAATTATATCATATTAGGATGACATTAGAGCAGCCATGTGGGTAAAATTCTAGTCTTTTTCCCAGTTCAGTTGTAATAACGTTTGCAAGAGAAGGTGGTTGAATTTGCTGCCATCCTTAGCATCAGACTATATACAAGGATAATAAAATATCACTTCTGCAATCTGAGTATCTACAGTTCAAGTGGAAAGAAAAGACATACAAATATAAATAATTCAAAGTAACATATATAAAAAAATTTTTCAAGCAGCTCAATGTTTCAACGTACTCATTGTCCTTCAAACAGCCTTGGGGGGTAGGGTTGAGGGGTAACAGAGGATATACTTTTCTGTATCCTACAAAATCGGAACATACAGGAAAATAGACAGAAATATGAAATTAAATGATCACAGTTTGCCCATAATCTTCTGACCCAAAGACAACTACTGCTAGTATTTTGGTGTTTATTCCAGTCTTTTTTCTCTATGTATGTTAGATTTCTTAGAGAAGAAACTCCTATTTTTAACTTCGTAAAGTTTAAGATTGTGTTCTTGGCTTTTCTTGGTTGTTTTGTTTTTAAGGAGCATAATTATTCAGCAGGTATTTACTATGCATTCCTTTGTGACGGACATGATGTCAGGTGCTGAGGGTCCAGGGGGAGGCTGCCGCTGAGGAAGCCAAGACTCCAGCAGACTGTCACCTGCTCCTGAGCCCACAGTCTACTGCAGGCCTCAGCCTATCAACAGGGAAGCTTTCTCTACTCAGTACATTTTTTAACTCAAATATATGAGGCTTTACATTTTCCAGTTAAACATTCTCCTGTTACTTTTTAAAAAAATATAACAGCTTTATTAAGACATAATTCAGAAACCATTAAATTATTTCTTTTAAAGTGTGCAATCCTCCCATTGCTTTTGGCTCATAATGTTTAAGTTTCTGGAATCCTGGTGAATCTTGATTCTTTGTTTAGTTTCTCTCTCCTCGTACTTTTTAAGTTCCAGGGTACACGTACAGGATGTGCAGGCTTGTTACACAGGTAAATGTGTGCCGTGGTGGTTTGCTGCACCTATCAACCCATCACCTAGGTAGGAAGCCCAGCATGCGTTAGCTGCTTTTCTTGATGCTCTCTCTACCCCCGGCCCTCCTCAATATTTTTCTATTGACAGATCAGATTAACTTTACTGGTGTTCTTCCAAGACAGTGATAGGAAGTTGAATGAGGTAGTCCAAGGACAGACTCTTGCCTCATTCAAGGCCATTCCAAACAGCCACTAATCAGTACTCTTTGGGAAAAGTATTTGATATCTCAAAATTCATATGTCTGTATAACCATTTAGCCCATACTTTACCATGTTATTCTTGGTAATATACAAAAATAAAATTATAGTCTCTGAAAGGCATATTATCACTCGAGAGTAATAGCTTGAAATTATTTTCGTAATCTGAGTTGAGGAAACAGAACTTTATTTATTTTTGAGATGGAGTCTTGCTCTGTCACCCAGGCTGGAGTGCAGTGGTGCGATCTCGGCCCACTGCAACCTCCTCGGCTCACTGCAACCTCTGCCTCCCGAGTTCAAGCAATTCTCTGCCTCAGCCTCCTGAGCAGCTGGGATTACAGGCACCTGCCACCATGCCCGGCTAATTTTTTGTGTGTTTTTAGTAGAGATGGGGTTTCATAATCTTGGCCAGGATGATCTTGAACTCTTGACCTCGTGATCCACCCGCCTCAGCCTCCCAAAGTGCTGGGATTATAGATGTGAGCCACCGTGCCCGGCCAAGTAAACAGAACTTTAATATCACATCACATATCTTGAGTTCAACTTCCAGCGTACAACACGTGAGATCATTTTCTGTGATGGAGAATGTGAGTGCCAAGTAAGTGTCCTGGAGTTGATGTCACAGCATCTTCTTCAGGCAGAAATCAATGCCTTTGCTTCCAGCATAGCTTTGAAGCCCCTTTTTGTTATTGAATTTGGCACATTTTGATACTTTGACCTTCCAGATCTTTAGCTTTCCTATTTTTCCCATCTTTTAACATATTCACTTGAATTAAGGAAACCCTTCCATATCTAATTTCCAATGGTGAGCCCGTCCTCAGAGTTATGACTATGTAATAGCAATATTTCATCTGTCATAAAATGTAGAACCCTGTTGTTTGGAATTTTAACATGCTCTTTGTTGATAATAGAGGACCTCATTGGTTGGGAGTGCTCTGAGCTAGCCTTAATGAGAATGCCAGAATATCCTCATGACCTCAATATGACAACCAGAAATATATCACATCCATCTATGTTACCTGCATTTTGTAGTTTATCTGGGTGATTTTTTTCTTTAACTTCCAAATTTGATTTTTAAGCCTCTTTTATGTAGTTTACAGGTTTCTTGCCAAATATTTTACTTGTATTGCATTTCAAGCCAGAAACCCAACTGAGTCTGCAGCTAGTGAACTCTTTGCTTCCTATATAGTCTCTTTTTGCATCTTGGATTCCAGCATAATTGTCTTTTCTTAAAGGCAAGATCATTAAAGTAACACAGTGTCCATGCATCCTGTTGTATCTCTTTGTTCTTACACTAAGGAAAGACGTCTCCTAGTTGGTAAAAAAGTTTTTATAGGACATGTTGGCAAACTGGCAGCTACCTTCTGGGGATTTTTGCCTATGCATTTACCAATATTTAGGCAGAATGAGAAATAGATACTAATGCTTTTATTTTAGTAGAGATTTTTGAGGAGCTCAGAAAATTACATGAGTACTGTTATAGTGTAATATAAATACAGTATCTCACTTCAATTTTCTCCCTTGGCTCAGTTCCCAAAAATTAGAGGGAGTTCCTTTCCCTATAATTTGTGTTAACAACCTATTGTTCCTCCAGCTGTCTTTAGCTCCTCTATCCAGCATAAATTGATTCCAGTGGGAGGGAAGGCAAGATAGTAAATCAGTGCATCTATGCTTTTACTTCCCCTTTTGTTCTGTTCAACTCTATACTTCATTTTCGTAGAGCAGCAGATTTTCAAATTTAAATCTCATGAATTTCAATATTTATACATGTACATAATAGAAAAAAGGACTTAACTGCTCTCCCTCTCAATTCACACCTACAAACTAATATTTGCTATAATAAGATAAAGGCAAATCCTTTTCTGAAAAAGATGATAGGGATTACCAAGTAACATTGTCTATAATTTTACCTTTTCAGAAATGGATGAGTGAACATTTTGGAGAACGAAGAAGTAAAAATATTTTTTTTCTTATTCTTCCCTAAAGTTAGTATGACCAGGTAAAGCCCTCTAGAGGCCTTCAGATCTAGGAAAAATGCCCCTACCTGCTTTAAAGCCCCAGCAGGCCACAGTTCCCAGCAAAAATAATTATTTGAGCATCACTGTTATGACCTCTTTGGGCACATTTAATCAGTCAGTATTTATGGAGTATATTTCATGTGCCAGGCACTGGTTTAGGTGGTAGAAAAATGATAATACACAACATATATTGAGCTCTTTTTCTTATACCAGGAAATCTGCTAAGGATTTTTCAGTATATTTTCCTATCTAATACTGTTATTATTTCAGAGGGAAGAAGCAAGGATGAATCTTAGGTGGCAGAACAGATGTCTGTCCTTCAGGGAGAGATTTAACCTCTGTGAGCTCCAGTTTCCAAATCTGAATCACATTAATAATACCTACTTTATCAGGTTGTTGTAACAGATGACGTAATTCAGGTAAAGCCATAAGCCAATGCAGAACTATTTTTAAAATTAGGAAATCCAGAGAAGTGAGGCTCTACTCTATGTCCGTCACAGTTGTAGGCACTGAGAATACACATTGTATTCAGGGAAAATGAAGTCACTGATGATCTTAGTAGTTTTAGTGCAGTAATAGAGGTGGAACCTACATTGCAGCAGGTTATGAAATGAATGGAAATTGAAAGGTATATGAGTAATTCCAGTGTTTGGTCTCTGAAGTGGGGAAGAGAGAGAGATTGATAACTGAAAGGGACTTGGAGTGGGAGAGAGAGTAAAATGGAACAGCCATGAACATATCTAAGTGTTCATAGAAATAAATAAGTTGATGAGAACTGTTTGAAGGAACAGGAGAGAGTGATGATAATCTGTAGATCAAAGCTGTGAGACAGTAAGGGAAGTGAGATCCAGAAGCCTGGACAGAGGACATGTCTACATTTCTATTACAACCACAGGAAGGGAGGAATTGAAAGGATGAAGCTGTAGATACTGGCGTGAATGTTGAGAAGATGTGGAGCAAGTTCTTATTGGGCTTGTTTTCCCTGAGAAGATGGGGTAAAGTCATATGTTCAAAGTAGATAGGCATTAGGCATTTGGAAGGGTAGGAGGTTTTAGTGTGTAGGTTTTTAAATAGTAGCTAGCAAGAACTTAATGATTAACCAGGAAAGCAGAAAGATTGCCCCAACTGTGGATCTAGTTGAAGCTGAGTGTGCTCTCTGTATCCTTTTTTATACACACAGTGGTAATAAATAAAGACAAACCAAAAGAGAATAAATCAAGGCTATTTATTCAGTCTCTTGCAGAGTAACTCATTTCAGCAGAGATTCAAAGGCAGGGAAAGAAATGGGAATGCTGTGTAGTGGAGCAAGGGATGGCTTCTGATGTACCCTAATTGGAGTCTGTTGGCCCAAAGAAGCTGCAGGCAGGCTGACTGGAAGCAAGCATCCTATGCGATAGGTCAGAGGAGCATATTTGGCTTTCTCTGGTTGGTGCTAAAGTTAGCAGTGGAGCCAAAAATTAGGGAAACTGTCAGTTATCAGTTAAGTCATGGCCATTTGGGGCAAATTGTTGCAGAAATTATTGTTTGGTTTCCTGTGTTCTGAATCCCTGCAAGTCTGACTTATGGTGGGCTGATTTCCCAGGCTAGTTGTTGTAGATAAGGGGTTGGTTTCCTGGGCACATTTCTACAGTGGGAGTCAGAATTCTATTTTTTATATGATCTTGCCATTGTCCATTTGGCAAGATCATATAAAATTGTCCAGATAAAGTTTCCTACCACTTTTATTATTATTATTGAAACTTGAAATGACCTTCTCTTTAGAAACCCTTGTTCCTTTAGTTAAAAGAATATTGAATCTGAGAGACAGATGAGACTCGGGAAATAATCAGTAATGGAATGGAAGTAAGGGAATTTGTGGGAATACATTTAAGAAATTAACATGTAATTTTAACCTGTGCAGTAAAGGAAAAATTTAAGAAACTGCATCACCTTGTTTTGAGCCTTGGTCAAGGTAAACCCAAGCTATGTGATATGGTTTGGCTCTGTGTCCCCATCCAAATCTCATGTAAATTTGTAATCCCCACTTGTCAGGGGAGGGGCCTGGTGGGAGGTGATTGAATCATGGGGGCAAACTGCCCCCTTAGTGTTCTCCAGATAGAGTTCTCACAAGATCTGGTTGTTTGAAAGTGTGTAGCACTTCCCCCTTCGTTCTCTCTGTCACTGCCATGTGACGAACGTGCTTGCTTCCCGTTTGCCCTTCTGCCATGACTGTACATTTCCCGAGGCCTCCCAGCCATGTTTCCTGTACATCCTGCAGAACTTTGAGTCAATTAAACCTCTTTTCTTTATAAACTACCCAGTCTCAGTTAGTTCTTTATAGCAATGTGAGAACGGACCAATACACTTGAAAGTGGAACTTCAGGCCAGATCTCTCAGACCAATGGACTAGAGGATAGAGACTTAAGAAATAAGTGACTTGCTTGGGCCTGGACTTGAACCCAGTGCTCATTCATTTTCACTGACCTGAGAAGTAGCCATTACATCAATCATGTTGCAAATTTCTTTATCAAATTTGGAATTGGAAAGTTTGAGTAATGCAAAACATCGACCTAAACGCTTCATTAATTACTCCACAGAGCTGTCTAAAACCATAATAAACTTACCGGTTGTTCATTGTAGCTGTTTACAGGCTTAAGAAAGTTTAAGGAGAATGTAACCTTATAAATGTTTAACCATAAGGGATGATAAACGTTAGGATTAATGGTATGTCAGAGTGTGCATATTTTTAGGATTCGTTGTTGAGATTAGAGAAATTCCCCTGTTCCTATAAAATATTTGAGGGGCAGTTTACCTGATAAGAGAAACAAGGGTGTATTACCATTGATTGATTATATAGTGAACCCTTACCTTGTCTCTCTTCACATAATGAATTTCTTTTCTCCTTACAGCCTGATAAGAAAATTTAATGAGATGCTTCCACCAGTAATAAAACCACTGAGCCATATAGAAAGTGGTTTTTGCATCTAGTGAGGGAAATACCTTGATATCAGCTGGAAAGAGTCATTACTTCCACTTTAAAGTTGTGCTAAAGTGAAAGCTTCACAAACACTTAGTGTATCAGAAACACAGCAGCATTTCCCAAAGCTCCACCCATGGATGCATGGTATTCTAAGGCTCAGAGGTAATCTGAAGTTGCTCATGATCTCAAAGGGCAGGGAGACCTGTGAAAAGGGAACGAGTGGGAAACAAAGATCTAGCCATTGAGCCCAGTGTTCCTTTTTCCCCCAGTGCTTCTGAACACACCCATATAAGGTGGCCTAGAAGCAATATTAAATACATTCTGGAAAGCCTGGGGGTGGTGTGCTTCAATCAGCAATCACCAGTTAAGGAAATGCTGAGTTCTAGGAAAGGGGCCTCCTTTGAAGCCATTTAGAGACCCTTGACCAGGGAGCTTAGGGAGAAGAAATACCAAAGGAATTTGGGTTTGTTTGTCTTGGCTGTCTGGGTGAATTATCTGAGATGTAGACCCGGGGCCTGGATGAAGGTTTGCAGAGCAGACATCTTTATTCAGATACACATTTATTCATTCAATAAATATTTATATTAAGTCTGCTATGTAGTAATTATAATCTATAATTAGGATATTTTCTTTGAATATGCTAAATATACAGGAATAATAGAGAACAGAGCAAACCTGGTCTCTCCTGGGCTCACATGATTCTGAGTAATGAACAAACTGTAGCAATAATACTCAATATTAATACTTTTGTTTAATGTAATAACTAGGGTGCTACCTTTATGGAATTCTCTGTTTTTAATGGAGTTTCTCAAATTGGCATACTGTTTTCTGCTAACTGAGAACAGCCCTTGCATAAGTGTAACATAGCCTTCATTGTTTTTGGTTTTTTTAATCTCTAAACAAAATGTTTTATTTGGTAGAACAGAATTGCAGTTGCCCTCATTCTTTTTAATACAATTCTTTGCTAATAACACCAAGGCCCTAATTTTGTGCACACACACTGAACCCTTAATTCTGCCTAGGAGCCCTGCTGGTATTTGTTATAATGCCAAAGTCTTGAACTATGGAACTTGGCAAATCCGTTACCATAATGAATTAGTAGCAAAATGATTGGGGTAGCACATTTTAGCATTCTTATTGAATGCGTGCTTATTCCAATGTTTCTTACCTTTATTAAACCCATGAATCTTTTTTTTTCTTTTTTACTAAACATAAGATCACATGTAATGTCAGAATGTTCACAATAAATTTTGTTAAATTTACTTAAAAAGAAAGTAACACAATTATAATTTTAGGATTTTTTTCAAGCTATATATACAATTCCCTACTCTTAAGAATTACTCTTGCACATAATAAAGCATTTGAATGTATTTGTAGATTATAGAAACTTGGGTTTTTTCATCATTTTTACAAAGTGTTAAAACATTTCCAGGGAGTAGAAAGGGACAGAGATTTCAAGCATCCTAAAATGGCAATTAAAGCACCAAGTAGAAATTTTCTGTAGTCTTTGAAAATGAGACAGGATTTTAAAATGTAATTTTTTTCTTTCTCATGGTAATTCTTATCATCTCTTAAGCCTCAAATATCATAAATTAGCTATACTGGAGGAACCTAGGTCTGAAGTTAGGCTGTTACTTTTCTATTTTCTTATTATCCTCTTAACTATTTTCCAGGCTGAGTAAATTCTTTGTACACTGGATTTGTGGCTAAATCAAAACACAAAGTAGATCCTTCTGTCTTTGCATTTTAGAAACAAGTAACACGTGTCACATACCAGAGTGTATCTTTTGCAATTACTCACAAGCAACATGTTTCAAGATTGAACCACATACAGTCAATTGTACTGTTAAAAATTTAATGCTTTTGCCTGCAGAATGTGCCAGTATATTAATTTAGTGGTGCCTTAAAGTTCTGCATTTGAGAGTCATGAGCTTACATCACTAAGCCTGGTAGATATCTGTCTAATAAGGTTCAATATGGTTAATATATGAGACTCCTTTTTAAAAGAGTAAAGATAACTTTTTACTTTGATTTTATAGATTTTTTTCATGAGATATAAAATCATTTATATAAGCAGCATCATCTCATGCTAAAACATAGCACTATTCTTGCATTGCACATTAAAAGAGCCATACAAGACTACTGTTTAAAAAAGCAGCCTGAATTTGTAGCACAGTTTTTTGTTTGTTTTGTTTTGTTTGAGATGGAGTCTCGCTCTGTCACCCAGGCTAGAGTGTGTGGCACAGTTTTTCAAGAATCTGTTCCTCTTCGATTCAGATATTATAAATACTAGGGCAACATCGGAAGATAAAGACTTGCTTAAATGGCAAATTTAGTAAATAAAAGTTATTAGTATGCTGAAGTATATTTAAGTCTTGACTCAAGAAGAGATCAATCACTCTCCAGTGAAATGCCTGGGAGGATACGAGGAAGAAAGTACACCAGGCCCTATACCAGAGGCAGGGCTGTGTCCAGATGTGTGAAATCATGCCAAGAATCTGGAGGTTCCTCATCCCTGTTGCCATGTACACATATAAACATATCTCTTAGATGAGAAGGAAAGAAACAATCTGCTAAGATGATTTCTTCATCCCTCAACAGAGAAACGGAATATGGGATAGGTTGTGTATGCCTTTGGATTTCTTTGGAAGGAAAAGACCTCTATGGAAAAAGGGCCAAAATAGTGTCAGTCCTGTTAACGCTTAGAACAAAAAATACCTACAACACCTCAGCACCAATCCACAGGCCTGCAGCATGTCCTGTAGGAGATGCCTCTTTGACTCAGAGAAGAGGAGACACATGTCACTGTCACTCCATCAATGAGTGGAAAATGAGATACCCCAGCACTAACAGAATGAAGCCTCGGAGGCTCACAGTCAGTACTCATAAGTGAAGCTGCCCCAAGCCCAAGATCAGAAGCAGCTGTTACTCCAGACACATCAGATGGCCTCAAGTGCCCAAGTAGAAGCCAGTCTGTAGTCACCTGCAAGCAAAGTATAGAACAGTGAGACATCACAACTGTGTCCATCATCTCTGGAGGAAGAGATTCACCAACACTCAGCAGGCACAACGCTAAAAAGGCATATTGGTAATTATTCATCACATTTCTCCAGATGGCTTGGATGTTTTAGGATAATAAGGGGGAGGATATCTGCTTTGCCAGATTGCTTCTTGCAAAGAGAGTCATGGATTAAGAGAAAAAGGGTGAGAGGTCAAAATGGTAGCCATCAAGAGGGTTCCAGCCAATACTGATTGGACCACAATGAGTAGGTAAGACCCTGGTCATCAACAAGGTGCCACAAGGGTCTGAATCAGAGGCTCCCCCGAAACCCCCAACAACTAGATACCACCGATGGCATCAAAGGAACAGGGAGGAGCCAGGGATCTTTCAGGCCTTTCAGGCTAGATACTTGCAAGGAATATATGGGATTGTTTATTTCTTAATTAAGAATACAGAAAAGCTATCTCAAGCCATTTCTACACATACATACTAGTTGTGATATAACAGGCTTTTTAAAAAATTAGTTCAATTTTAGTAGACTTTTTACCAAAGTGATTAGAGTTGTAAATTTGTCTATACATACCAAGTAAATATGACTTCCTAACCTGCAGCTTTGATATAATATAATCTTAGTTTGTACAAACTGCACAACTCAGCTTTTGAGGAACGATTTTTTTAGTATAAAAACAAAATTGCCACTCTCCATCCCTGTCTCCCAATACTTCAAAATGAATGTTTTTTCTGCATAGAAAGTTTGTAATCATCTTATCTTTGGTGTAATTGATGTCTGATATATTGATATTCTTTTAGTTGCAAATACAGCCATTCATAACAAGTGAGTTTTTTTCTTTAACAATATAGGTCTATTTTCCTAAATCATAAATAAAGGCTCTGTAGTTAGCCTGTCTTCTAATAATCTTGCCATATCAGCAGTGAAAGTGGATTAACTGAAATTTCACCTTTAATTTTTATCTAATGTGTTTACTACAGATACAGCAAAATGTTTTTACTAAAAGCCAAATATTGAACCATGCCTTAGCAGCTAAGCCTGTGTGACCATTTCCTCATTCCTCCTTGTCTAGACTGTTAATACTACTTAATTAAATAATGGCTGACACAACAAAAGAAACACTCCTATAGATAGTGGTTTATAAATGGAATTGGTGCATTTTCTAAATAAGAAAATGCAGTACGGAGTGTTTGAGTTAAGTACATTGTGTCCTGTGGTCTGTAGCTTACAAAAAAATCAAGGATGAGAAACTTCTGAATCCATTTTGCCACTGGCTTGAAGCCTGTGACTTTAGTCAATCTACGTGACTCACTAAGCTTTAGGAAAAAATAGGTAACATAGCCACATGTTCAAGCAGTTCAAATATTCAGTATGTAGTTTTAATCATTTAACTTTGCTTAGCTAATCCAAAAATACTTCTGAGGAGCCAACCAATTTGTTAAAGCCCGTAATTTGACTTTGGGTTTTTAAAATTTATTATTTTTTTATATATATAGAGATGGGGTCTCACTATGTTGCCAGGCTGGTCTCAAACTCCTGGCCTCAAGTGATCCTTCCACCTCAGCCTCCAAAGTGCTGGGATTATGGATGGGAGGCACTGTGCCTGGCCCATAGTTTGATTTTGTTATAATAGAGAATACACTGAGCTACAAGTCAACAGACTTGAATTTTAGTGCTGGGCATCCTAGGTCAATAAGGTATCTTTAATTCGTTTCCCTGTCTTGAAATAAAGTGTTTGGATATTATATCAGTGGCTCTTTAAATACATTCTCTGAAGCACTGAAGACCTAGCCAGCTCCCAAAGGCCAACTTGGTTTGGTTATGAGGTAAAGTCAAGTGAAGAGAACTCTGAGCCTACCACTTTAAATTGGTTAAAGTAGGAGCAGCCTCACTTTTATCTGTATTAAACCACTGAACTAAATAATAGATAAGGTTTCTTGCAGATTAGACATTCTATAATAAAGGAAGTTAGACCAAGTCATATTTCTGCCCACAAGGAGCTTATAATCTAATTGGTAGAAAAAAATACTTGAACATTTAATGTGTAAGATAGTATTACACATGTCAGCACTCCACAATGATATAGTAAAATGCCAAGTAGAAGGTTATAAATTTGAGGCTGGGATAATATGCAACTTTGCATGCAGATAGTTAATGCAAAGAAGGTTCATCAAAAAAAGAGAAGTTCAGGCTGTCATCAGGAAAAAGTCCATGGCATGAGTATTGAAAAATTGATTATTATAACTAGAACGAGAAAGAGAATATATTAATTGTGAATTAAAGTAGCTTGTTTCTAAGAATGGCTAATATTTTCAGACTTGTTAGAATATTCATATAGGAAGATGACAGCTATTCCTAACATGAAATATTATTATTGTATATCAGCAAGGAGAAATTAAAAATGAAAATAGGTCGGCCGGGCGCGGTGGCTCACGCCTGTAATCCCAGCACTTTGGGAGGCCGAGGCGGGCAGATCACAAGGTCAGGAGATCGAGACCATCCTGGTTAACACAGTGAAACCCCGTCTCTACTAAAAATACAAAAAAACTTAGCCGGGCGAGATGGCGGGCGCCTGTAGTCCCAGCTACTCGGGAGGCTGAGGCAGGAGAATGGCTTGAACCCCGGGGGGCGGAGCCTGCCGTGAGCCGAGATCGTGCCACTGCACTCCAGCCTGGGCGACAGCGAGACTCTGTCTCAAAAAAAAAAAAAAAAAAAAAAAAAATGAAAATAGGTCATGATGAAATATATTAGGAGCAAGCATGTATATTTATAGGTTTATGGACAAAGTGTAAGACATTGCTTCATTACCTTTGCTATAACAAATCATATCTGTTAATATTAGACCATTTGAACTTAAATCAAATGATGTTTTTCCCAAAAGGCAGTGGTCAGACTCTCACTAAATGAAATTCTGTTATCAAAACAGCCATATGATTGAATGGATTCTGCTTGATGGTAAACACTCATCCCCTATTTCTGTGTTGTAAATATTTTTCCATAAGACAATGAAAAGCCACCATGACCATTGAGATTTCATTTTTGGGATTGTCACAGTTTCAGACTGAGGTATAAGAAAGACCATCTATTATTAAAGGAGCAAAGGTCAAGTCATGCTGGTGGCCCTCGTAGGGTAAAGCAGGGGTTCAGGGAGGGGCTGGTGCAGGAGGGTGGCAGGAGATCTGGAGGAGCTAGAGTGGCAGGTACTCACTGTGACAGGGAATCTCAAGTGGAGTGGGCGGTGGAGCCAAAGAGGAAAGCAGGGCACCACATAGGGACACAGGCAGCAGGGAAGATGCCTTTGTGAGAGGAGTGGGAATTTCACCAGCAAGAGGTGGCCTGAGTGGACCAGTTGGTCTGGCTGAATTGATGAAGATTGAGCCAGAATCTTAGAGGGATTTACATGGCAAATCTTTCAGAACTTCAAGGGCTTTCTGTAAATTCAAGGATTCAGTCATCTGGTTAATTTGACTAGATCTTCACAAGCACAAATAAATGGAAAATTGACTTCTGATAGGACCTAAATTTCACTCCAATATTTCCGGCTTTTGAACTTTACCAAAGGTAACCTCCCAGGTGCTCAGCGAAAGGAAAATTTAAGATAGTACATGAAGGAGAAGAGACTAGACAAGGTCATGCAGAAATTAAATCAAAAAGCTTTTATTTCACAAGCAGGGAATCGAAACCAGACCACCAGTATGAAAGGGCAAAGCCTTAGCTACTGAGCTACAGCACAGGGCAGTCTTCACTGTTCTTCCCAGAAGGCATCTAGAGTAGTTAATTGTGAGCTTACAAGGCTTTTAACTACTCAAGATAATTTTTAGAGCTAATTATGACATAAACCTTAAAATTCTTGTTCCCTGGAAGGCGGAGACCAAGAGGAAGTACTGCCATGTAGTAACAAGGTCAAGCTCCCAAGGACATAAAACAAGATGGAGATAAACAGTGGTTTTTACCATTCAGTCAACCATTTGCACAGAAAGAGGGAAGCCAGAAGTCTGACTGGTAAGAAATTCTTACCCTTTTGCCGGCATGCCAGGCTTCTGGGTTCTCTTTCCCTCAACGGCCCTCGTGACTGAGCTTGCCACACCATCGCGCTGGGGCAAAGCCACATCAGAAAGGAAAATTATCTTTTTCTGTTCTGGCCAGAGTCAAGTACGTGTGACAAAAACATAGACGTTAGCTACTCTGATTAGCACCCAGTATCAAACTGGCAAGGCTCAAATTTGCCCCTGGTTGGTCTCCATCATCGTTAATCCAACCTCCGACCGGGGGTTTCAGCCTGTGGTCTCTGGGCAAGATGGTTGCCCTGAGTAATAGAAAAGATAAGAAAGGGAAAGGAGAGAGAGAAAAGCATTGCCTGAGGCAGGGTGGGGAAGGCGAAATGATCAAGGAGGCCAAAGAAAGACCCACCCATTGCAGCGACACTGAAAAAAAAGTTCAGGCGGCTGCTTCTAGGTAGCGAAGGGATCTTTTCCAGTAGTCCCATCATCTCTCAAGTTTCCCCTTTTAGGGAGGAAAAAGCTCCCCATGTCCCACGATCCTGTACATGTCTAATCCTGTCACCCACAGTTGTCAGCAAAGAGTGCAAGGCAGATTATTCCAAAGAGAATAGCAGTTGACATGCTGTAGTGCCAAACCCATTCTTAGACAAAAGGGACTTTATTGAGAGCCCTCATTTTTAAAAGGTACTTCAAATGCATTGTTGTTCATTCGGAACATTCCACTGTAAGTTATCTTTAGTAAGATGATGCTGTTTCTGTAAGACTTTGCTGCCTCCCAGGCCTAAAGTATAAGCCAGAAAGAACTCGGTTTTCCAGAAACTAAGGATCCCATTTTTACCTAAAATATTGGCCTTATGCTCAGGTTCTCTTAATTAACTTAGCCAGTGATTTTTTTTCCTACTTAAGTGTAAGAAAAATGAAACAAAGGGGTATAACACAAAAATCTGATTTTTCAAAAGCCAAATTTTATAACTCTGCAATATTACTGCTTATTACCAGTTCCTTTCTGACCCAGTCAGATGTAAGAGGCCTCTAACTGGATCCAAGCCAGTTAATTCCCAGATCAAATCCATTCCTGGACCCAGTCCAGTTTCTGTCATGACTCCAAACCCAGTTTGGATAAGAAATTTGCTCAAAGAAACTCAGAGAGCTCAAAACACAAATCCATGGAGCTTGGAAATCCAAGAGAGAGCTTACCCATGATCCCCAGTGGCTGTGAGAGATGAGTGGAGCTACAAAATCCAAGAGGGAGCTTACCCATGGTCCCCAGCAGCTGTGAGAGATGAGTGGAGCTATGAAATCCAAGAGGGAGCTTACCCATGATCCCCAGCGGCTCTGAGAGATGAGTGGACACAAGTGGGTCCTGCAGTTACCTTGCATATTCACTCAGCACTGCTGGGGGACGCTAGAAGCTCCACTTTGGATCCCACTTCTGACACCATCTGATAAAAGAAAAACTTCAGCTGAATTAAATTTAAAAGAGTTCAATTGAGCAGTGAACGATATGCGAATCCGGCAGCCTCCAGAATCACAGCAGATTCACAGAGTCCCTCTTGACTGGTAAATTCTAAAAGGGCCTGGATTATGTCTCTTTAGCTTCTTTGTATAGATACCACCTGCAGGTTTGAGATTGATGTTAAGTAATCATACCATGCTACCGCACATGTTCCTCCCTTTCTTCACTTTTCTATGACATTTCTGTTTGTTTGATGTACTTGTAATAATCTCTGTTGACATTTGAAGGACAGAAGCAAATGCCACTTTAAAGCTTCCTCAGTGCAGATGAAATGATGATAATAATACAACACATTTTCAACACTTTTCTGGAGAAGTCAAAGCTCTTCATAGACATTAACTCATTCATCTTCACAATAGCAGTATTAGAGATAACTGGAGACAAGTATTATTGGCATTTTACAAATGGATGCTAAGGTCACCTGAGGGACTTTTAACAAAAGTCATAAAATATTACAGTGAAAAGTTCAACTCTCTGTTTTCAGGGATGGCACTGAGGCCCAGCAGTACAAAATGACTTGCCTTGCGCTACAGCCAGGCAGCAACAGATTAGGATGGCTACGACTCAGTCATCTTTGGCATCTGCAGGTCATAATTCTCACCCCTGTGGGATGGTTTTGGGGCAGACCAGTGTCCACAGGAGGCAACACCAAGACACAGGATTTGAAGGCAACAGAGCAAAGTAAATCAGTTCAGAACAGCCTGTGGACAGCCTTTCTCTTCTTTGAACAAACGTTTAAATCTGATACTGACTTTCCACACTGAAAATTTTCACAGAGTTCTACACAGTTCATTCACTTTACCACTAATAATTAATGCAAAAAGGTCACATTTTGTGGATTTGGACTGTGGTTCTTATTTTATAAGCCCGGTAAGCTTTTCTTTTTTCTTAAAGCAGCTCTGATTGGCTCTTTAACTGGAACATGGGGCCTTTTATGAGTAGAACATGCTGATGACATAATACATTAGGGAATTCTCTTTAACAAATAAAAATAACAATTTTGTTTATTTTAGAAAGGGCTAAACGTTTGAAAGTCATGATCTTTGTAAACATTTTCTGACTGGCATAATTAGTTTTGATTCCTCCAAGCAGCAGCATTTTCCTGGCCTAATTGTTTTTCGATCAACAGGCTGAGTCATAACACAGAAAATGTGGAGAAGGAAGAATAATTGAACATCAGAAGCCTTCTAATGCCTTCCAGCCCTCATCCAAGGGCAAGGGAAATGTGACTTCCCAGAGAGATGAAGATAAATGCAGCCAGTTTCAAATAGAATTACAATAGCCCTTCCTTGGACATTTGAGTTCAAGGAAGGATTAGTTGTCAGGAGAGGGAAGTGATGAGTGTTCACCTTGGGAAGAGTCTTAGCAGATCAGGGTTTTGAGAGATAAGGCCCAAAAAGAAAGCACAGCTGATGGCTTGTTATCAGAGACACGCATAACAATAAGTCTACTCTTACCATTTTCACAAGCACTAAGAAGTTCTGGTAGACACTGCACGTTAATTTCCAGGGCCTCCTGCATCAATGAGTGGAAGTAAAGGCTGTCCTTGGTGAGCTTCAATGAGTTGACAAAGGAAGGGTCCTCACCACACACAGTCTGTGTGCTCGGCATCTCTCTCTATACTTTTCCAAGAAGCTGCAATGCAGATATATCATAGACTAGATAATTTCTTCCTGAATTTGGCACTTTTTTTTCAACTTGGATTTATTTTGATGCACTTTAAATCAATGAACATTTCTTAATGCTTTGCAATGGCATTACTTCAGCTTTCAGGGAAACCAAAGGTGAACCAAGAGAGAAACGCTTCCCTTTTTAAGTTGCTAGCCTTTCTTCCCAAATTCTTTCCCCAGATTGTAATGTGGGATTTTAATATCGAATAACTTCAAACCTACAGAAAAACTGAAGGGACAGTACAGCAAAATCTGTATACCTTTCACTGAGATTCACTAAGTGCTAACATTTTTTTCTACATTTGCATTTATTTCTTTGTATGTGTACTAGGCCATTCTTGCATTGCTAAGAGACTGGATAATTTACAAAGAAAAGAGGTTGAATTGGGCTTACGGTTCTGTAGGCGGTATAGGAAGCATCATGTCAGCATCTGCTTCTGGGAAGGCCTCAGGAAGCTTCTACCCATGGCAGAAGGCAAGGCAGAAGCAGGCATTCCCCACAGCGAAATCAGGAGCAAGAGAAAGATTGTGGGGAAGGTGCCATGCACTTTTAAATGACCAGATCTTGAGAGAACTCACTATCTCAAAGACAGCACCAAGCCACAAGGGATCCATCCTCATAACCCAAACACTTCCCACCAGGCCCCTCCTCCAGCATCAGAGATTATGCTGATTCATGCAATTCAACATGAGATTTGGGCAGGGACAAATCTCCAAACAATATAATATGTGAGTATGAGTGTATGTGCATTGCATTCTGAACTATTTGAAAATAAGTTGAAGACAGGACAATAATAAACACTGAAATTCCTCAGCTTGTATCTCCTAGGAACAAGGTCATTCTCCTGCATAACTACAGTGCTATTATCTACTCCCAAAAGGTAACATTGATGGAATAATAGTGTACAGTCCATATTCTTACTCCCCAAGTGTCCCAGTAGTGCTCTTTATAACTTTCTAAAATCTGGAGTCCACTAAAAAACATGCATTGTATTTAGTTGTCATATCTGTTTAGTCTGTTTTAATCTAGAAAAGTCCCTTCACTTTTTTGGTCTTTCATGACACTGACAGCTTTTAAGAGTTCAGGCCCACTAACCTGTCATCTGCCCCCATTCTGCATTTGTCTACGGTTTCCCCATGATTCAATTCAGGTCAGGCATTTTTGGCCAAAACTGTTCATGGGTGATATTGTATTCATTCCTAGCATCATAGCAGGAGGCACATGATATCAGTATGGCCTTTTATTGGTGATGCTAAGGTTGATCATTTAGCTAAGATCGGACTCATGAGATCTCTCTGCTACCTTTTTTTCTTTTGAAATTAAAAGCAATACGTGGAGTACTGCTTTGGAAATGGGTGCTATCCTTCTTCTCCACATTTTATCCAGTAGTTTTAGCATTCATCCATTGATGGTTCTTGCCTAAACTAGTTATTACACTGGTGGCTGCAAATGGTGCCTTTCTAATTCTCTAATTCTGCCATTCCTTCCTTTAGTAGTTGGCATTCTTCTGTAAAGAATAGGTTTTCTTCTCTCCACCTGCTTTTGGCAATTCATTATTCAATATATTATAATGCCTCTCTCTCTCTCAGGATTCTTTTCTAATGCCCCAAATTAGTTCCAGTCGTTGTGTCCTTTTCACAGGTCTACATCTGTTTTTGAGCACCCTCTTGCTTTCTGGAGCAAGATGTTTCAAGCTCACTCTGTACTTTGCCTGCTTGAGACAAGGCATCTAAATAGTCAGCTTTAAATAAAAAGTGTGTTCCAGGGAAGCAATCAAATCCTTTATAAATAGAAAAGAGAATTTTTAATTTGGCCTGTAGCAGTTGGAGAATCAAAGGGCGGTACAGGGTAGCAAGTGACATTGAGTTTAGACTTGAAGGATAAAATATGCAGAGAAAAGCCCATTTGTTCTTGGAGGGAACACGTCAAAAATTTTCGTAGAAGCAGGAAATTCCTGATCTATTCAAGGAATAGCAAGTAGCAGAGAGTGGCTGGCAAGCAGGGAGGAAGTAGCCAGATGACAAAGGGCCTTAAGTGCCATGCCAGGATGTTTGGGCCGGGAAGAGGGAATGTGTTTGCTTTGTTTTGAACATTTCATTATAGGCAATTAGGGTCCGCCAGTTATTCTTTCACAAGGGTTAGAGGAGTGGGAAGAGAAGGTAATAATTGGGCGAAAGGAGTACAATTAGAAGATTATTTGCAATTATTAGAAGAAAAATTAGAAGATTATTTGCAAGTACAATTAGAAGATTATAAGTATCTTTTTTGTATAATGACTTCTTTTCCTCTGAGTAGATACCCATTAGTGGAATTGGAGATCATTATTCTAAGTGAAATAACTCAGAAATGGAAAACCAAACATCATATGTTCTCACTTATAAGTGGGAGCCACGCTATGAGAATACAAAGGCATAGGAATGATACAGTGGACTTTGGGGACTTGAGGGTCTTGGGGGAAAGGGTGGGAGGTGAGTGAGGGATAAAAGACTACAAACTGGGTACAGTGTACACTGCTTGGGTGATGGGTGCACCAAAATCTCACAGATCACCACTAAAGAGCTTATTCATGCAACCAAACACCACCTGTTCCCCAAAAGCCTATGGAAATAAATGAACAAATAAAATAAAATAAAAATAAATAACTCCTTCCCCCCTTCAAAAAAAGGAAGATTATTTGACACATGTCCAAGCAGGCATCTATTTATTCTATGCCTTATAGAATGTAGTATATATTCTCTTGGTAATTTTACATCAGGTTTGCTTGGATTTTGGATTTTTGGTTGTCCTTTCTACAGTTCCTGCTAGATAGTCTCAGCCTTCAAGTTGAAGGGCAGAGGACCGAGTCTGTCTTGCTGCTGAGCACGTGTTAAGTATTTAAGTGTTTGTTGATCCACTCACATGGTAAGTTTAAATCACTCAAAATGATTTTATATGCTCACTTTGAATTTAATGTTCTCTTTATAACCTTGGACTCTGTGACTGCATATCTACATATGAAATGAAACTTAGTATCTGTATAATCAAACCAAAAAATAATGTTCCTCTGAAAAAAGCAGATAATTGAATCATAAATATAGTTCCTGCTTCAACAACCTAGAACTGCACTGTTCAATCTATATAGTAACCACTAGCTATGTATGGCCATTGAATACTTAAAATGAGCCTTGTCCAAGTTGAGACATGCTGTAAATGGATTTCAGAGACTTAGTATGAAAAAGGAATGTAAAAGACCTCAAATTTTATATACTGATGATGTTAAAACGATTTTGGATATATTGGGCTAAATGAAAAAGGTATTAACATTTTTCCTATTTTTACTTTTTTAACGTGGCTATTAGAAAATTTAGATTTGTGGATCACTTATTTTTATTTGGCAGTGCTGAGATAAATAAATATATTTATAGATGGTCTCAAATTTGTATTTCCTAAGATTCTAATAGAAATATAAGTACACAAAAGGCATGTACTCCACAGCTTTACATTAGGACTACTTTGAGTTTTTGGCTTCAAGAAAGTGAAAACACAACATATTGATTTTATTTTTGAAAATTTTCAAGAGCAACCATAAGTATAAATGCCATTTTATAAGAAACAAATTCACTAATAACCCTTCCCAGAATTCATATTTTAGTTTAAATTGGCAATTTTTAAAATATAATCTTTTGTCTCATGTGTGTACATAAAAGACCTTTTTAAAAAATATATTTGTCAAAAATTAAAATTGTAAAGACCTATAATAGTGAACTGATGTTACAGACAGTATAGTTTGCTTTTCCTGGTAATGAAATCTGAGTCATATTTTCTTAATCTGTTGCCATTTCTCCACATAGGCTCAGAATCCTCAGAGAGTAAATGGTGAGTGTAGACAGTGGTCCCATTATGTCTTAAATAGTTAGCGATGTCTAATATGTCTAATTAACGCTCATAACTTAACCTAATGTTCCACAATGGTAGGAAGCCTTAAGATTCATCATAATGGGTTCATTAAGCATTTGTCTATATGAGATGTAAAGTATTCATTAAGTCTTAGAGTGATTTTTAGGCTGTCACTAACGCATCTCCTTAAGTCTCCTTCAGGCTGCCAAAAGACAGCTCTGTACTTCAGGAGAACAGATCAGCAACAGTTCTCTTCTTTAGAGCTCTTCAAAGAATCGCCTTAACCTCCCTTACTAACTTGTTAGTGTCTGACCACTTTTATTATCATCATAGCCTGTGACTTTAGCCTCTCTGAGCTTCATTTTCCCCATCTCTAAATGGAAGATAAAACCCAGCTATGCCTTTAGTGCCTGGTGTACTGTAAGGACTCAGATCACGTCTTGAATGAATGAGGATTATGCCCATCTCAAATAACACCTCCCAGGCAAAGCTAGTTCACTCCATTTTGCCCTCAGGATTTATTGATTTTAGAAATGTTTCCATTGCCTTTTTAAATAATTTATTTATTTTTACAAAAGAACCAGCGTCGATCTACAGATTCTTGGGAAGCCAGGTCAGCGGGCAGGCCTGTAGGGATGCCAGAATCCCCCCACTGTCAAAGGCTTCACCTCCCTCTTGAATACACAACCCATCTTGGCTGCCAGGAAGGCACCTCTGCCCTCCTTGGCCCACCTCATGCTTCTCTTCTGTCTGCTGGGTTTGATTGTATATCTTTCCCTTTTACTAAAATGTGAGTCCTCATTTTAGTGAGGGCAGAGATACTCATCCTTAAACCCTAGTGCCTGGCACAGAATGAGGCTTTAATATCTATTAAATAAATGCATACATACATGCAGGCCAAGGAATCACCTGAAATGATGTTAAGTATTTCACAAAAGCTAGCCTGGAAAAGTTACGAGTGTACCTCATTCTACTTCTCAGCTGGCTATAAACTAATCAGGCCTGAATTCAGGCCTTTGCTAGTTGTTCAGCTCACAACATCTCTCTTTTTGTTAATTTTAAAAGACCAACCTGATCTGTTTTATCAGCAGGATAACAGGAGAAAGCAAAGAAGATGGAAATTACTTGAATATGTATCATATGTAAGACTGGCCACATAATCCATACAACTTCCCTGTGAAGTAGATACTTTCTACATACTTACTGTTGATGACACAAGGCCAAAGGGTTTAAATAACTGAGTTTGTAAAGCTGGTGAATGGTAGAGCCAGGGTTTGAACCTAGGTCTAACTTATTAACTTCATCATGATGGAGTCATGCTCTTTGATAGAGAGATGCCTTTTCTATAAAAGCACCTGATGAGAAAAGTCATGCAGGTGCACAGAGAATGAATGCCTCCCACTGTTGCTTTTCAGTGCCAAAAGCATCCGAGGCCTTGCAGAGTACTCCTTCACGCTTCCAGCTCCAACCAAGGAGCCACAGTTCACTAATGTAGCTTGTGGAGGAAAGATGGGCAAGAAACCAGGGACAAATGGCGCCACTAACTGAAAAGAGTTGAATAATTGGTTTCCACCGATTTGCCAGCTCTTGCTTTGTAGTCCCCTGTCTTTCCAGCTTTAGAGAAAAGCTGGGAGGACATCACTGAAAACAATAGAACCCGGAGTGCTAATTCTCATCCCTACCTTTGGGAAATAAAACAGCCTGAGATAATGGATAAAAATTGTAAAATCTATGTTAATGTGTTTATCACACAAAATATCATTGCTTATAAGCTTGCACATAGATCTGTAACTTTTATTTTTGCCTTTTGTTGAAAACAGGACTTGATCTGATAACTGGTTGTCTTTGAGCAACTATGGTTGGCTGTAGTCTACTCTGCAAACAATGAGGGGGGGGAATCCAAGTCAGATTTTCTATAGTTCAGCCAGCTAAAGTGTTGGACAAATCCTCTAGGGTAGAAACGAAGAGGTAATTTGTTTTTCTACTATCTGTACACAGCTGTCTCTTTACTAGTTTCATGTACTTATGTCATGATTGGCCTTCAGATATTTGGGGAAGAAGAAGTTCATCATAATTCCAAATATTTTCCTTAAAATTTTTTTATTTTTCTAAGGTTTTGTCTAAAAATATGATTCTGTGACTTGAAGAAAATATATTCCAAAATAATTGTAATGACATAGTAAATTAAAATTCATGACTTTGTCTCTCAACTTATTCATCTTAGTTTTCTATCATTTTTATTGTACTTTCCATAAAGTTAGAGATAATCAAAACCAATTGTTGTCTTTAATTAATTGTAACTGTATAACTGGTCTTGTTGGAACTTTAAATATTATAAAATAAAATAAAAACATAATTTACAAGTATGGCTAACAGTGGCCTTGCTTAACTCAAAGAAATGTTTCCTTCAAAAAAAAAATTGCATCTTCTTATGCCCAAATACAACCACTTTGATTATTTTCCCATTTGAAAATTATTTAGGCTACAACAGTGTCTTAGCAAACCTAATATGTATAATCCGGGTAGCTACTTCTGAAATTCTGAAATCCATAGTATGGCTTCAAAAATCAGAAAGGAATTTATATGCAACTATAAACTTGAAGCACAATTTTGTACTCCTGTTCTTTGGGCCTAAGTAAAAACTAGGATTTTAATCCAGTTTCTCGAATCATATAATGTATGTGTCAAATTCAAGTGGGTTGTGCATGCATGGGTCTTCACAAGGGAGTTTCCACTTTAAAGTTGGCAGGCCTGCTGAAGCACTCTAAATTGCCTTCGCAATGAAGTGGTGTGAAGTGCTCCCTGACTCCCTCCCTCTTGGCTGTTGGGAAAACCTTGAAACCATAGGCCTGGGATAGGTCTCAGTAAGCTACTTGGTAAGCACCCAGGTTCCAGGCAAGACCATCATTCAGGAGAGGTAGAGATTTCAATTGACTTTGCTGTGAATCCTTCAAAGATGACCAGCCTGATCTACCAACTATGTAACAGTGTCTAGATCAATACATATTTTTGTGTATATCACCAGTGTTCAGAAACATCATCTCACAGAAGTCCCAAGTCCCAAATGACTCAAGAGTTAAGAGCTTCCTATATTGAAGTTCATATCAGGGCAATATTCACATGAGATTCACTCTGTATTACTGTGTAATTTTACTTTTGTGTTTGCACTAGTAAAAACATTAAGAACTATGAAAGATAATTTGAGTTTTAATAAATAAGCTGTGTGAACTGGTAAAACTGACGATAGATTATCTTGCAGTACTGTTCCTGAATTTTTAAATTGCCTTTTCAAGATTTCCTCAGGAAGATACGAGGCTCCCTCTAGTGGGAAGTGAGCATTGTAATTGATTGATTTCCCCCAAAGCAGTGTGTATAACTTCATAGGTTTTGTTTGAAGGAAAAGGGGCCTCTTCTGACTCTGATAGTTTGGGCTCCATAACATTTGTTCATTTTTCTCTCTGAATTTTGGTAAAGAAAATAATATTTGTTACCAAGGGATGCTTATAGGACAGTTGTGAGTTTAGAGTCATGTTGATGAAGTATTGCTCCTGTATCAGCAAAGAGAGGTGAAGTTACCAATCTGTGCCTAGGCATTAACTTGTTAGAAAATAAAAACTATATTTATAGCTATATATTTATGAAATGTATAAATATATAAATTCTAATCTTAATTCATAAGCCTTTTACTTTGATAAGTAGTTTAAAGGATTATCTTATCATCTCTTGCCCTCACTTTATGGCTGAGCTTAACTGACTTGCTCAAGATTACACATTTGAAAGTCGGCTTTGACCTTTGAGTTTCTATTAATTTTACAGAATGTAAGCTGTATTCACTTTGGCTTTTCTTTATGAGAAAACAATGACCAAAATCACATGCATTTTTTAGGTAATTTTCTATCTGTCTCATATCATTTCTACTTGAAGCTAAAACTACACTTTATAGAGTATAATAACATATTAGATTTTAACTCTGAATTATCAAGAGAAACTAAAATTGTACCCAGGGAAGGAAGTAAGTAGCACATTAAAAATACAGGTTTTGGTTTTATAATTAGTAAAGAAAAAGAAAAGATTCTAATAAAATTTAATATTGAGAATGATATATAACCCAAAATGGTCAATAACCAATTCCAGGAAGAATGTTTACAGCAAGTTATAGAAATGTTTACAGCAAGTTATAGAAATGTTTACAGCAAGTTATAGAAACCCATTTTAAAGCCATATATCATATATTTCACCTATCCCACATTTATATATTTTTTATGAAAGTGTGTGCTTACTTGCTTTTTGGTAAGTGACAAAGTTAATCTACAACGGAGGAAGAAAAGAAATCGTTACTAATTTTTTTCCCTTATTTTCTTACAGCAAATGATGTGCTTGCTTTTGGAACATTGGTCAGTACTTCCAATACCTACGACGGGTCTGGTGTTGTGACTGTGGAAACTGACCACCCACTCCTCTGGACCATGGCCATCAAAAACTAACCTGTCGACTGGCATCCATAAGTGTGCCTCTGCCTTATCTCATTTCTCAATGGTTCATTGCTCAACAAGAACAATTCACCTGGGTTTGCAAGAATCTAAACCTCTCTAGGGGAAGCCCACTGGGTTTAAAGATGTTAGTGTTTAGATAATACAGGTAACATTATAAATGACAGATCTCAATTTTATAGTAGTGGGAAAGATACATGCTAAGAAAGCAAATAAGCTCCATTATATTTGGTTGGAACCTAATGGGAATCATTCCACTATACAATTCAGTACTGATTATTCTTCTTATGTTATTAATCATTCCATTTATCCTAGAAAATTGTTTTTAATTTGAAGCAGAGAAAACTGTTGAGGTTCCTCTTGGAGTCTAGAACATCCTTAAATGTCTAACAACAAGGGCTACCTCTGAGTACCTTTTAGTATTAGTTTTCTGTATATGATATATCTTATACTGAAAAAAAAAATTCCTTTCATATTGGGGTGTTAGAAGTGCACCAGGTCGCTCTGACCTTATTACTGTCTTTGGTATTGTCTTTTTTAAATAAATCAAGAATCATTGACCTAATTGTTAAATTTAAAAATAGGTAGTTATATAAGCAATAGGTGAAAAGAGAAATGATGTGAAAGATAAATGATGATTCATGGAGCCCTACTCACACATTAACCCCCAAATTCAAAAGTAAGAATGCAAAAGTCTAGAGGGGGTGACAGTCCTCATCATCATCACAACCTAAATGGAAAAAGCTGTGCAGAGGAAACTTAAGCATAAAAATTGAATTCGTTTCTGACATACCTTAGACTGAAAAACTGTTGGTTCATCCAGAAGTATATTCATATTACCAGAAAATGAGTTTGTCTGTGGGGATACATGAACTTCATATACTAAGGAGCCTAACTCCAAAGCCTGTGTTCTCATCCTAGTCTGATATTCACCTAAGTTTCCGGACCCTTTTCCTTAGCTGTAAAATGGAAGCGGTTGGACTGATGGTGTCTGAGGTTCTTTCCCACACTGAAATTCTAAATATTGACACTTAGCAGTCATAGGGCTGATAATACACACAGTTACTGACTTAGCCTAAACAACCTGGTGCATCGAAATGTATTCACCTTTCTTTTGTAAAGAGACCATCTTCTATCTTCTTTCCACCTTTCTCTATCTGTTTTATGAAACCAACTGTTGACATACAAACCATGATTGAAGGAGATCCTGTCCAACATGTTTTATGTACACAAATCCCTATGTTGCTATAAGAAAAGTGACAGTAACTGTTTTTTCTTCTTGGTGCTATGACAATGTGAGACTCAGGTTGTCTGTAGAGAATGAAGGGAGCAGTGGCCCACGTGACTGTGGCATTTAAGGAGCAGTGGCCCACATGACTGTGGCATTTAAGGAGCAGTGGCCCACGTGACTGTGGCATTTTCGGCACTTTTCATTACTTTCTGCTTGACCGGAAGTTGAGGCTTAGCTATGTTTCCATCTTCAGTTTCTGAAGACTAGTTATATAGTCCTTACTAGAAATATATTCATAATATATAAAAGAAATATATCTATGATTTTAAAATTTTGCTACCAAAGAATGCATGTTCTGTTTGCCCTGAAAATGTTACCAGTGTTAATAAATGGATACTTATCAAAAAAGAATATAGTTTCCTGAAGCTTAGTAAATATTGGGGGACAGGGGATAAAAAAAAAAGCATTGGGGCTTATCTCACACCACCACCTGAGTATCAGGCTGTAGCCATTGGGGGCCCACAGAAGGGGTTCTCTTAAAACATAGGCCACCATTCCCAGTTCCTGCCAGGCTACTGAGGAATTAGGTGCTAGTTTTAACCATATGTGTGTTGTCAGGCCCGAGGGCCTCTTCCATTCTTGTCAAGGGGAGTGCTAATCTTCTTTCATACAGCACTAGGTACTGGTTTTATTACAGTCAGCTCTCCATATCAGTGGGTTCCACATCCATACATTCAGTCAATCAATCATGGATTGAAAATATTTGTAAAGAATGGTTGCATCTGTACTGAACACATACAGACATTTTTCTTGTCATTATTTCCTAAACAATACAGTATAACAACTGTTTATTTAGCATTTATATTGTATTGGGGATTTTAAGTAATCTAAAGATGATGTAACATATATGGGAGGATGTACATAGGTTATATGCAAATACCACATCATTTTATATCAGGTACTTAAGTATCCCATCCACGGATTTTGGTATCTGCAGGTTGGGGGTTGGAGAGGTTGTCCTGGAACCAGTCCTTGCAGATATCAGGGGACAACTATATTTCACCCCTTCCCATTCCTTAAAACTACCTGTGTTTTTCTCTTTATGTGCTACCCCACCGTGGCAGTTAAGTATCCCCTTATTTTTATAACAATACAAGTCAGCAGATGATGAGATCTCAGGTACACCCAGTGAACTATCAGCCCCCTAGGAAGTCCTTCTTCTTTCACTCCTGTTCAGTTCAGATCCTGACCTCCAGCTTGCAGCCATAAAAGAGAATGCAGGTTGGGCCCTGCTGGGAAAGTGACAGGTGCTCCTTGACCTTCTGACTCCAGTCACTTTCTTATTTCTATGGGTTGGATTTATAGCATTTATAAATCTAGTTATTGTCACCCCCAAATGTCATCTGTCTACCTAAATCACTGATTAGTGAAAACATACTCTGGTCTCACTTCTCTTTAGAAAGCAGGGAAAATATGAAAATGGCTGCAGCTATTGCAACCTAGTTGGAGTCACACATGACCATGACATGTAATAAGTTATATGTGTGGTTCGAGGAATTAGGGCTAGAGGGGGGCATGGGCGAACATCACTCAGAGCAAAGAAGCGGTGGACACAGACTGGGGCATTCATACAGGTAAATGCTCAAACTTTTGTGTCATGCTTCTACGTGTGTGGAATGCATTTTGCGTTATGCTTCCGTGGGTGGCACAGACCTTGCCTACCACTGCTGCTCAGACTTTTTCCACAGCTTTACTTGAACTGTGAAAATAAAGCAGCACATAGATCTGGCGTGATTGCGACTGATGGTATGTGCCAAGTCAGTACACAGCAAGAAACTGCTCTTCTCTTCTCTAAGGCTCTGTGATTATGAGAGGGGTATGGTCAGAATGGTGACTTCAGACTATATTTACCATGACCCCCTAGGAATACATCTGGTATACCTTGTGACCCAGTCCATAGACACACACAAACACCATAAAACATGCGTGTACTCCAGTAATTTTATTCTCAATTGAAGAACATCCAGAAATGTATTCTAGATTGGAAAAAGAGCACCTAAGGGCAGAGCAAAATGCATAAAGGTACCTTTTTTAAAAAGTGTGTGTATTTATGCAAGTGTTCTGCATTGAACTTTTTTTTTCATAAATTTAGGACAATAGGAGTGTAATTTTAAAAAATATTTCCCATCAAAATATTAAGATATCCCATTATTAAAGTATTTAAAAAATCTGTTTCGGCCAGGCGCGGTGGCTCATGCTTGTAATCCCAGCACTTTGGGAGGCCAAGGCGGGCGGATCACGAGGTCAGGAGATCGAGACCACGGTGAAACCCCGTCTCTACTAAAAATACAAAAAATTAGCCGGGCGTGGTGGCAGGCGCCTGTAGTCCCAGCTACTCGGAGAGGCTGAGGCAGGAGAATGGCGTGAACCCGGGAGGCGGAGCTTGCAGTGAGCCAAGACTGCGCCACTGCACTCCAGCCTGGGCGACAGAGCGAGACTCCGTCTCAAAAAAAAAAAAAAAAATCTGTTTCAGAATTTAAATGATTTCAATAAATTATTGAAAACTGGCATATTTGAGTGAGAATATATCTGGAGATATTTCAACTTACTTGCCTCATAATTTAACCAAGGTCACATAGAACACTTTTCTACTCCTATTCTTGGTGTTTGTTTCACTGCCTTTATCACCAAACTAATAATAGTTTTTATTCTTAGATGTGTGTTAAGAGGAATAATCTACCAATGACAGCGGGTTGAATGTGATCCTATTTGGGAATAAAACAATCAACACAACTCTCTTAGGAAATGGGCAGGGGTATTAGATTATTTAAATTGTCTTTAGAGCATTCTATTCAAAATAAAATGAATTATCCTTATACCTGCGGAGATTAAAATCGAAGCTACAAGGTCAAGCCTTTCTTGGGAGTCACATACAGATTCGAAAATTCCTGGCATGTACAGTACAAGTTTGCCCTTCCTTGACCACAGCAGATTTCACTTATCAATCATAATTTTATTTTCTGATAAGCCCCAGCCTCAGCCTCAGAATCTATCTCAAAACAGTTCTCCAGGCAGCCTTGATCAATTAGCCTCCATTGGGTGGCATCCCTGGAGGCTCAGAGCGTGCACAAAACAGCTCTGGGTACAACCCAGGAAAGAGGTCCTGGCAACATCACTCCTCTTCACAGGTCATGGGAAGTAAATAGATCCATGGACTGTTCTCTAAGCACTTCATTCTACCGCCGAAAGCAAGGACTTTGTACACAACAAATAAAAACTAATTCCATCCCTGCAGATAACTTGAAAAACGTAAGCAAGGCCCTGATAGCGCCCACAGTTGAAAAGTAGGAAATTTCTCACAGTGGACCCATAGCTGGTCCCTGAGAACCAAGAAATCTGAGCTGTATACAGAGTCCAGAGGTAGAAAAGTGTTTTTAGCTAATAGTCAAAGGAACTGATAAATGTAGGGTGGCAAATCATACCATAACATTTATATTTTTAAAACCTAAAGTCTAGTGAATATTTAATAGCCGATTGTATTTTTGAACAATAAACATGGGAAATTATGAGAATAAAATTATGCAAGAATTGAGCAGAGTTTCATCTGAATGGCATAATTTTGTTAACCATTAAACAGTATGAACCTTCTACTAGAATATGAACCCCTTGAGGTCCTTGACTGTCATCTGCTGTATCTCCTATTCCTAGAGTAGGGCCTTGTCTGTAGCAAGTGAGCATGAATATTTGTGCAGCACCACTAGTGCAGTTACTGAAGTCCCCGCTTGTACCCGTGCTGAGGGAACATACTGCACTGCTTCTCTAGTCCCTGACAACTATTGTTCTTTTCTTTCCTTGTTCCCTAACTAACCAAGATTTAAAGTAGATACAGACAGTCCCTGACTCACAATGGTGTGACTTAGGATTTTTCAACTTTACAATAGTGTAAAAGCTAGAATTCAGTAGAAGCCTTACTTCGAATTTTGACTTTTGATGTAAAATTCTTTATGCTAACTTTATTATGATAGGTTTGGGGTTAGATGATTTTGCCCAACTGTAGGGTAATGTAAGTGTTCTGAGCACGTTTAAGGTAGGCTAGGCTAAGCTATGATGTTTGGTAGGTTAGGTGTATTAAGTGCATTTTTGCTTTATGATATTTTCAATTTATGATGGGTTTATTGGGATATAACCGCATCATAAGTCAAGAAGCCTCTGTATGTTAATGTTGCCCTTGAATGGGTTCCTCAATCTGAAAGATAAATATCCTAAACCTAGTCTGGTTAAATCTGGTTGCATCTGTCCTTGTTCACATATCTGAAGAAGAAACTGATATTGCAAGTCCAAGTCCAGGCTTAAAGGCATTGTCCAGGGCAAAACATTCAGCTAGTAACAAAGGAAAATCAAAAGGCCAAGCAATTTTCAGTTGCTTAAAATGGCTAGCATGTTCATGGGAAAGCCATGAGGCAAGTAATCACATAGGCTTAGAATATTAGTGTAAGCTGAAAGAGTCAAAGTAAATATGAAGAGGACATTTATTTATTTTTTTTTAATATACGGGTTCTTCCTGTGTTGCCCCAATTGGATTCGAACTCCTGGACTCAAGGGATGCTCTTGCCTCAGTCTCCCAAGTAACTAGGATTACAGGTACATGCCACCACTCCCAGCAAGTGAAGAGCATGTTTAATTGACCTCATTTAACAGGAAAAATAGAAGAAGTAAGAGGTTAAGAGAAAATTTTCAGAGTTAGAAATCTTGTAGCTGGAGCGATTTCTCGATTTGGAAGTTCAAGGCATGACCATGGCTGTCAAGAGTTGAGGTGGATTCCAGACGAGTACATGTGATTTTCAAATACCGTGAGACCTTGGCATTCAATTCTAATATTTTACTTGTGTTTAAATTTACTTGTTCTACAAATTAAACCTTTAACATGCATATGAAATTAGCCTGAGGAGTCTAAAACCATAAAAAAATAAACGCTATGTTGTCTGCAACTGAATTCCCTATGCTAAATCTCATTATTTGTGATTTGGATTCAGTGCTTTTTTGTTTTGTTTCGTTTTGTTTCGTTTTGTTTTGAGACAGAGTCTCACTCTTATTGCCCAGGCTGGAGTGCAGTGGCGGGATCTTGGCTCAATGCAACCTGTGCCTCCCAGATTCAAACGATTCTCCTGCCTCAGCCTCCCAAGTAGCTGGGATTACAGGCACCTGGCACCATGCCCAGCTTATTTTTTTTTCTTTCTCTTTTTCGTTTTTTTTTTTTTTTTTTTTTTTTTTTTGAGACAAAGTCTCAGATGCTCTTGTCCCCCAGGCTGGAGTGCAGTAGCACGATCTCAGCTCACTGCAGCCTCCGCCTCCAGAGTTCAAGCAATTCTCCTGCCTCAGCCTCCCAAGTAGCTGGGATTACAGGCACCTGCCACCATACCCAGCTAATTTTTGTATCTTTAGTAGAGACAGGGTTTCACCATGTTGGCCAGGCTGGTCTCAAACTGCTGACCTCAGGTAATCCGCCCGCCTCAGCCTCCCAAAGTGGTGGGATCATGGGCTTTTTTTTTATACAGGGGTCTGTCTGTCACCCAGGCTGGAGTGCGGTGGCGCAATCTCAGCTCACTGCAACATCCATTTCCTGGGTTCAAGTGATTCTCGCCTCAGTCTCCCAAATAGCTGGGACTACAGGCATGAGCCTCCATGCCTGGCTAATTTTTTTTGTATTTTTTTGTAGAGATGGGGTCTCTCCATGTTGCCCAGGCTGGTCCCAAACTCCTAAGTTCAAGCAATCTGCCTGCCTCGGCCTCCCAAAAAAGTTATCTTTTGTTTTGTTTTTGAGTTAGAATTCTTCTTTATTTCATAATAATTCTTTTTTGCTTGTTTTTGAGTTAGAATTCTTATTGTATAGTTATTCTTTTTTTTTAAGTTCGGGATACATGTGCAGAACGTGCAGGTTTGTTACATAGGTATACATGTGCCATGGTGGTTTGCTGCACCCATCAACCTGTCATCTAGGCTTTAAGCCCCGCATGCATTAGGTAATTGCCCTAATGGTCTCCCTCCCATTGCCCCCCACCCCCCAGCAGGCCCCGGTATGTGATGTTCCCCTCCCTGTGTCCATGTGTTCTCACTGTTAACTCCCACTTAGGAGCGAGAACATGCAGTGTTTGGTTTTCTGTTCGTGTGTTAGTTTGCTGAGGATGATGGCTTCCAGCTTCATCCAGGTCCCTGAAAAGGACATGATCTCATTCCTTCCAAAAGTGTTACCTTTATATCACTTTTATTAACACATGTGGTTACTCAGCAACTATTTGTAGAATGCATGAGAAAGCTTTCTATGTAATATTATGACATTCTGCTCACTTCTCCCTTATAGAAATTCTCATGCTTTGTCCCACCACAACTTCCTGAATAACCCCAATAATTTTAGTATCATAGGTTAGGAAATTTTTAAAATAATCATTTTGAAGTAATGAGGCTCCCAATATTACAGCTATGGGACCAAATATATGAAGGACATAAAATAAGGGATTCTTAGAATAATATATGAGTTTTACTTTTTTGTGCTATAGAAAATACATAAGCATCCATCAATACTCTCTCCACCATATCAACGTAATTTATTTAAGAAATACCTTTCACTCTACCTTTAGTTCCGTATTCATGAAAAAAATGTCCTAGGCCCCAGTGCTCCACACATTCTGCTCTTTTATTTGCATTCCTTAAAATTCAGGGAAGCCTACATGAATAATGAGATGAAGAGAAATGATGCAGAAAGTTGTTGGGATAGCTTTTAGTCAGTGAATTTATTAGGCATATTTTAAAGTTGACCTTTTAATCCAAGTTTTTATTCAATTCTATTGCAAGGAACTGAGCAGCATGGTCAGTTGGAATATTTGCACGCCAGCGGCATTGAGCAATGAGTGTCATGAGGAAGCCCTGGATTAAATCATGAAGAAGCCAATATATTATTTTCAAGGCTTGAGAGAGAAAGGATAAAGTGTTTTTTTTTTGTTTTTTTTTTTTTTTTGAGACAGAGTCTTGCTGTGTCACCCAGGCTGGAGAGCAGTGGCATTATCTCAGCTCACTGCAACCTCTGCCTCCTGGGTTCAAGCAATTCTCCTGCCTCAGCCTCCCGAGTAGCTGGGACTAGGCACATGCCACCATGCCTGGCTAATTTTTTGTATTTTTAGTAGAGATGGGGTTTCACCATGTTAGCCAGGATGGTCTTGATCTGACCTCGTGATCTGCCCGCCTTGGCCTCCCTGGTCTAAATTTTAAGAAATGGATATGCAAATCATTTTCATAATTTCTTCTCTAGATATTGCTAGTAATTATGTACCCATATAAATACATTAATAATGTTAGTCTTATCAAGGCCATTGTTATTCATTCCGGTTTTGAGGAATGAAAACTTTCCACAAGTTGCTCTAAGGCTTAACCATTCTCTTGGGTAGATGTGTCAAATATTTATAAAAGCCAAAGCTTCACAGAACTAAAATCAAGTAAATAATGTTAGCGTTAAAGGGGATGGGATAAATGGATTGACTACAAGGAGTTAGAGAAATCACAGAAGCCTCAAATTACTAAAGTTTCCAATTATTCATACTTTAGCCTCCTTAAAAAATTCCATATACCAGAACTTTTTGTTGACTCTGTGGGAGGTACTTTTCATCTTAACATAAAAAAGACTCTGCTAACAATTTTTCCATCCAACAACTACAGAACAGACCCATTCCCACTAGACATGGCAAGCTCCTGGCAACAGAAGTGTTCAGTCTAAGTCTAGACAAATGCTTGTGGGGATCTGGCCTCTAAATTAATCTCCAAGTTTCTGTGTTGAGTAACTCCCCAGGAAATCTAACATTTTATAGCTATATGAAGTTTGAGGGAAAGGACAGATGTATCTGCTTCCTTCTACAATTGTGCTGATTAGCTGAAATCATCACAAGCACCCTTAACTTTGTACTTTTTGTAAATGCATTCTTATGGCCTCATTGAAAATTTACCAATACTGTATCTACTGGTCAGGTTTCTAAGCAGAAGATTTATGACTGAAGAGTTTGCTCTCTGTAATACTATGGATGCAAGAATGTAGATAAAAGTGTGTTTCCCTGGGTAGATGAGACTTCCACAGTCCCCAGCAGGAAACTAACCCTGGCCATTTCATTAGAAGTTAACTTTCAATAAACCAGACAGTCCAGTTAAATGGGATATTCCAGGTTGACATGTCATTGTCCTTACACGCAAATTTTAGTACCTACTGTAAGACAGACATTAGGGTATAAGGATGCCCTCACAGAACTTCCATTATGGTAAATGAATAGGAGACAAATGAGAGAAAGGAGCCAGGAGTCAGAGACATGGGTAGAGGAAGAAAAAGAGGCAGAAGTACATGGAAACACAGACGGGGAAGACTGCAGAGAGTGCAAAAGTGGGGCATTCACTGTGGGCACAGGAGATAGGGAAAGAAGAAGAGAGTGGAAAGTTTGCTTCCCTTTTCTAAACCACTCAGAGTGACAGCATTACCTTAAATTTGTTTTGTTTTGTGTCGTTTTGAGAGGAAGTTTTGCTCTTGTTGCTCAGGCTGGAGTGCAGTGACACAATCTTGGCTCACTGCAACCTCCACCTCCTGGGTTCAAGCGATTCTCCTGCCTCAGCCTCCTGAGTAGCTGGGATTACAGGTACTTGCCACCATGCCTGGCTAACTTTTTGTATTTTTATTAGAGATGAGGTTTCACCATGTTGGCCAGGCTGGTCTTGAATTCCTGACCTCAGGTGATCTACCCAGTTCAGCCTCCAAAAGTGCTGAGATTACAGGCGTGAGCCACCGTGCCTGGCCTACCTTAAATTATTAACACCAAAGTTACTATAGAAGTGGAAGATAGGCGGCCAGGCACGGTGGCTCACGCTTGTAATCCCAGCACTTTGGGAGGCCGAGGTGGGTGGATCACGAGGTCAGGAGATCGAGACCACGGTGAAACCCCGTCTCTACTAAAAATACAAAAAAAAAAAAAATTGGCCGGGTGTGGTGGCGGGCGCCTGTAGTCCCAGCTACTCGGAGATGCTAACGCAGGAGAATGGCGTAAACCCGGGAGGCGGAACTTGCAGTGAGCCGAGATCGCACCACTGCACTCCAGCCTGGGTGACAGAGCGAGACCCCGTCTCAAACAAACAAAGAAAAAAGAAGTGGAAGATAGGCTTTTCTGCATCCAGTAAAAAGAATGTTTGCGAGAAATTTACAACAGACTAATATTAAGAGCGTAAAGGATACAATGCATATGTACATTTTGATTACATGTATGTAAATAATAGCCAATACTGGAAGAGAATTATATTTAAATTTTTAACATGGTTGACTTTGAATAATGATATTGTAGGTAAATTTTTTCATTATAAATCTATCTACATTTTTCTATATTTTGTAAAAATAGGTTACATGTATGTTTATAAATCAGAATTTTTAAAAACAGTTGTATTTGATTTAAAATATTTAAAATATATGTAAGAAAAAAATAAACCTTCTCAGTAAATTATTATTCAAACATTATGAAGACATTCACAGAAACAGAGAGGCTCAATGAGGCCCACAGAGGCAGACACATTCTAATTCTCCAAGGTCCTCATGAATAGAAATGTGTAGACAGGCCACAGAAGGAGGACGGAGGAATAGACAGAGGCTGACAGGGCGCACAGAACAGCAGCCAGCATGAAGACCCTCATTGTCTGACTCATTGTGCAATTTCTCAGACATTGAGATGGCACTTATTATTCCCATGCACGTTTTTTTCTTTTTTATAAAGTTTCAGCTTTTCCTTAAATCATTTATTCATTCAACAGACAATCGTTAAGCATCTGGGCAAACTCCATTTCAGTTAGAATCATGCTACTGCTTATCCCCTGGACTCAGGCTTACCAGGCGAAAACCTATCACAATCCCACGCGTTCCCTCTCCTGCACCTGAAAATTGCTAGGGGGGAGTTAAAAAAAAAAAAAAAAAAAACAAGGGCCGGGAGCGGTGGCTCACACCTGTAATCCCAGCACTTTGGGAGGCTGAGGCAGGTGGATCATCTGAGGTCAGGAGTTCGAGACCAGCCTGACCGACATGGAGAAACCTCATCTCAACTAAAAATACAAAATTAGCCAGGCATGGTGGCACATGCCTGTAATCCCAGCTACTCGGGAGGCTGAGACAGGAGAATCACTTGAACCCAGGAGGCAGAGTTTGCAGTGAGCTAAGATCACGCCACTGCACTCCAGCCAGGGCAAAAAGAGCGAAACTCTGTCTCAAAAAAAAAAAAAAAAAAAAAAAAATACAAAAACAAAACATGACAACTGTGACGACTGACCTCACTTAAAAGTGCATGCACACATCCAGATACACCTTTTTTAAGTGGGTTTTTAACGATGCCTGGCAATTCTACTGCATGTCCCCAATCCATTCATTCTCCCATTTTCTTTGTTTCTCTTTTATGGCTGCTCCTCTTCCTCAGACTTTCAACACCTCTTCCCCAACTCCTCACTTCCATTTGATGACCTAGCTTCCAACTTCTCTGAGAAAATTGTAGCAATCAAAAAAGAACTCAGACTCCATCCCTTTCTCCACCCACCAGCATCTGCCCCTGCCGCCTTTCCTTCTGTTACCATCGTTGAACCATCCACCGTTCCCATCAAAGCTGGCCATCCACTTGTGCACAGTTCTCCTTTCTGGTCCCTTCAGGGTCATCCTACAACCTGCCCCTCTCTTTCCTACATCATGGGTTTTTCTCCCCCTTTCCCCTGGATCATTCCAACTGGCATAAAAAGTACTTCCTTAAATTGTTTTATTGGCCCTGCTTCCTTTATCAGCCACCATCTCATTTCTTTATTCTCCTTCCCAGTATACTTTTAAATGTTGTCTAAGTGCACTCTAGTTCCAATTCCCCTCCTATTTCTCTCTTAAACCCACTCCAAGCATGTGTTGGCCTCCCCATTCCACCAAAACAACTGGGCGCTGGTGACCTCCATATTGCTAAAGTCAGTGGTCAAGCCTCAGTCCTCACTGGACTTGACATATCTCATCAATATTTAATACAATTATCACATTCTACCCTTGACTCCCAGGACACTAAACTCTCCATTCTCCTGCTGTTACTCCTATCTCCCTGGTCAGTCTTCTGTACCCTTCACTGGTTCCTCATCTTTTCCTCCAGCTTTTTAATGTAGGACGGCTCCTAGGTAAGGCCTTGTTCTTTTATTTTTCATTGTGTCTGCTCACTCCTAGTGGTCACACCTAGTACATATGGTCTCCAACAACGTGTGCATGGAAAGTCACATACTGAATCTTCTATGTCATCTCCACTCTGATATCTGATGGACTTTTCGCACTCAGCATGTCCAAGACTAAACTGGTACTCTTCTCCCAAAAGCCTGTGTCATCTCCTCCCTCCCCATCTCAATTGCTGGTAATCCCGTCCTTCTCGTTTTCAAGCCCAAAGCCTTGGAGTCATTCTGATTTCCTCTTTCTCTTGCACTTGCTAGTTCTGCTTTCAAAATGGACTTTGACTCCTTCTTGCTGTCTCTGTCATGATCACTCTGGTTCAGGCCACGTGGTCTCTCTTATGAATGTCTGCAGTAGCCTCCCAATGGTTCCTATTTCTACCCTGAGCTCCTTCCTGACCGTTAGCACAGTGGCCACATCCAGTCAGCCATTTCTCTACTTAAAATCCTGCTTAGGATTAGGAAGAAAGGCAAGTCTTTATACAATGGACTGAAATGTCCTAGATGGCCTGACTGACTCCCCTCATTACTTCTCTAATCTTATTTTTTGCTCTCCCTCTGCTTACTCTGCTCAAGCTTCACAGGCCTCCTTACTCCTCAAACACAACCCTTGCAGCCTTGGCACTAGCTGTTCCCTCTGCCTGGAATGCACCTCCCCACATGTCCGTCTAGCCAGGGCCCTTGCCATTTTCATATCATTTTTCAAACCTCACTTTCTCAACAAGGCCTCCTTGGAGCTTCGTATTGAGTAAAGAAATAGGCCCACTAACCCAACTCCACCCCACCGTATCCCTGGCACTTTCAATGCCCCGTACTTAGTGTTAATTTTATTTTTTCCAAAGAATGCCTCACCTAGCATCCCACATAATTTACTTATTTATTATGTTATCTCTCTTCCCCTTGCTAGAATGTAATCTCCATGAGGGCAGCGACTTTTGTTGTTTTCACTGATGTTTCCCAAGGCTCTAGAGCAACAGGGCAGATGCATTCCTTCATTCAACAAACGCCTGCTGAGAATTTCCCATGTGCCAGGCACTGGGAGTTGAGCACAGAATAAGACCATCATGCTGTCTGTCCCTTTAAACTTCACAGTCGGATTCTTATTGAGATTTCCTGGACACCTAACTTTTAAAATATCTACAGGAAAGTGGAAAAGCACCAAGAAGAATTGCATCAGCCACCCTCACAGCACACTAAATGCTCTCATCAAACCCTGAGACTCTGCTGACTGAAATAAACACCGTAACTGTCCACTTGTGTTTTAGGCTTCAGCGCTACCTCAGACAATTAAGCGTCTACAAACTAGGACTCCGAGGTTCCTCAATCCAGTACACAAAAATGTATTTGCCTTAATGATGCTAGATATAATTAATGATGAACAAAATAAAGCAAATAAGATACCATGTCTTTCTCACCCCGGGATTCTAGTCTCCCAATAATAATTCTAGTGTCTCAATAATTCTTCCCCTAAATTAAAAAATTAAAAGCTTTGAATGAAAATATGCCCATTTAAAAAATTCCCCTGACATGGTGATAATCAAGTCTTATGCTTTAGCCAATAATTAGCTGGACTGAAATTTTTCCATGCCCATTTTTCTGCAGTTCTGGCAGCAAATTGATAACCCTAGGCCATTTTTAATTAGCACCCTTTAAAAATGGTTTGCTAAGTTAGTTGACTCTGAAATCACTCCACCCAAATGATTAAGTTCAAATTACATTTTGAATCTATCACCTGTTTTGACTGTATGAACATACTATCACCCCAGGATTGTTAATTACAATGTTTACCTGTGTGTTCACACACGCATAGCACAGCGTGCAGCAAATGCCAGCTGGCACATCCTGACTGCTGTTTCTAGTGTCCTACCGGCCTTTTGGTGTTGACATTTCTATCACCGGCAATCGTTCTGGCCCCTTAATCCTGTGGAGACAGTGTTTACAGATAACGCTCCTTAAATCCAAGTAAATCACTTGTTATCTTGAGAAAACCTAGGGCCTTGGTGGTGGCTGTGCTCAGCTGGCCTGACAGCTGTGCTAACTCAGGGGAGGCCACTCCGTCCTCACACCTTTCACACCCAAATCATATTTATGAAGCACCTATTAGTTAGTAAGTGCATTCAAATTATTTAATTCTCAAGACTAGGAATGAGGTACTTTTTGTTTTCTTGTTTTGCTTTTTTGAGATGGAGTTTTGCTCTTTTGGCCCAGGATGGAACGCAATGGCGTGATTTCAGCTCATTGCAACCTCTGCCTCCAGGGTTCAAGTGATTCTCCTGCCTCAGCCTCCCAAGTAGCTGGGATTACAGGCGTGTGCCACCACGCCTGGCTAACTTTTGTATTTTAGTAGAGAGGGGGTTTCACCGTGTTGGCCAGGCTGGTCTCAGGTCTTTGTATTTAGGACTATGTCTGATACAAGGTCATTTCCATGCCTCGGCCTCCCAAAGTGCTGGGATTACAGATGTGAGCCACTGAACCCAGCTGAGGTAGTTTTAAGTCTGACTCATAGATGAGAACATGGAACAGCAGAAGACTTAAATAATTCAACCAAAGTTAGTGACAGGGCCAGAACAGGACTTTTGGTCACCTGACTACAAGTCAGTTGCCACCACGTAGTGCCCCCATCATCTCCAGTCTCCATTCCCCCAACCATCTCCTTATCTCCCTTTCTCAAGCTCTGTCTCCCTCTAATCATGTCCCTACCGTGCAGCCAGATCTTAAACCACAAACCTGCTTGCAATACTCTTTTGCTTACATAGCTTACCAATGACACAGGCTAAGGTTCAAGGTCATCCTGCAAAGCCTTGTGTCGTCTGTCTGCCTTCCTCTCCCATCTGCTCGTCACACTCCAGCCACACTGACAGTGTGCAGTTCTCTGAACTCTCTTTGCTCTCCCAAGTCCTTTACACAAGCAAATCCCTCTGCCTACGACCCAGCGCCTACCACTGCACTTTCACTAGGGTTGTCACTGGTTCTTCTAGGCAGCCAGTGAGGAAGCCGAGTCCAGGCACTTCAGTGACATCTCCCTTGGCCTCTCCCAGGGGAAGGTAAGCTCCAGCATGGCTCTCACTGAACCTGGCACAGTGGGAGCTACAGCGGTGTTGGTGCCCACACCTGACCTGACTAGACCCATTGAACTGGGCCTTCACCATTGGAGGAAGACAAGGTGGACAGTGATGTTCCATGAGGGGACAGCAGTGATGGGACTCTTCATGGAGCCAGCAGCCAGTGGCCCAGGAAAAGGGAGCAAGGACATCTGGGAAGGGTATAAATCTGATACAACATATTGTTATACTGGTCATTCTACAAGATCAAGATGTCTTCCTTATACGCTAGATTGTTCCACAACCCAAAGAAAGTAGATCAGTTTCCTTGTTTTTTGTAGTTTTTTTTTCAGACATTGGTAAAAAAAAAAAAAAAAAAAAAAAAAAAAAAAAGAATCAACTTAAGGAAAATCTATTAGGTGTGCTTAGCATTGTTAAAACTTAACTTGCCTGCTTTTCCATTCTACTTCTTTACATGCTCCTTGCTTACAGGGCTATTTTCTGATAAAGAGAGATGAGGATTCCTTCCTGTTCTAATTTGTTCCATGAGATCTAAGAGTGGGTGGTTTCTGGGAGATTTCACACCCGGCTTGGAATTGGTAGGATGTATGTTAGCTCCAGCTGGCAATAAAAATCTCAATAATTCTGGCCTCAAGTTTACTCTCAAAGTCTAGGTGAAGACTGACACAACCTTAGAGCTGGAAAAGAACCCTCGAAGACAATGAATCTGGTGCCTGGGTCTTACTTGGTTAATGAGCAATCATATTTGCAGATAGCAGGCGCATGCCCTAACACAACCACAATTATAAGTCTTTAATTCTTTTAAGGCAACTGAACTATTTTGGAATATCTTAGGCATCCAAGCCTACAGTTAGGTGACTAATGACTTGAGTCTTATTTATGCATTTGACATTGAAATGAACATACTGCAGAATTTCCCCCACCAGGTGGCAGTCAACCCTTACTAAACTATGATGTGTATATTCCACATATATACAAGTAGTGTGTCTATTTCCACTACTTGTTGGCCAAGTAGACATCTGTATTTTCAGCTCAGTTCAGTGGGCCCACCATCTGCAAACCCTATGCACAATATCCTAATGATGAAGTACTGAAAAAATGGGGGATTGATACAAGTGGCATTATTAGGGTACCAGGGCTAAACAGCGACTCGGGCTCTGATAATCTTCATTTAGCCATTGAAGTTGGGAAAATCAGATAGTGTATCATTGACATAGTCCTAAATACAAGGCTTTCCATTAAATCCCAGGCACCTCAGTTCAGTAAATCCTATATTGCATGTTGGCTTTTGTCAACCTCTCTTCTAGACACCACTGTAAGGGTCATAGCTATTGGGGAAAAAATAGACTCATACTTTACATCCTTACTTGCAGGATGGTCCCTTACTGTAAGAAGGTCATAGCTATTGGGGAAAAAATTGACTCATACACAATAAGGGAGTAAAATAAAAAGAAATTATTCTTATGAACCTTTCCTCTCCCCTTCCCCAAATAAACTTCTTGAGCAAACTACAGAAATGCTAACAGCAAGAGGTCAATGTACTTAACTCTTTCAAAAATCACGATGTGTGATGGCCAGACAAATCACCCAAGGGTTCAAAATAGGGAAAGAAAGGAAGATGTTAGTTCGTGGTAGCATAATATTACCAGAGATGTTACTGTCGTTCTCAGTGGGAAAAAAAAATATGTAAATTTTATAGGGGAATGAGGACAGAAAAAGTGGTTCTTTCCTTCACCATTTACTCCTCCTTTTAATCAAGGCTTGCCTGCCCAGTTCCCATCTCCCTGAGTCTTCTCTGAGGATCTGACATGTAAGTCTGCAAGAGAGAACAGGACAGGCAAGTTTGCTGATCAACTACAGTACACTCTGTGTGTGACTGTATGTGATTTGTGGGGATAGGGACGGGGGCGCACTCACTGTCTCCACCCTTAACAAAGAGTAGAAACAGATGTCTCCTTGAGACAGCCGAACCAAACAGATGGGAAGCAGGATCACACGGGAAGTGAGGTTTTGAAAGGTTTGCTCAACACACATGGTCTCTCTGATGTGAGGAAAAGTTTAAAACGAGAAAAGGTAAATAATTAAACCATAACACTGTACCTCATTCCCACACTCAGATTACCATCTACCACAACATTTTCTCTCACTGTATCTAAATATGATTGCAAGTCCTTCCCACACAATGCTTCAAGCAGCCCCTTCTGATCGATTAATCTATCAGAGTTAGCAGAAAAGTTGAAAACGATTTCCCAAATACCAGCTATAAAGATCACCTATACAGAAGACTCTTTTGATTCCAGAATTATCCAATATGGAAGCCACTACCATATGTGTCTACCAAGCACATGAAATGTGGCTAGTGTGGCTTAGGAATTAAAATTGTATTTAATTTTAATTAAAAGTTTAAATAGCCACATATAGTGGCTACTGTGCTGAACAGTGCACATCTAGAACGTTTCCATCATCACAGAAAGTTCTACTGGACAGCAGTCTATTCCATAGCCACATCAGAAAGCTCTAAGTATTTACAGAATTCACAATTAGAACTTGGCTTCTGGCCAGGCACAGTGGCTCACGCCTGCAATCCCAGCACGTTGGGAGGCCAAGGTGGGCGGATCACCTGAGGTCAGGAGTTCAAAACCAGCATGGCCAATGTGGCAAAACCCTGTCTCTACTAAAAACACAAAAATTAGGTGGGCATGGTGGTGCATGCCTGCAATCCCAGCTACTCGGGAGGGTGAGGCACAAGAATCACTTGAATCCAGTAGGCAGAGGTTACAGTGAGCCGAGACTTCACCACTGCACTCCAGTCTGGGTGACAGAGCAAGACGCCATCTCAAAAAAAAAAAAAAAAAAAAAAAAAAGAACTTGGCTTCTTCATTTTAACACACCCTTGCAAGCAGTCCTTGCAACTTCTTTATAGATTATGTTATTGGTAATAACACCTGAATCAAATTAAATGTGATCTTTAGCTCTCATGCACCAACATGTGGAGAAACTCAAACTCAGTAATGTTTGGGGCATAAGAATCTTTAGTGCAGACTGCTGCTGAGAAGCTCACTGTCTGAGCCCACGTCATTCATTCACAGATGGGTGGTGTATTTCATTATTCTAAGCCTACGCCTAGCAATCCTTCTTGATAAGCCTCAAGAGCATGGATCTCAGAGTTCATCTCCTATCCCCACCCCAAGCATTCACATATCAGACAGAATTCTATTAACCAAATAGGAAGTAATGTGTAAATGGGGCATGGATCTTTACCATTTACAGATTACAAACACACATGCACATACATACACACATGAAATAGTCATGGGGGGAGATTTGCATATGCCACCCATGCTACCCAGAGCCCCCTGCCACTAGCCACGTTCAACCTCACAGTGTTCTTCAACATCGCCATAGCAAGCCCCTGGGCAGCATCTCCTTTGAGCTGTTTGCAGACAAAGTTCCAAAGACCGCAGAAAACAGTCTTGTTCTAAGAACTTGAGAAAAAGGATTTGGTTATAAGGGTTCTTGCTTTCACAGAATGATTCCAGGGTTTATGTGTCAGGGTGGTGAATTCACACACCATAATGGCACTGGTGGCAAGTCCATCTGCAGGGAGAAATCTGATGATGAGAACCTCATCCTGAGGCCTACGGGTCCTGGCATCTTGTCTATGGCAAATGCTGGACCCAACACAAATGATTCCCAGTTCTTCATCTGCACTGCCAAAACTGAGTGACTGGATGGCAGGGATGTGGTCTTCGGCAGGGTGAAAGATGGCATGAATATTGTGGAAGCCATGGAGTGCTTCTGTTCTAGGAATGGCAAGACCAGTAAGAAGGTCATCACTGCTGACTGTGGACAAATCTAATAAATTTGATTTGTGTTTTACCTTAGCTACCAGACCATTCCTTTTGGAGCTCAGGAGAGCACCCCTCCACCCTATTTGCTCTCAGCATCCTATAATCTTTGTGCTCTTGCTATAATTCTTTGGGTTCTCTATTTTCCTTATTCTCTTCCACATCTAGCTGGATTGCAGAGTTAAGTTTATGATTATGAGATAAAAACTAACAAAAAAAAAAAAAGAGAGAAAGAAATGGTGTCATGAACTTACCCCTTTTCTCATTGCAGATAAACTATCTTCCAGGTTTGGCCCATCAGCCTCTTCAAAGCCCTTACCTTTTTCCTCCACACCATGATTCAAAGATTTGAGGGAATGCACTCCTCTAAATCTGCTCTAGGGACAGCAAAGACCCCACTGTCACCATCCCTGGTCTTGGTTTCAAATTTCTGCTTGTTAGGTAAAGAAAATGTTGATGTGTGGGGTGAGAGGATTGAGTTGTCCACAAAGAAATAATAGCTTCCATTCTTTCTGATTTGTTTATAGCAATGATGCTAAAATACAGATGAACACCTTAATAAGTTATTCTTCCAAATTGATCAGGTGTTGCTATTTTATAAGTAGCAATAGTACCTAACAACACATCCATCCAGCAGGTAGCATTACACTGTTAATATTAACTGCCCTGATTAATGAAAATGATTTAATCAATGCAAATGGTACGTCTTCTTCCAAACTCAGCTATGACATTTTGCCACTGACCAGGCAAGGTTTCAAGGAAGAGAATTTTAAAGTGGCGTCTCCATTTAGAATGTTCTACTGTTTATGCAAGGCAGCCTACTCTCTTCTCCCTTGTCCAGACAGATGTGATCTGTCCAGACAATTTGAACATCAACTCACCACTGTGTTACTATTTAAAGGTTATATGCTGCTTAAGACCAACTTTTCTTCTGAAAGCCCTGATGCTGCAATTTCCAAGCCGAACTGTGACTAGCTTTGCCTCCTTTCATTAATTGCCTTGTATTATGAGTATAAAGGTCCATTTCCTCACCAAGCTGTAAAGCCCTTTGAGGGCAGAGCCTAGATTATTCATTGTTATTTGCCTTTCTTCATTTCTGGTACCTGGCCCCTACGTATTTCTTAAGTGTTTTCTCTCATTCATCAGGCTAACTCCACATCATTTTTTTTTTCTTGTTTTTTTGGGGGGGGAGGGGGAGGGGAGTGGGGACTTCTTTGATGTATCCAGCCCCTTTTGCTTAAATTTGCAAGAATTGATTTTTGTTGACTGCACCCTGAACCTCACCTGATGTAGGCAAGCATGACCATATGCCTTCAATGCTTAACAGACTGCCTAAGCTACCGTCAGCACCGATTCACAAGAAGGAATACGTATTGAGTGTTGCACATAGTAGGAACTCAACAAATGCCTGGTTGTTAGGATATGAGACTTCTAGTATCAGCCTTTTTTCTTTGCTACACTAGAAGGATAAGATGCAAATAGACCCCTCACTTTCTGAGCCTTTGTCCTTGTGTTCTCAAGGAAAGGGAAGCTAAATTTTTGTCATTAGTGATTCAATGTAAGAACAAGGTTCGAGGGAAATTGTAGAATGGAGTGGAAAAGCAGACAGCAGGAAGGAGCTTCATAAAAGAAAGATCTGTCCCTGGGCTGAGAAGGTGGGGAGTGTCAGTGAGGAGAAACAAGACCTCAGAGAAGAGGACTGTGCTGCTTCTACAGAGATAGAACCACTGAACCAGTTTACAGATTACAGTTTACAGATATCTTTTTTTTTTTTTTTTTTTTTTTTTTTTTGAGACAGAGTCTCGCTCTGTCACCCTGGCTGGAATGCAGTGGCGCAATCTTGGCTCACTGCAAGCTCCACCTCCTGGGTTCAAGCGATTCTCCTGCCTCAGCCTCCCAAGTAGCTGGGACTACAGGTGCGTGCCACCACGCCCAGCTAATTTTTCGTTTGTATTTTTAGTAGAAACAGGGTTTCACCATGTTAGCCAGGACGGTCTCAATCTCCTGACCTCATGATCCGCCTGCCTCGGCCTCCCAAAGTGCTGGGATTACAGGTGTGAGCCATCATGCCCAGCCCAGAATATCTTGTTTTCCCAAGCAGAGACATCTCAGACCTAAAGAGAATGTGTAGACAAGGAGAGCAGATGTCTCTGATAATCTATAGGGACAAATAACAGAGAAGCAGGCGGTCTCTTCTGTATAAGGCCCAGGACCCAGAGAAACCCTCAGAATGACATGTCCAATTTCTTGCCAGCCTCGAGAGATACAGCCTACAAAGTCAAAATTAGACTGACTTGGAGAACATAAACAAAGATAGTAGCCTGTAATCTCAGCACTTTGGGAGGCCGATGCAGACCTGAGGTTGGGAGTTCGAGACCAGCCTGACCAACATGGAGAAACCCTGTCTCTGCTAAAAGTACAAAATTAGCCGGGTGTGGTGGCGCATGCCTGTAATCCCAGCTACATAGGAGGCTGAGTCAGGAGCATCGCCTGAACCCAGGAGGCAGAGGTTGCAGTGAGCCGAGATCGCACCATTGCATTCCACCCTGGGCAACAGGAGTGAAACTCCATCTCAAAAAAAAAAAAAGAAAGTATTTCTCACGTATAGGAATATGTGAACCTAGATTCATATATACGTTATTAAATAAATTGGAAGCTCTCAGGATAAGTTCCCATATTATTCAGCTGTTGGTTGTACTGCTCTGACTGACCAGGAAGAGCAGAGCTTTAGTGCACAAACACAAGGGAGCAGTGATACTGTGTGTTCCTACAGGCCGCCCAGGACAATGCTAATCCTTGCTCATGGTTGAGAATAGAGATCGTGTAGGCTTCTTTCTTTGGTGTTTAACATTCTCGTACATCTAAGTACAAATTTCCGATGTAGAATCCTCCCAGGACAAATGGTACTCTGTCACCTCTAAGCCTCCAATGATTTACTATCATCATCTTCCAACTCAGAGCTCAAAGAATCAAGGAAATTGAGGCCTACCTCTTCACCTTTTAAAATCTACAAAGAAACTTTCAAGGTGAGAGAAGACATAAAATCATATCAATATATAAAACACAAGACAAAGAAAATGTTCTAATCCTCTTAATGAAATACTGTCAGTGTAGAGGAAGGCCGTCTCCTTATTCAAGCATATCCTTCTAACCTCTCACTTACTGTAAAGACAGAAAGTAAAGCTATACTTTTAAGCCACGCTAGTGAACAATAGAAGAACCCTGAAAATAATTTTCTATGGATAGTTCCATGGTACAAAACAATCCTTTAAACCATCATGCTTGAAAAGAAAGATCCAAAGGAGATCATAAGGGCTGGATCATAATGTGCCCATACTGTGCCCAAACGAGAGAGTAAATATTCACCGCAGGTCACACAGAACATCCCTTGAGCAGGGCCAGGTCACATTGACAAATAATTTGACTTATGGCATGACCTGTGCAAATCTGCCTTAGGGAAAACCTGTTGGGATGCAGAAACAGAAGTCTAGTCAAAGAGTTACTGTTTACTGTCATGAGGATTCAGGCCACTTTTGCATCAGTCACCTATTGCTTCTAGTCAGTACCCATTCTAAATGGTCAGTACCTGTGCCTTTCTAGTTATCTTTTTTTTTTCTTGAAAGAGTTTCTCACTCTGTCACCCAGGCTGGAGTGCAGTGGCATGAACATGGCTCACTGCAGCCTCAACCTCCTGGGCTCAAGTGATCTTCCCACTTCATTCTCCCCACTAGTTTGGACCACAGGCATGCACCATCACACCCGGGTAATTTTCTTATTTTTTGTAGAGATGGGGTCTCACCATGTTTCTCAGGCTGGTCTTGAACTCCTAGGATCAAGTGATCCTCCCACCTCAGCCTCCCAAAGTGCTGGGATTATAGGCATGAGCCACCGAGCCCGGCCTCCAGTTATCTCATACTCTTTCAACCAAAACAGCCACACAAAACTCAATTTCTGGAAATACAGACAAATTCCAAGGGATGCAGAAGGTAGAAGGTAGTTTCCCTGGATCTCCCTGATGCTATCGCCACAGAATAGGTAGACAGGCCTATGAGTTCTGTATTGGTGATGGTGGGACAGATACAGTATAAAGCCAATAATAAAGATGGCTTGAACATAGTCTTTGCAATAGAGAAGACATACTGTTTTAGGGAAAAGAGTGGGAAGACTTGAGAGATACAGCAGAGAAAACATTGGCAAAAATTTGTAATAGATGAAAACCCTGTTTCCCAAAGAGCATAGCCATTATTAGTTTGAAAATCTCCTGGGCCACCTGCTGAAAATGGCAGATTCCTGGGCTTTCCTCCAGAAGTTCAAAAATCAGCACTGCAGAGGACGGAGAGGAAGTCTAGGAAATCTGCATTTTTAACTCGTTTCTCAGGTGATTCTCAAAGAAACAGTCTGAGAAGGGGAAGAAGGATGATGTGCCTGGTCATTATCCTATGTGAGTTTAGATCCCATGGAGCACCCAAGAGGATGCCCCTGAATGCATTTGGAAAAACAGGAGTAGATGGTCAGAGCTGGAGTTATAGATGTGGGATGAATCAGAATTTTCTGATAAAATGGAGGCAGGCAATGACAGAGGGAGAAGTTGCTTGTCTATACATTCAATATCCAAATACTCTCCTATTTTGGAAGAACCTTTACTGTGTGGATCTTGGTGGGAGCAGGGCCCCACCCCTCACTATGGGAGCAAAGAAGTCAGTTGTTCCCTCCCCCTACCCTCTAGTGACCAGGATGTAAACACACATCAAGGTGAGGTCAATTAGATGTTTCCACTCAGGACTTGGTGTATTGAATTGGAGACTCAAAAATGCAGAGAGTTGAGAGATGTCCCAGCAACCACCACTCTAGTGTCAAGGTTCCCAGGGTAATGCCCTACCCAGAATCTTACTGGAGTAAGATTCTTATTTTTTGTAGAGATGGGGTCTCACCATGTTTCTCAGGCCGGTCTTGAACTCCTAGGATCAAGTGATCCTCCCACCTCAGCCTCCCAAAGTGCTGGGATTACAGGCATGAGCCACTGAGCCCGGCCTCCAGTTATCTCATACTGTTTCAACCAAAACAGCCACACAAAACTCAATTTCTGGAAATACAAATTCCAAGGGATACAGAAGGTAGAATGTCTAAAGGTGAGTGTCTATACATTCAATATCCAAATACTCTCTTCTGCTAAGTCATTTTCCAAGTCTGGTTTTTCACTGCTGCTAGAATCTATGAGCTACTTGCATATTTTTCCATAAATTCCCATACTGCCTCAGTTTATAAGATTTGAAGAAACCTAGAGGACAAAAACAGACCCATGATAAATTCCTCTGGATATTAAAAAGAAGTACAAAGATATGAGACAGAGAAAGCACATTCAAAAAACAAAGGGTCAAAGAATTTCTTGAGATAAGGATTCAGGAGAGCACAATACCACAGAAATTAATAAAGAGTTCACTGAAGAAACCGATGTTCTAGGGCTGGCCATTTCCTTTTCTCTCCTCCCAGACTACATTGATAATATTTCTATTTTAAGTATTATCACACAATATTATAATTCTTTCTCCCAGTAGACTATTGGTGCCAACAGGGTAAGAACGATCACGTGTTCCCTGATAAATCCACAGGCCACTTCCAAGTGCTGTCTGCACACAGCATGTGCTCCAGAAATATGTAATGGAGGCAGGGAAGAAGAAGGGAAAGACTGAGCCTTGAAAAAGGAAAAACAGGTGGAATGGCAGCTCCCCTGGGTGTCCTGAGAAACAAACTAAGCCAACCCTGTGGGGTTCCTCTCCCTCCGTATGAAACATCGCCAAAGCAGTACCTGGGTTCCCACCATGACCTCTTCCTCCTCGGGAAATGTCTTTGCCCCTTTCAAAGATACTCGCCTCTCTCCTCCCCACCAGACACTTTAACATCATTTACACTAATTACGCAGTGGGATAGATTATAATTAGAACTATGAGACCCCTTTCAGACAGCAGAAAAAGCCAGAAAGTGGAAGAAGAGCTCCTTCTTTCTAGTGAGAAGAGGCCAATAAAGCAGAAGAGTGAATGCTTATAACTTCCATTCTTGGCTTTCCAGAATGTGTTTACTGATGTTAATCTGTTCTTTTTCTACCACTGGGTACTAATTATATGGGCAGCAGAAACTTGTCTTCTTAGCTGTTAGATCTGCAGACCAAGAAGAGCCAGGTCCTAATCTGATATAGTGACTATTGTATAGCACTCAGTGATCCTGGAACGGGTGCCAGATGCATTCATCAAATCGAACTTTTAGGTTGTCTACGGAAATTGGGAATAAGGAAGTGATATGGTTTGGCTGCGTCCCCACCCAAATCTCATCTCAAATTCCCACAGGTTGTGGGAGAGACCCGGTGGAAAGTAACTGAATCTTGGGAGCAGGTCTTTTCCATGCTGATCACACGAAAGTGAGTAAGTCTCACGAGATCTGATGGTTTTAAAAAGGGGAGATTCTCTGCACAAGCTCTCTCTCTCTTTGCCTGCTGCCATCCACGTAAGATGTGACTTGCTTCTCCTTGCCTTCCACCATGATTGTGAGGTCTCCTCAGCTGCATGGAACTGTAAATCCAATTAAACCTCTATCTTTGTAAATTGCCCAGTCTTGGGTAAATCTTTACGAGCAGCATGAAAACGGACTAATATAGAAAATTGGTACCAGTAGAGTAGGGTGTTGCTGAAAATATAACCAAAAATATGGAAGCGAATTGGGAACTGGGTAACAGGTAGAGGTTGGAACAATTTGGAGGGCTCAGAAGAAGACAGGAAAATGTGGGAAAGTTTGGAACTTCCTAGAGACTTGTTGAATGGCTTTGCCCAAAATGTTGATAGCAATAGGATAATAAAGTCCAGGCTGAGGTGGTCTCAGATGGAGATGAGGAACTTGTTGGGAACTGGAGCAAAGGTGACTCTTGTTATGTTTTAGCAAAGAGACTGGTGGCATTTTGCCCCTGCCCTAGAGATTTGTAGAACTTTGAACTTGAGAGAGATGATTTAGGATATCTGGTGGAAGAAATTTCTAAGCAGCAAAGCATTCAAGAGGTAACTTGGGTGCTGTTAAAAGCATTCAGTTTTATAAGGGAAGGAGAACATAAAAGTTTGGAAAATGTGCAGCCTGACAATACAATAGAAAAGAAAATCCCATTTTCTGAGAAGTTAAAGCCAGCTGCAGAAATCTGCTTAAGTAACAAGGAGCCAAATGTTAATCCCCAAGACAATAGGGAAAACGTCTCCAGGGTATATCAGAGGTCTTCTGGGCAGCCCCTCCCATCACAGGCCCTGAGGCCTAGGAGGAAAAAATGGTTTCATGGGCTGGGCCCAGGGTCCTTGCGCTGTGTGCAGCCTAGGGTCTTGGTGCCCTGCATTGCAGCCACTCCAGCCATGGCTGAAAGGGGCCAAGGTAGAACCTGTGGCTTCAGAGGGTGCAAGCCCCAAGCCTTGGTGGTTTCCACATGGTGTTGAGCCTGCAAATACACAGAAGTCAATAAATGGGGTTTGGGAACCTCCACCTATATTTCAGAAGATGTATGGAAATGCCTGGATGCCCAGGCAGAAGTTTGCTGCAGGGGTGGGGTTCTCATAGAGAACTTCTGCTAGGGCAGTACAGAAAGGAAATGTGGGGTCAGAGTGCCCAAAGAGAGTCCCCACTGAGGCACCGCCTAGTGGAGCTGTGAGAAGAGGGCCACCATCCTCCAGGCCCCAGAATGGTAGATCAACTGACAGCTTGCACCATGGGCCCAGAAAAGCCACAGACACTCAACACCAGCCTGTGAAAGCAGCCAGGAGAGAGACTGTACCCTGCAAAGCCACAGGGGCAGAGCTGCCCAAGACCATGAAAACCCACCTCTTGCATCAGTGTGATCTGGATATGAGACATGGAGTCAAAGGAGATCATTTTGGAGCTTTAAGATTTGACTGTCCCACTGGATTTTGGACTTGCATGAGGCCTGTAGCCCCTTTGTTTTGGCCAATTTCTCCCATTTGGAATGGCTGTATTTACCCAATGCCTGTACGCCCATTGTTTCTAGGGAGTAACTAACTTGCTTTTGATTTTACAGGCTCATAAGCAAAAGGAACTTACCTTGTCTCAGATAAGACTTTGGACTGTGGACTTTTGAGTTAATGCTTAAATAAGTTAAGACTTTAAGGGACTGTTGGGATGGCATGATTGGTTTTGAAATGTGAGGACATGAGATTTGGAAGGGGCCAGGGACTAAATGATATGGTTCAGCTGTGTTTCCACCCAAATCTCATCTCAAATTCCCACCTATTGTAGGAGGGACCCAGTGGGAGGTAATTGAATCATGGGGGTAGGCCTTTCCCATGCTGATCTCTTGATAGTGAATAAGTCTCACGAGATCTGATGGTTTTTAAAAGGGGAGTTTCCCTGGACAAGCTTTCTCTTTGCCTGCCACCATCCACGTAAGATGTAACTTGCTCCTCCTTGCCTTCCACCATGATTGTGAAACCTCCCCAGCCATGTGGAACTGTTAAGTCCATTAAACCTCTTTATTTTGTAAATTGCCCAGTCTTGGGTATGTCTTTACTAGCAGTGTGAAAATGGACTCATATGGGGGGTAAATAGATATTCAGTGATTAAAAGAGCAGGCTGAGGCAAAGACAGTACTGTTGTCCCAAATATTCCATTTTTCTCACACATTTCCTGGTGCCCTTCCAATTAATCATGACCATAGACTACTTCAGGCTAACAAAATATGAGCAGAAGGGAGGGGGTCAATCTTCAATTTCCATTCTCCCATTGAGGAATACGAATAAAGATCATCTTTTGGACCCACAGATAGTAAGTTTTCAGGAAGAATGGAGAGATAGAAGAAGCTGAGGCAGTTGAAAGGCCTTCATTTCTCCTGCTGGCAGGGCTGAGGAGGAAGATGTGCTTTCCAGATGAAGGAGCTGTAAGATGGTCAGCTTGGGCCTTTGTGTACATGCAGCAGAATGCCCTGCTGACCAGTGATGGACATGTACTATGAGTGACAAATGAGTAGTGTTGTTTCAAGACTCTGGAATTTGAGGATTCACTTTTTTAAATTGCAGCATAACGTATCCTGTCCCAGTCACACTGCAATCTTCTTTTTCCTCTTTGATAAGGTTCACACTGTACACATCTTTAATGGATGGCTTTTTTTGAACAAACAGTGTATTAGTTTGTTTTCACACTGCTGATAAAGACATACCCAAGTCTGGGTAATTTACAAAAGAAAGAGGTTTAATTGGACTTACAGTTCCATGTGGTTGGGGAAGCGTCACAATCATGGTGGAAGGCAAGGAAGAGCAAGTCACATCTTACATGGATGGCAGCAGGCAAAGAGAGAATGAGCAAGACACAAAAGTGGAAACCCCTGATAAAATCATCAGATCTCGTGAGACTTATCCACTACCACGAGAACAGTATGGGAGAATCCACTCCCATGATTCAATCATCTCCCACCTGGTCCCTCCCACAGCATGTGGGAATTATGGGAATACAATTCAAGGTGAGATTTGGGTGGGGACACAGAGCCAAACTATATCAAACAGTAATGAATATTACAGTCCCAATCCTGCCTAAAATGTTGCAAAACAACATTGCAGTCACTCTAAGCCACTTTGTACCATGTACTTTTGTCACTCCTTGAGAAAAATTCTTCAGATGCATTAGAGAAAGCTTTACACTAGATTTGGTAAGAAAATGGTGAAGTCCCTCAGATTTCAGGGCCAGATATCCAGGATTCTTATATATTCTCAAAGGCATATGCTTTTTTTCTTTTTAATGAAACAGGGCACCCAGTTCTCCATCTTGTTTTATGGGAACTTGAGCATTTCTTGGTTTATAATTGCACAACTTTCCTTGATCTCAAATATGACTGTTTTCTCCTGTCCACAGAAAGAAGGACAGATGTCCCAGTCTTGGTCAACAAGTACCAAATATTTCACAGTGTTCTGAGTGTATCAAAGAAGGTCTTTGTCATTTGAGTAAAATTAGAATTATGCCATAGGCCATATAGGGCCCTGTATTGGGGATAGAGGATGAAGGAAGTAATACTCACTGGTTCTGAACATCTAAGATGCTAGTTCTTTGATGTTCCCAAATCTAAAGGTGTTTTGCAGCTGCATTTGATGATTTGCCTTCCTCAGGGCAGTCTTATTTCTAACACCAAGCATTCAGAATCTTATAATAAACAGGAACGCTGTACTGAAGTTATAATAGAATCTAATTTTAATGAAGACTGTGAATTAAGGTCATATTTTGGATCTGCAAATAGTGTGTTTTTACGGAGAAACAAAAAATAAGTTATACATGAAAAGGGGGGTGCAAGTATAGAAGTGGAAGGGACACTGTCAGAAGGAGGCAAAGAGTACAGGAGGGTATGCAGGGACAGCGGAGGCATGCACATATGTGGGGTGCATGTAGTTGGGGGTTTGCACCACAGAAAAGCCATCAGCTATTCACTGTTTATCCCATGAGAAGCAGGTAGGACACTGCAGGAGTTGCTTACATACATCATCTCATTTAATTTTCCCATTAGCTGATAAGACTGATATTTTCTGTTTTATATGAAAAAAACTGAGATTAAGATGAATGTGTTCAGAAATTCAATGCAAAACTAAGTCTTCCCTGTTGCAAAGCCCAAATTCTTTTCTTTGGCATTTGGTAAATTATATTTTTGAGAGTCTTATATATCAAATATCATTAATTTTCCCCTACCGATATAGTTCATGTTGTGCCCTTCTCCAAGCTAAATCAGGTATGGCCCCTGCCCAAATTCTACATGGGATAAATTACATGATCACATCTATAAAAGAACAATTTTGCACTTATAGCTACATGTGCATAGAAGAAGTCAAAACTGAGTGTTGGGTTCATCAAGACTGTTTCCAATCAGATGAAGTCACTGAACAACCATAAACTTTCAGCAAGCCAACATCCCAAGCTGATAAAGGACTCAGAATTGTGAGTAATCTGGTATGTCAGAACCTCAGTGTACCAAGGTACAGATTACTTTCTAAAATGGGACATGATTAAGCCAAACATGTATGGACAAGAACTCATTTTGTTCCATTCAGAGAGGGAGTTTTCAATCACTACTTGGTATAACCACCCTGAAGCCCTTTTCTAGTGAATAAAGCCTTTTGATCCTCACCCTGACCCCCTCCCATTAAGTATTCAGTGAATTTTGTTGACAGTATATACTCCTTTGTCTGGCAGGCAAGTAAACAAACTCAGAAGAGAGAGAGAGAGTAAGAGTGTGTGTGTGTGTGTCTGTGTGTGTGTGTTTAACATTCTGGCAGACTTTGTTTTATTCAGAGACATATCTGATTACTCTTCTCCATCTTGAATAAGGAGGTGGGCTTCTAAAATGTTTGCTCTTTCCTAAATTGTTAGCCTTCAAGAACAGTTAATAATCTTGAATCCTTAATATACATTATCCTGAGACACATGCCCCAGGCAGTTCAGGGCATAGCTGAGACATAGCTGTCTAAGATAATGGCTTCAGTCAGGCCAGAAGTAGCTGATTCCAGCTCTTTCAGTTGAAGCTGATGCTTTGGAAGTGATTATATTCCCTTTATGGAACTTCCAAGGAACAACTCTTCCTGCACTTACCTCTCCCAGACATAAGTCACAGAACTCCACCAACTGTGAGAGAAAAATCCCAGCTATTGGCTATGAATTGTTTTAATGCTGAGATAAAGGCTTAGAAGGGAACCAGCACCTGCTCAGCATCCTCTGTGATTAACATAACACGGAACACCTGCTAGACCATGGCGGCTATTCCAGTCCAAGTTTTATTTTATTTTTTTAATCATTCCCACATGCCTCCAAATAAGCAAGCCAATACTATTTTCAGAAAGCAAGATTATGCATTATGACAGGGCATTCATTCAGAAGTAGACATTTGCCAAGAACCTAAGTCAGGCACTAAGCTAGGCTGAGAGATGAAAATGTGAATAAGATGTCAAGGTTACTGCCCTTGAGGAGAGGAAGACATCTCCATCAGGTGTGTAAGTCAAATAAAGACACTCTATGATAGTGTCATAAGAACATAATAAAATCATATCCTGTAGCAACTAACACTCAGGTCTGGTAAAATTTAACAGAGGAACTGGTAATTGAGTTGGGTCTTGAGGAACAAGTGGGATTTGGAAAGATGGAAGACACAGGGGAATAAAGTCATCCTACACAAAGACAAGAGCATGTGCAATGCACTAAGACATGAAAAAGTATGGATATGGTCAAGAGGTGGCACGCTGTCTTGAGTTACCACAAGTGGGTGAGGTGTGGGTAGGAGATTTTCATGAAGTCTGCTTGTAATGTGCTATGTATGCTAAACTGAGTTTGAACTTTATCCTGTACATGGTGGAGAACTAGTCAACATGTATAGTTTGTGGGAACTTCATCTTCCAGCCAAAATGGGCAAACAGAAACCAGATTTACCCTACCATCCCAAACAATTAGAACACTTTACAAAATATGTAAAACAATGGTTTCCAGATATTGCACAACAGCCAGTACAAGACAATCATTCTTGAGAAAAAGGAAACAAGATGAGCCCACAATTACTGTGGCTTATTGTCTAGAGGAAAGTTCCAGATTTCAGGCCAGAGGGTGGTCTAGCTGAGTTGAGGATACAGAATTGAGAATTTGGGAAGATGAAGGTGGGTACTGGGAAGGAGAGCACCACCCGGAGAGGAGCTGAAGGAGAGAAGGATGGAGCAAGAGAACCCTCAGCTGGGTGCTAATTACTACATGTATGTGAGGAAACCACTCTAGCCAGGAAAGAACCAATGAAAAAGAAAAGGTAAAATAACCAGCGAAGTTCACACAGGGCCAGGAATAGTTTGGATTTCTACCAGCCAGAGTGGAAGGACATTGTAATTCATGGGGCATTGGGTGGAGTATTTAGAAGATATTGCTTTGGCAGTAGGGAAAATTAGCCTTAGATGGAAGCCCTCTCTATCTTAAAAAACTTAAAAGTAAGTCTTGAAAAGGTGATAGTACTTCCAAGTAACAGGATACAGAACAAGCACACAAGCACACACACACACTTACATATACACACACACCCTCTCACACAGTAAATCCGGTAAGGTAAAATTCACAATGTTACAATGTCTAGCATCTAATAAAACACTTCCAGCTATGCAAAGCAGCAGAAAAAAATGAGCCATAATCTGGACAAAAGTATTGATAGAAATAGATATAAAAATAGTAGACAAGAGCATTAAAGTAGTTATATAATTTTATTTCATCTATTCAGAAAGATAAAGGAGAATATTTGCATGTTTAGACACTGAAGATATAAAACACCCAAATCAAATGTCTAGGGATGAAAAAAATTAATGTCTGAGATGACAAACTGGATATAATAACTACCGACACTGAAGAAGAAAAAAATACAAAACTTGAAGACATAGCAATAGAAACTCTCCAAAATGAAACACAGAGACAAAAAACATGAACAGCATTAGGGAACTATAAGGCAACTTCAAAAGGCCAATATATGTAAAATTGGTGGCCCCAAAGAAAGGGAGAGAGAGAAGAATGGAAAAAAATATTTGAAGAAATAATCAATGAAAAAAATCTCCTAATTTGATGGAAACTATAAACTCACAAATTCAAGAAGCTAAATGAATCCCAAACACAAGACACATAAAGAAAACTACAGTAAGTCACATCACAAACTATTAAACATCAGTGATAAAGAGAAAATATTAAAATCAACTAGAGACAAAAAGTCACTTGTGCAAAGAAACAAAGATAAGAATGGTGACAGCAGCTTTCTCTTTAGTGACAATATATAAGGTAGAAGAAAATGGACCAACATCTTTATAGTAGTATTCAAGAAACAACAAAACATATCAGCATAGAATTATATACCCAGCTTTCAGAAATGAAGACAAAATAAACAACATTCACAAATATAAAAGCTGAAAGAAATTGTCACCAGATTTTTACTACAGGAAATCTTGAAGACATTGCTTTAACATAGAAAATGATATCCTTTGGATATATTGAAAGGATAGAGCACTGGAAATGATAAATATGTAAGTAAATACAGAATACTCTTTTTCCTTGTTTTGAAAACATTTTTTAAAGATAACTGACCATTGAAATAAAAAATAACAATGCGTTGTGGGGTTTATAACACGTAGAAGAAAACTGTATAATGATAGCACAAAGGCTGAGAGGGAAGCCACAGAAGTCTAATGTTGTCTGTAATCCCAGCACTTTGGGAGGCCAAGGCGGGCAGATTACCTAAGGTCAGGAGTTCAAGACCAGCCTGGCCAACATAGTGAAATATCATCTCTACTGAAAATACAAAAATTAGCCAGGTGTGGTGGTACACACCTGTAATCCCAGCTACTTGGGAGGCTGAGCTGGAAGAATCACTTGAACCCAGGAGGCGGAGGTTGCAGTGAGCTGAGATCGCTCCACTGCACTCCAGCCTGGCAACACAGTGAGATTCTGTCTCAAAAAAAAAAAATTATTGATATAGTTGAGTTTAAATTTATGATCTTAGTGTTCTTTTTCTATTTGTCACACCTGTTCTTATTTCCTCTTTTCTCCTTATTTTTGAGTCATCAAGTATTTTTATGACTCAATTTTATCTCATTTGTTGGCTTATTGAGTATATTATTGATTTATAAAATTCATTGATTTTTTTTTTAGAGATTGCATTAGGACTTACAGGATATATGTTTAATTTATCAGAATGTGCCTTAAACTGACATTAAATCACTTCATTGAAATATAAGAACCTTACAACATTAGATTTCTTCTGGTTGTCTGTGCCCATCTTTGAAGACTGTAACAGCCCTAATGGGCTGTAGCTCTAGAGGCTATTGCTTCTCTTCTCAGCCTCTGAAAAGCAATGGCCTCTGGTGACTATGGACTTTACCAAAGTGTAATGCAAGTCTCATTGTATTCTCTAGAATGGACATTAAAAGGCCACATTCTATCCCTAGTTTCTGGATTCTTCAGTTCTCAAAATGGCCAATCCATATTTTCAGGAAGCATTATAACTTAATGTGCTTACCAATACCTGTAATGTATCAAATCGTGAATTTCCCAAAACTGCAAATTGTGCCATGAATCTGATAATTTTCTCTCTCTTCCAACTAAAAGGTCCACATTATTAGTTCATTTATTCACTCAACAAACAGTTAACACTTAGAGCCCAGCCACTGTGCTAGATATGTCCTATACACAGGTATACATTGTTGAAACAAACTGGGATAGTTTCTGTACCCATGAAACTTAAAATATAGTAAAAGAGCTAGATTGTAAACAAATAAACATATAATTACATATTGTGTTAAGAGTTGTAATGGAAACAAAAAGAAAATCTCAGAAGGCAGATGTTAAGTAGATAATGTGGCTGAAGGACTTGACAGTGAGGGATACCATTTAAACCAAATCCTGGCTACGAACTAGTCACAAGAACAAAGAGAATAGTTTGGCCAAGCACAGGAACAGTGTATGTGAACACCTTGAAATGGGAAAATTGGATCTATTTCAAGTGCTTGAAGGATCAGAAGAGTCCCCTGAGATGAAGCTGGGGTGGTAAACCAGAGCCAGATCACACAGGACCACAGCAAGAAGTTTTAATTTTCCTCTAAGTACACTGGAAAATCACTGAAGCACACAAACAGGAGAAAAACATATGTGACTTAATTTACTTTTTTTTTGAGACAGAATCTCGCTCTGTAGCCAGAGTGCAGTGGCGCCATCAGCTCACTGCAAGCTCAGCCTCCCAGGTTCAAGTGATTCTCCTGCCTCAGCCTCCTGAGTAGATGAGACTACAAGCATGCACCACCATGCCCAGCTAATTTTTTTGTATTTTTAGTGGAGACAGGGTTTCACCATGTTGGCCGGGATGGTCTCCATCTCTTGACCTCGTGATCCTCCTGCCTTGGTCTCCCAAATTGCTGAGATTACTGGCATGAGCCACCGCACCCGGCCTTAATTTACATTTTAAGACTTTCACATGCAAGTCTCTGGAAAATGGGTGACAGTGGGCTGGGAGTAGAAAGAGGGCAACAGGAATAATCTGGCAGTTTCTACAGAGATGTGTGTGAGACAGAAATCAAGGGTGATTCCAGCTGGGTGGAGGATACAAAGATTGGGAGGACAGGAGGAGTGTCAAGTTTGGCGGTGGGAATCAGGAATTCAGTTTGAAAATCAGGTTAAGTTTGAGAGATGTGTTTCCCTTGCTCAGGAGCCCACATCAACAGAGAAGCTGAAGAACTGGACCTTGGAGCAGGATCTCGAAGAGCTCAGATCATAAACTAGGTCTCCTGACTCAAGGGTGCATATCCAGTGATACCTAGTACATCTCTAGTTCCAAATATGGCTTTTCCCTCTGTTGCTCTGCTCTCCTTTTCCTTAGGACTGCTCTGAATGAGAGCCTGACTGAGCTCCAGGTTGCCCACTCACAACCTACACTGCCTTGCACCACTTTAATAACATATGCAGCATGCAGCAATGCAGCTTGTAAAACAGAAACGATCAGAAGCCCTCTGCAAAACAAAGGCTGGATCTTATAGCCTATCCAGTTTGATTGCTTCCTTCCAAGCAATGGGATGACAGGTTTTGCAGGCCTAATTATTTGTCAGGTAATCAATCTAGTCTGCTATCACTGTTTAATCTCTACGCCTCACTAAACGCAAGCCTAATATTTCACCAGTCTCTCCTCCGTGCAAAGGAAGCTGCTCCCAGCTTCTAACCCACACTACTGATCTTGCCCTTGATTGACATCAAGCAAAGGAGATATTTAAAGACAAGCTCAAGTATCTTCAATTTTACAGATCTAGAATTGTCACCATAAAGTTAGTGAGCTTAAAGTTTGTTGCCCCAAAAGGACAGAGGAACCTGCTGGCCATGACATGGCTCTCCTTTTGACACTAACATCGCCAGACCTGGAGGGTACCTGGGACACCAGAGACAAGGATGGCTTCGAAGCCCAGGAGGGTGAGCTCATGTCCTGGAAGCAACAGCAAAATTATGAGCACCACACTCTGAACAGAAGACAGAGTTGTCTTCCCATACACTGAGGACTCTTGGTAGAGCATCCCCTCTTGGGAGCCAGTGACCCTAGACTCAAACATCGGAAAAATCTATCAAGCCACCAGCAGAACTGGTACAGCCCCAAGATACCAAAGGAGGAAAAAATACTTTGTTCAGGGACATTTCTTGCCTCTCACTAAAGATGCCGTGCTGGCTGTCAAGTTTATGAGCTCAGAATCCCGGACCCCTTCTTAAAGTTACCCTTAGCTGTCCACTTGGCCAGCCAGGCAGCCTGTCTATTCCTGTGAAATAAACAGCTTCAGGGCCTCTCATGGGCTTGGGACTATTAAAAAAATATAGAAAGAGACCAATAACCAAGTGGAAGAGGTTTTTATTTTTTAAAAGCCATTAAGGGAAAAAGATACAAGCTTTATTTCAAATTTGCCTTTTTAATTTTTTAAAATGTATATTTAAGTTAAAAAGATTGCTCCAACAGTTGAAAAATGGTTAAATTACAGTACTGCCACTCAAATTCTGAAGACTGAAACAATACAGAACTGTGCTTTTCATAGCACATTTTAAGAGAGACATGCTTGAAATTATATATGGAGTGTAATTACAATCATGAAAATCATATACAAAACAGCAATAATGGAAAAAATGCTGTGAGGAAATGAGCCAAATTGTTAATAACTGATACTGTTGTTTGATGAGAAATAGCATCTTTTTCCTTAATTGTTCAGTATTTACCCTTTTTTTCTAATAAATTTGCATTCCTATTGAGACATGTTATTGTTTTACTTTTACAACAAATTAGATATAAATTCTTCTGCTTGCCCACCCACAGCCCTGTTAAAGATGTAGACATCATTTAAATCTATATTTTAAAGTTACCATCAAGGAAAGGTTAATAATGCTACTATACCAAAATATTATTTCTGTGAATTATATTTAACCAAGTCCAGGAGAACCAAACTTGTGGTCAGAACACTAGAATCAACTTTTTTCCTGCTTTTTGAGGTAACTGTAGATTCACATGCAGTTGTAAGAAATAATACAGGGATTCAATATACCCTTTCCCCATTTTACATCTTCTGTCATGCCAGTACAATACCACACCAGGAAGTTGACTTTGATACAATCTGTGACCTTACTCAGATTTCACCAGTTTTCATGCACTAGTGTGTATTTAGTTCTGTGCAGTTTTCTCTTGTGTGTAGACTTGTGGAACCACCACTATAGTCAAGATTCAGAACGGTTCCATCACTGCTACTACGCTTTTGAACTCACAGCCACTTCCCTCCCCTGCTCCCTAACTCCTGGCAATGGTCAACTTTTTGTCACTGAACAATGATCCATCCCCCATGCAGGATTCACTATACCAGTATAGTGATGGATACAATCAAATCAACAGTGTAGCCTAGTGTTTAGGAGTGCAGGCAGGAACCAGACTAACTGGGTTCAAATCTGAGGTGGCCACTGTCATCTTCAGAGAAGTATTAAACTCCTTATGCTACAGTTTCTTCAATAAGATGGGGATAATCATATAATAGAACTTCATAGGGTTGTTAGAATTCAGAGTTGATACTTACAAAGAAAGCACCGGGCATGAATAGATGCCATGTTACCATCTAAGAACTCCCAATCCAGTAGAGAATACACAAAACGCTAATCAGTTCAGCCTGTGTGCGGTGATGTAATATAAATGTAAACACAGTACAAGGGGAGGACCTAGGAGGGGGCAGTTAATTCTGGCTGTGGAAGGCTGAGCCAGGCTTCCCCAGAAAGGGAATATTTGAGTTGTTTGGATTTTGAAGGATGAGTAAGACTTTGCCTGGGAAAAAAAAAAAAGTTTCATGCTGATAAACAGCTTGATCAGTGACCCTGAGAAGGCATGACCATTTCTACGGCATAAAAGCTTGGAACAAAAACCCGGAAGAGTAGGGGAGACTGGGGGGGGGGGGGGAAGTGGTGGTAGCCAAAGAGGAAGCCTAAGTGAAGGTTGGGGCCGGGTTTTGAGGGGTCCTTAAATGCCATGCTATAATTAGCAACAGCGATTGCAATCCTGGAGAAGACTAGAATAGAATAGAAAGAAGAAAGTGCCTCCGAAACTCAGGCACATCAGGAGAAGAGAATTAGAATGGATGGTGAAAGTACGTTCTAAATTACAAAACACCAGCAGTGGTGATTAATTGTAAACAATAGCAGCAGCAGCAGCAGAATGTTTTAAACACGGTCACCATTCTCCTTAAACACAGATTATCCTGAGTGTCTGGGGCAAGGGCATTAGAAGTTAAAACGCTAATTCACGCCAGAACTTGTCCTCGCCCTGCCCGGCAGTTTCCACTCTAGCCAGGTGTTTCTAATTCGCTTCACAGGCAACCTGAAACCATCCTTTTCTGGGATTTCCAAAGGAAGCCCCTGGGCAGATACTTTGGCAGTTGCCAGTGTCTCTCCCAGTCTCTAGGACCATTCACTTTTTCCCTGTCATTGGTCCCCAGTATTTATCCAATCATCCGGCCATTTGCCCGGGCTCTGGCAGTGCTGGTCCCTGAGCACGTGCCTGGCTCAGGCTTCCCTTCGCTCTCTCTGCTTTGGACAGGTCATCTCTTCCTGGTGGTTTTCCGGGGGCCCTGACCTCCCATACTTGCTGTGACTATGATCTCCCTGGCTAGGGCCTGTGCAGATTTCTGCCTGTCTTTCACAACTTATTCTTGCCTTTCTGGTCCTAGGTGTTCCAATGACCTGATGCTGCCTACACTGGGGTGTGGCCCATAGAACAAGAACTCACTACCTTGTGGTTTTGCTTCAAAAAATGTTCTCAATCAGCCGCCTTCTTCGGGTCATTTTTCTCATTATAGAGAAAGAGGGAGAAGGACCAAGAACACTTATTTCACTTACTCTTCATAGACTGAAAAAAATTAACTACTTTTTCTTAGTATCAGACACTTTTCTTTTTGTTCTGGCATTCTCATATATGTGAGGGGAAAAAAAGATTTTGGAAGAAACGGCTCTTGCTAAGTGCATGGTGGTAATTGAGTAAAGTCTAGCTCTGAAAACTAAGAAACCAAAAAAAAAAAAAAATTAAAAATTAAAAAAAATACCTCCCTGTCCTCTAAACAAAGTTGATTGAGTCTATGAACTAGTCAGCTGATCACAAAGATGAAACGCAACCAAACAGGACTTAGGAAGAAACAGCCCCAAGTTTCCCTGAAACAATACCTTGTTGTCCTCTATATAATTGAGCCATCTCTTTGCTCTAGCCAGTATTTTAACTTCCATGACAAACCTCCCTCACTTGAAGTTGATCCATGGAAGATATGACTTAACAGGATGTATCAAAAACACAACACCTTCCCAACAACTCACCAGACATTTTCCCATGCAATGTACATCTTAGATAAAATTCACTTGCAGCCAATAAAATTCTTCATGTAAATAAAACATCCAACTATATTACTTGTGGGAAAAAAAACTCATTTCTATGTTTGGAAAAATGCCAGTTTTTTTTCTTTTTCTTTTTTGAGATGGAGTCTCACCTGTCACCCAGGCTGGAGTGCAGTGGTATGATCTCGGCTCACTCCAACCTCCACCTCCTGAGTTCCAGCAATTCTCCTGCCTCAGCCTCCCAAGTAGCTGGGATTACAGGCATGAGCCACTGTGCCCTGCTGGAAAAGTGCCAATATTTTAAATTCTCTAAGTCCCTATGCCAATCTATTGCAGAGTTAGACCCTGTATCTTTCACAGTTTGTGGAAGGGTGCCATACAGCCTATGGACAATTTGGATCTTTGCTTTCTGACCTTCACCCTGGCAGAGGGGAGCCAGCTAGAGAGAGGAAATACAACATAAACAATGGCAGAGAAGGATGACTTATTTTCAGTTTAATGTGACAGGATAATCTGTTAAGAAATTAATTGCACCCCACTTCTCACTGCAGCAGACACCTCAGTAAAGGACAAAAGGTCATTTCCTTTCCCCACACAGGCCCCTACCATCTCTTGCCCCTACTCCTATCCCCAGGATAGTTTTAACTGACTTTGTTTTTGCAAAGTCTAAAAGTGTCTCAAACTCTGAAATGTACAAAAATTACCCGAGGGGCTTCTAATGGATGTTTCTGGGTACCTCCTTGAACCAACCAATTAAGATTTCTGGGGATTGGAACCCCCATTTTAAACAAATTCCCTAAGAAATTCTGATCCAGGGGGTTTTAAGAACATTCTTTGAGAAACATTAGGCCAAAAAAGACACACACACAACAACACCACTGAAATACCTGGGTGGGCAACACAGGCGAGCTGAGGATCCAGGGCAAAGACCCAGATCTCAGAGCTTGGTGTTCATCCTGGCAGTCAGGGGTCACTGTCAGGTTTTAAGTGGGACTGTGATGTGGTAAACTCCACAGCTCATAGCCCACATGTCGCCTTCTCCAAGAAGCTTCCATCCTAGTCCAGAAGGGGTTCCTGCTCCTCCGTGCTCCATACTAGCCTTTCATACTTCTAACTCACCGCTGACCACATTACCCTGACATGATCATTTGATGATCTCCCCTCCACCAGTAAGCTTCTGTGAACAAGGACGTGCCTGGTTTCCATTTACCATGTCACCACCAAATGGTCCTGATTTTTCACCATCAAATTATCCTGGAAGCAACATCAGTGCCCCACAACTCCTTGCTCACTTGTCCTGGAATGCTTCATTTCTAGCAGAGAAACTGGGCCCCATCTATCTGAACGCCTCATAAAACAGAGGCTATCCACCTTATGGAAGGCATCAGAATGAAACAGCAGATGCCTGAAGTCTTGATCATATTCGAAGTTAATTAGTTTACATTTTTGTGTTTCAGAAAGAACTAAAGCTCTCACAGTCCTCCAAAGTCCACATGTGTAGGCCAAGCCCCTCGAGGCAATTAAAGGAATAGGAAAATGTACCCACAGCTGATTTCAGCATGAAAGCACGTGGTGTCCAGAGTCTTTTAAATCCTTAAAGCAAAACACCTGGATTCTGTTACCGGCCGCGCCCCGCTCTCCACCCAGCTCCAAGCACCTGTTTCTATCTGACCAGCCCTCCGACTTTCTACCCCTCCCCGCTCAGGAGAAGAGGCAAGAATTTTTAAATTCTGATTTTGCTTGTATAAAGATGGTAAGAAACATTCCGTGAACCAGGAATCATAAGGCAGCACCCCTGTGAGATCTCCCCTAAGAAAGTCCCTTCCATTTTCAGAGAATAAAACCGAAACACCAAATGGATGGAAACACAGTGACCACACCGTCCCCGGCAGGGCTGCCCCTGGCTGTACCTGAATTTCCTCTGTGTGGGCTGTACCGGATCTACGGAGTCTGTGGCTCTTTCAGCTCCTTCTTCATCATCTGGTGCAGCCTTTGTGCGCTGGAGACCCTCAAATCAGTACGGGGGCGAGCGCGGTGGCTCCCGCCTGTAATTCCAGCACTTTGGGAGGCCGAGGCGGGCAGATAACTTGAAGTCAGGAGTTCTAGCCCAGCCTAGCCAACGTGGTGAAACCCCGTCTCTACTAAAAATACAAAAAATCAGCCGGGTGTGGTGGCGGGCGTCTGTAGTCCCAGCTACTCGGGAGGCTGAGGCAGGAGAATCGCTTGAACCCGGGAGGCGGAGGTTGCAGTGAGCCGAGATCGCGCCACTGCACTCCAGCCTGGGCGACAGAGCGAGGCTCCGTCTCAAAAACAAAAACAAACAAAATCAGGAAGGGGACTTTGAAGCTCCTTAATACTGAGGCTTGGAGGAGCCCTAGCATGGGTGTCGGGCAACCCAGCGCTTCCCCTTTGAGGAGTGGCTCTAGAAATCGCCTTCCACAGTCCACAGGGAAGGGCTTTAGCCACGATCCAGGACTGAGTCCTCCCTAGGGTGTGGGTGAGCCCCACGGCTGGGCCCAGCCCCCCGAAGACCACCGGGTAGCCTCGCTCCCGCCCCCCACCCCAGCCTCGCCTTCCAGCCCCGCCATGGGAGGGGCCGCCTGGAGGAGACCCGCACCTGGGCCTGGGCTCCTGGCTGGGGGGAGCCGAGCAGGCGGCGCCCGGGCCCGGGTCCTCCCCGCCCTCGCAGCTGCCCCAACCGAGCCTCCAGGGCCGGCCTCGCCCTGGGGGTGGGGGTGAGGGGGCGCAGCCACGGGCTACAGCTCCCCCGGCCCGGCCCGTGCGGGTTGCACACCTGCTCGCCCGGCAAGGCTTCATTAGGCCGCGCCTGTGCATCACGGGCCGGCCGCGGCGGCGGCAGTCCAGGCCATGGAACCCACAGAGGATTCCTGCCAGGGACCGCTGGGTGAGTGTGGAGACCCCGTCGTGCGAGGGGGTCAGGCTTCGGGGGTTCGGGGAGGGGGGTGAGGCCTGTGATCACCAGGTCAGCGTTAGCCGACCTAAGAGCTTCAGTAGGCCGAGGGCCGGGTGGAGTCTGGTGGGGTAGGGTGGAAGGAGGCCGACCTCGCCGCGCCCTGTGCTTTGGGATTGCAACCCTCCCCCCAGCCTCCCGCCTCCAGTCTCCCAGCGCGCATGGGAGAGAACCCTGGGAGCCCCAGGACCCTTCTAGTCTTAGGTCTGACACCCGTCCCCTTCTCACTAGGGCACATCACTCCCATAGGACATGTGCTTACGGAGCACCCACAGTGCTGGGTACCAGGCTTTTTGCTACAGTACAAGCTCTCCTAAAATGCTGTAAAACAAATTTGTCCCTGCTTCCCCACACCACCAGCCAGCTTTGTCCCTTCACTCCATAGATGCCTGCTCACCCTCTTCACCTGCCCAGACCCTCTCATGCAAGTCGGGTCCAGCCTGTGTCCTAAGAAAGGACTTGGAACAGCACCCTTGACCATGACCATCTTCCTTGACACTCTGTTAGAAAGTCATTCCTAGGGCCAGGCGCGGTGGCTCACGTCTGTAATCCCAGCACTTTGGGAGGGCGAGGCTGGTGGACTACCTGAGGTCAGGAGTTGGAGACCAGCCTGGCCAACATGGCAAAACCCCATCTCTACTAAAAATACAAAAATTAGCTGGGTGTGGTGGCACACACCTGTAATCCCAGCTACTTGGGAGGCAGAGGCACGAGAATCACTTGAACCCAGGGGGCTAAGGTTGCAGTGAGCTAGAATCGCACCACTACACTCCAGCCTGGGCGACAGAGAGACTCCATCTCAAAAAAAAAAAAAAAGTTATTCCTTAAGACCTAGCTCACGCAATTTTCATTAAAGTAACAATAGCTCTTAGTCGTTACTTAGCATTCACTACAAATATTCCAATTTAGTTGGAAATGATAAAGCAGCTCCCTAAGCTGAGGGTTCTTGGGGTTATAAGTCAGTTGGGAGGTGAAAGTGGGGGGACCATTTGATGGCCCCAGGAAGGACTCCATGTGGTGATTAAGTACACAGAGTATGTGCTCAGGGTGCTGTGTGATCTTGGACATATTACTCTGCTGTCTCATCCTCATTCCTTCATCTGTTAGAAGGGAATATTAGCAGTGCCGTTCTCGCAGATATTAAATATGCACTGTGCTAATCTTTGAAAGGTGCTTTGCACCATGCCTGGAACATGGTAAGCTCCCGATGCATCAGCCAGCTCAAAGAAAGGAAGCCAAGCTTTAGGGATCAGTGGTAGAGTTTTTAGTTCTAGCTGGGTCACAGTTTCCTTACTGGAAAAAGAGGTTGACCAGAGAGTGAGATTCTGCTTTGCAGGGAGGGGGAGGAAGTGGATGTGCTGGATGGTGGGTGGGGGGGGGGAGGGGGGCATGTATGGGGCTGAGGAGAGTTGGCAGAAACAGAGTTCCGTGGTTCTCCCTGTTACCTCTTTTGATGCTCTTGCCTCAGCTGCTGGAGACGATCGAATCCTGCCTTGTCCCTTCTCTAAGCAATAATGCCTGTTGTGCAGCAGAAACAGCATCCCGCCTTGGGAGAAGCAGAATCTCTGTCAGTCTGTTTCTCTTTGTCTTCCTGGTCCATCCCCAGCCCCAACATGATCCCTTAGAGATACCTGAACAGTCCCTCAAACTCATACCCCTGGTGTCTGGGAAAAAGGGAACTCACAGGGAGTGAGTACCCCCAAATTAGGAGATACCATGAGCTAAGGCCGTCTCAGAATTGCATAAATTTGTCTACATTTTTCAAAGAAGTTGGGTTATCTGATTTAATCCTCACAATAGTCAAGCTAGGAAGGTAAGTGTGGAATTATTACCCCATTTGATAGGTAGACAAATTAAAGCTTAAGATCAAACCGTCTGCAAAGCAGGAAGCAGCACTTCCTCCTGGTCCAGTTCTTCCTTTTCCCTGGTGCTAAGGTCAGTGGATGTTGGCTCCCCACAGGCCAGGAAGCTGGAGAGAAGCCCCTGGCTGCAGGACCCAGGGAGGAGGAACTGCTCCGGGGCTCAGCCCCTCATGCTCAGGACACTCAGAGTGAGGAACTGCCACCTTCCTGCACCATCTCAGGAGAGAAGAAGCGGCCAGCAGTCTCTGGAGAAGCCACCGGGGCTGATGCTGGGAGACTGTGCCCACCCCCCCGCTCCAGGGCTCCCCACAAAGACAGAACTCTAGCCCGCTCCAGGCCCCAGGCTCAGGGGGAAGACTGTTCCCTCCCAGTGGGAGAGGTGAAGACAGGAAAGAGGTCCTATTCTCCAGCCCCCGGGAAGCAGAAAAAGCCTAACGCCACGGGTCTGGCCCCAACATCCTCTCCTGGTGCCCCTAACTCAGCCCGTGCCACACACAACCCAGTGCCCTGTGGGTCAGGCCGGGGGCCCTGCCACCTGGCCAACCTCCTCAGTACATTGTCACAGAGCAACCAAAACAGAGACCAGAAGCAGGGGCCCCCGGAAGTGACCTGCCAAATTAGGAAAAAGACACGAACCCTATACCGCTCAGGTAAGTCCCTAAAGAGAGGAAATTGAAGAGATCTGGGGTCATCCTGGGGAAAGGTGGGGCTGTGCGAAGAATCTACCCCCAAGGGTCCCGAGGGATGGGGTTAGTTTGTATGTCACTTCGTCCCGGATTCTCTCTTGGGCCGTGGTAGTGCGACTATCTCTGACCCTCAGAGGGAAGGTTGGGTTATCACATCAGAAAATGAGGTTGGAGCTGGGCACGGTGGCTCATGCCCGTAATCCCAGCACTTTGGGAGGCTGAGGCAGGTGGATTACCTGAAGTCAGGAGTTCAAGACCAGCCTGGCCATCATGGTGAAACCCCACCTCTACCAAAAATACAAATATTAGCCAGACGTGGCCTGTGCCTGTAGTCCCAGCTATTCGGTAGGTTGAAGCAGGGGAATCACTTGAACCCTGGAGGCAGAGGTTGCAATGAGCTGAGATTGCGCCACTGCACTCCAGCCTAGGCTACAGAGTGAGACTCCGTCTAAAAAAGAAAAAAAGGAAAATGATGTTGGGACCAGGGTAGAAGAGTAAGGAAAGTAAACATACCGCTCTCTGCTGTAGCACCCAAAAGCGAGAAGGCCCAGCCCAACAGGAGAAAGGCTTTGGCAAAGTGTTGGGTTAGCGGCGGCAGCCCCATCTGTTAGATACTTGGTGAGCATCTCTCTTTCTCTTCACCTGCCTGTCACTGGCATTTGTCCTCCTCACACAAGTTTCTTCTTTCAGATCAGCTGGAGGAGCTAGAGAGGATATTCCAAGAAGACCACTATCCTGACAGTGATAAACGCCGGGAGATTGCCCAGACGGTGGGGGTGACTCCCCAGCGCATCATGGTAAAGGGGGCCGGCTCACTGGTGGCAGGGTGGAGTGGCGGAGGGCCCACCATTGAAACTCTCGAATTGCAGAGTGAGTGCTCAGCGGCAGCCTGGGTAGGAGCTGAATTGAGGCCTCAGACGTGGCTGTGTCCCTGACTGTTTCCAGAGTGCCACAGCCTGAGAGCATTAGGAGAGGAAGGCACTGCAGAGATTTTTGATAAAACTAGCCTGACACAGGCCTCAGAAGCAGAGTGCTGGAGAGACTTCCAAAGTCCTGTAGCCCCTTGTGCAACAGCCAGGACCTAAGCCTCAGTCTCTGCCCTCTTCTCCAGTTCTTCAAGCACCTTTCCCCTGTAGGTGTGGTTCCAGAATCGCCGGGCCAAGTGGCGAAAAATGGAGAAACTGAATGGGAAAGAAAGCAAGGACAATCCTGCAGCCCCTGGCCCTGCCAGCAGTCAATGCCGGTCAGAATTCCTCCTCTTTCTGTATCATCCCTGTGGGTAGAAGTGGGGTCCAAGCTGGGATCCTGAGGGTCTAGAAGGAGAGCATTGGAAGGCTAGGCATGAGTCCTGGGGTTGCCAGCTAAGGTTTAGAGGGATTTTGGCTGCCATGGTATTGGAAAGTTGCCAATGCCCTGTAGGAGGCAGAGTTTGGGAATTGGTGTCTCTCCTGGCAATGAGGCACCTGTGCAAATTCAGAGACCAGCAAAGCTACAGTCTTCATTCTTCCTGCCTCCAGCTCTGCAGCTGAGCTCCTACCTGCTGTGCCCGTGGAGCCAAAGCCTGACCCTTTCCCTAAGGAGTCCCCTCTGGATACCTTTCCAGGTGAGTTCCCACCTTCAGAGCTGGGGGAAAATGGCAACTAAAGATAGTGAAGACGGGCCTTGTTTGATGGAGGTGGGAGTGACTGGAGTCCTCCAGTGTTTCGGCCAGCAGGGCCTATTCAGGGGGATCTGGGCATGGCTTGTGTCTACCATTCAGCAATGCCAAACCTGCCTCCCATTTCCTTACCCTTATAGCCCCTCTTTGCCTTCTGTTCCTAGAGCCCCCTATGCTGCTGACTTCTGATCAGACTTTGGCCCCCACCCAACCCAGTGAGGGTGCTCAGAGGGTGGTGACCCCCCCACTCTTCAGCCCCCCACCTGTGCGAAGGGCCGACCTTCCTTTCCCCCTTGGCCCTGTCCACACCCCCCAACTGATGCCACTGCTGATGGACGTTGCTGGCAGTGAGAGCAGCCACAAGGATGTTCCCTGTGGGTCCTGGGGGACAAGGTAAGGAACCTATGGGGGTAGGTCACTCGAGTTAGCTGGGCGGGGGTAGAGGGTGTGTAGATGGAGAGAAGATAGACATTGAGAGAGGAGAGGGTTAACTGAGAGGAGCACAGAGTAGTACAGGAGATGGGGATGAAAGGGATAAGGGGATCTGGGGAATGACCTAGGGGATCACAGCAATAGAGCAGACACAAGGGCAAGATGCTAGGAGCAGGAGCGGGGAGAAGAGGCAGCTGCAGAAGCCTTGCACGGCTGGGGTTACCATGGAGATAAGAAGGAGGTGAGAGGGAAGGACTCAGCTACTGTGGTAGGAACGGGGAGCTCCCCCACCCCTGCACCTCACCAGCTGTTCCTCTGTCCTTGCAGCATCGCCCTGCCACCCCCCTGTTCATATTTGGAGGAGCTGGAGCCCCAGGATTACCAACAGAGCAACCAGCCAGGACCCTTCCAGTTCTCCCAGGCTCCACAGCCCCCACTCTTCCAGTCCCCTCAGCCCAAGTTTCCCTATCTCCCCACTTTCCCCTTCTCCACGCCCAGTTCACTGACGCTTCCACTGTCTGAAGACTCTCTGTTGACGTTTCCCTGTGGCCCCAGCGGGGGCACATCACAGGGCTATTGCCCAGGTGCCTCCTCAGGGCAGATCCTGATGCAGCCACCTGCTGGGAACATGGGTGAGTTGAGGCTGGGAGAGAAGGTCCCCTTGAGATTGAGGAAGGTGGGAGGGGACAAAGAGTCACATTAGCTGGAGGGTAGACTGAGGCATGTCATGGGTGGCGAATGAAACCTTCTGTTTGCCCCTAGTTCTCTTTATTAAGCTCTTCTCCCTCAAATTCTGCAGAGGCTGCAGAGCACAGTGAGAAGTAGCAGAGAACTCTGGAGTTTAGCATTAGGAAAACAGGCTTGAAGTCCAGGTCAGGCAGTTACTAGCTCTCTTGAGTCTTGGTTTCTGGGACTCTGAAATGGGACTCACAGTTCTATGTTAGGGAGGGATTTGGTGAGGATTAGAAACAACAGGAGTGAAAATACTTGGCCTAGAGTAGATGGCAGCTAATATTCTGCTGGGCCACTTGGACCTCTGAAATCCCAGAAACATCTACCATATTAAAACTAGATTCTAGCAGAAGGGGAGGAAAGATCAGATGGTTCCTGGTCTCCTTGTTGCATGTACGAAACAGCATTGGCCTGATCCATGGTTCACGTTGTGCCAATGTTACTAAACCACAGGACCTCGAGTGCTGGAGCCTGTGTGGTCCTAAGGACAGAGCCCGAGGCTAGAGTTTGACCCAGACTTGCAGTGAGGTCCTAAGCTGCGTCTATGTGTGTTGGGGCGTGGGGGGATCTGTTGTAGAACACAGTGAATGATAGTTGATACTCTCAGTCCTGTCTGGTAATTCCTACACTCTCTGACCCCGCAGGTACAGCCTCCTGGAGTGACCCCTGTTTGCCAGAGCTGCCCTTCCCTGGTCCGTTCTGCCCGCAAGCTCTGGGGCATCCCCCAGGAGGGGATGGCTACTTTCCTGACCTATTTCCAACTCCCTGCCCCCAGGCTCTGGGCAGGCAGCCTTCGTCAGCTCTCTCTTGGCTGCCTGAAGGGGCCAGACCAGGGACTGGGTCCTTACTCAGCAAGGCAAAAGAGGAACCGCCAGCTGTTTCCCTGGATCAGCCCTCAGCACTGGAGGAGGCCAGAGGGGATGACAAAGATAGGCATGTCCCTTAGTTGGGGGGTCAAAGAGTGAAAAGAGGCTGCTTGGTGGGATAGGATTGGGCCCGCTGAGAGGACAGGGGTTGGAGGTTTGGGAAAGAGTGTGGACTCTAGACTGAGGGGAGAGTCAGATGTTTCCCCTGTGTAGGCTCATCTTGCTGATATGAGAAGGAAGAAAGAGGGCTGGCCCTTCCCTTTTCTTCACACTCTGTGTGGGGGTCTTGAAGGAAGCAGGTGGCCTGTGTTACTTCTGAATGTTGTCTCAGGTGTTTTTGTTTGTTTCCTATCCTTGCTTGACAAACGAGCTGGAGTGTCCACAGTAAGCAGTAAACTAGTCCGTCCTGGGGTTTTCTCTGTGGTTATGTGTCTCAATTATGTGTCTCCACACTCACACTAATGAAGAGCTCCATTTTTGTCCTTCTTTCCACTTGGCTGAGCAGTTATTGGATACCATTCTCAGGTGGGCACCACTGGGCATAACCACATGGAGGGCCTCTTCCCTGGGCCCATCTCTCCCACTAAAGAAGGAACTGGGCACCTTGGGCTTTTCCTTCGGTCCTGACATTTAACCATATTCTATTCCCAAACCCATGACTGACCCTGAGCAAATCTGAGTCTGGGCCTTTCTCTGGAAGTTGGGCCCCATAGGACAGGATAACAAGAGAAGCCTGAGAATATCTGGTCGCTTCTCTAGTATTGTGAACTATGAGTTATTTTCCCACAGCTCTTTTTTTTTTGTGTATGGGGGGCGGGGCTGGGGAGCACTCCGAGGATAACAAGTAGACAGTTCTCTCCTGCACAGGAGGATGTGACAGCATCCCCAGACTATAATGGCCCAGACCTCACTGGGCCAGGACGAAAGGTCCAGAATGTTTTCTGTCTCTCCCACCCTAGCTTGCAGAGGCACCAACAGACAACTTTGCTAAGCACCTTGAGAGATCACCCCCTAAAATGATCATCAACCATTTCATGCTTAACTCTCACCCATAGACTGCAATTTTACCTCCTCCACTTGTTTATGGTTACCGTTTGAGGTTGGGTGCTAATCTCGGGAGGTTTGGTTATAAGTTGAGATGTGGGAAGAGGAGGGAACAAGACAGAACTCAACCAAAGATGGAGAATGCTCCCTAGATGTCTGCACGAGGGGTCAGGAGCTCAGGAAAGAATGGACACAGAGTGAGGATGTACCACCCTCCTGTTCCATTGCACAGAGTGATTCTGCAGCCACAATGAACTTGAATAGCTTCCTTCTGTCCTCTGGTGGTGAGCCAAATTAGGCAAATGACAAATTAGGCAATGAAGGAAGAAACATCAATTAGACCTTATTGGTTCTATGCTTGAGATCCTGCTTTAGTATGTTAAGGGCTAAAGGAGCATGAGAAGGAGGGTAAACAACCAATTTGTATAAAAAGAGAAGTGGGTGGTGCCTGGGAGATGGGAGAGATGGGACTGAAAAGGACCAGAAAGATGAATGAAGGGTGAAGACAGTAGGTATAAAAAGTAGCAAAATGTTGACTGGGTGATGAAAGAGAAAGATGATAACCACAGAATAAAATCTATCCTAAAATACATTTAAACAGAAGAGAAAAGGTAAGGCACAGATCTGGAGACTGGAGGAAAGGGACCTGAGGGGTCTAAAGTAGGAAAGAACAGGTCAGGAGGGGAACAAAGGAAAGAGGCGAGGGGGTGGGAGAGACAGGAGATGACACGTGAATTAGGAAGTGGATTTAAAAAGAGCAGAGAAAGGCCAGGTGCGGCTGCTCACGCCTGTAATTCCAGCACTTTGGGAGGCCGAGGTGGGCGGATCATGAGGTCAGGAGATCGAGACCATCCTGGCTAACACGGTGAAACCCCGTCTCTACTAAAAATACAAAAAAAAAAAAAAAAAAATTAGCCAGGCGTGGTGGCGGGTGCCTGTAGTCCCAGCTACTCAGGAGACTGAGGCAGGCGAATGGCATGAACCCAAGAGGTGGAGCTTGACTTGCAGTGAGCCAAGATCGTGCCACTGCACTCCAGCCTGGGAGACAGAGCAAGACTCCATATAAAAAAAAAAAAAAAAAAAAAAAGGAAAGCTGAAGGGACAGGAAGATGTCCTCCTAACAGATAAAGAAGAGGAGTGTTTAGGGATTAGAGAGGTGTGATTAAAACAATAGATAAGTGCAAGTCAATGAGAAAATGTCTCTGAAAGGATGCAGAAATCCACCAGAGGGGCAGAAGTCAGGAGAAAACCAGGTCGATTTGGCGGGTATGTGATGGAGATTGTAATAGCCAGGTTTCAGTACCCTTAATTTAGGGATTAGGATATGTATTTGTTAAATTATGAAATGTTTTATGATGCATAACAACTGAGTTTTTAAAAGTATATATTTACATATCTCTTTATTTTCACATTCTGTCTCATGAGGCTCATGAAATGAACAGCCTAAAGACAGACATAGGGCAAAATAGATGGAAGACTGTAACTGCTCTTTCAATTAATCACCAGAGCATTCTGTTGCTTTCAAAGCCCTACATGGTGGCTGGATATTTTCTCCTCCAGATCTTAATTGGTTCATGCTCCCGCTATTCAGTGATTAGCAGCACCTCTGTATGGAGCAAATACAGCATCTAACACCAAGAATCCAAGGGAAATCAACTTTGACATCTGTCCTTACATGCAACTCTTAGATAAAAAGTGTTGATTTAATAGTATACTAAAAAAAAAAGGAGTTAATTGAGAATTAAAAACAAACACTAAACAAAGAGAAAATGGTGAAAACTTCTTAGAAGCATGGAAACTTACGGGTGAAAGAAAAAATCCAAGCTCCTGACTTGCAGGAATCTCTTCTACCCACCATTGATGGGGCATCATTCAGTATTGCTTTCCCAGTGGAGGGCCTGGGGCTTGGGGCTAACTCCCTTTCACAAGAACCTGCAGAATTTTTGAATAGCTTTATTATAAAATTCTTCTACTAGAAATAAACCAATATCTTGTTTGATTGAGCTGGGTTTTGTTTTCCAAGTGCTACAAAAAATAAATCACAAATCTAAGGACCGTATATCATTCCTATCATAAAAGCTTTGCCTTCTACAGGCGATGGTGGGAGCTCTGTCTGCTAGCCCTTGTGGGGCTCGAGCTCCAGGCTCTTTGCCACCCTGTATGCTTCTTTTCAAATAAATGTGAGTTTGCCCATGTTCCTTTTAGGACTGGTGTCAGAAATGAAGCCTACTTTGAATGTGGTCTGGTCAACAATTTGGTACAGCTGTCATCTCCATTAACTAGGATATCCTACAAATGGTGTCTCTATTAAAAACACATTAGCATTTTTGTGCAGCTGGTTCATATTCTTTGTCCAAAACTATGACCTCTAGGTCATTTAAATAGAAGCTGTTTTAAAGGCAGTTCACCCTCCTCATTTTGCACTTGGAGAATTGACATTTCTAATCTAAACATACAGAGATTTATACGGCCTGTTCAGTTTCATTTTGTTAATTTTAGCCCAATATTGAGCTTAAGATGCTCTGGAGTTCTTATATAATATTAGCCATTTTTTTTGCAGTTTTGTTCTGCCTGCAAATCTGGTATGTTTTATACATTTTATAATCAAATCATTAATAAATTAGTAAACGGAATATAGGTCAGCACAGGACATTTTGGTACTCCTCTTTGAAATACTCCATTAATGGGTACTTTTTTTTTTGTATAGAGGGTTAAACTAGCTACAAATCTTCCTAAACTGTATTATCATCCCATATCATCCTTTACTATCTCCCTCAAGGATTTTAGGAATAAAACTTGTATGATTCAATAAAATTAAAAACATATTCTCTGTATAGCACTCTGATAATATAACATTATTGTAAACCTAAATATATAACAAATGAGATAGATTAGTTTGGAACACCTGTTGTCTTTTCTGGTTATTTTTTACCTAAGTGTTCATAAGCCATTTTTCAAGAATCTCATAGAATTCCGTAAGATTTTACATTAAATTTATTGTCCTTTAGTTTCAACAAATCATGTCATTGGAAATTAGGATATTTGCCTCTAGTAAGTCTTAGAAACCCTCTCTTGTCCTGTACTAGAAGACATATAGGATGATTTAAAAGTTATAAGGCTCCAGTTTGGGTTTTTAAGTCCATCTAATTATTATTATTATTATTTTTGTCCAACTCTTTTTTTTTTTGAGACAGAGTCTTGCCCAGGCTGAAGTGCAATGGTGTGATCTTGGCTCACTCACTGCAACCTCTGCTTCCTGGGTTCAGGCGATTCTCCTCCCTCAGCCTCCCGAGTACCCGAGTAGCTGGGATTACAGGCATGCACCACCACGCCCAGCTAATTTTTGTATTTTTAGTACAGACGGGGTTTCACCATGTTGGCCAGGCTGGTCTCAATCTCCTGACCTCGTGATCCACCTGCCTCGGCCTCCCAAAGTGCTGGGATTACAGGCATGAGCCACTGTGCCCGGCCCAACTCTTTTAATTTCTAGAATATTTTCATTTCTTTGGGAAGACAGTCTGAAATAAAACTCAAGTGCATCTGCTGTGTTTGTATTGTATGTTGACATTATGATGTCTGCCTGCAGGAGTACATTTCTCTTTTCTCTCTCCTTCCTGTCCCAAGTTTGGTTTTATTATTATCATCGCTAGTGTTACTGTTCGTATTGGTCTTCAGCATGCTTGCAGAGCGGAGTTTCTTCCAGGCTTCTCACTTTGAGATACGTCTTTGGAATTCCAGTGTGTGCTTTCTTTTAACTTTTGCATTTTTTCAACCTTTTTAAGATCTCAGCTTGCCTGTGTAGCCACATTGCCACCTTCTGGATGACTTCCTTTGTCACTGGTTTTAACGATGAGTGATCATATCTTTAGAATTTTGTTTCTGATAGTTCCACATCGCTTTGAGCCATCCTCAGGTGGAAGAATCTTGCGCTTCTTACAGGAAGCTCTAGCTTTTGTTCTGGTTTTGCGTGGAGAGGGAGCAAAGTTTCTGCATGCTGGAATGGAGCAATGGTCCAGGCACTCTGCTTAGAACACGAGGCAAATGCATTTCAGCCTTGCTCCTATTCCATCTGCTTCCTACCCTCCCTTCCCCCCGCCCATGTCCTCCTCCTCTAACGGCAACCTCAGGACTTTGCAGTTGGCCAGAGCAGAATCCTTCCTGGCAAACTCCAGAAAGAAAAAAAAAAAAAAATCTGTCCAGTCCTCCAATTTTAGCTTTCACTACTAATATCTTTCCACTAGATGGCAATCTACCACCAGTTTCACTGTGGCCCTGAACTACTCTGGTTGTTTACAGCAAGAAGAGTCCATGGGAATCTTCTTCAATTCTTTCTCCAAAATGCCCCAGAGCCCCATCCTGTCAATAATATCGCGCTCAAAGTTGTTAAAGTCATTTGGGTTATAGCTTGGTTTTCCAGATAAAAAAAGGATGTGCAGTTAACTTTGAATTTCAGAAAAACAACAAATAATTTTGTAGCATAAGCCTGTTCCCTGCACTATTTGGATATCTTGCATTTTTAATTAATTAATTTATTTATTTATTTTTTTTTGCTAAACCTGGCAAATCCTAGTTGTAGCACTTTGCTAAGGACATCTACATCCATGTTAGTTTCGCAGTTCAAACAGATAATCCTGAAGTTGGCCTCCACGTTTTACCCAACTTTCTTGCTGTTCAGATGCCTAGGCAGTCCCGGGTTCATTGCTGGCATTTTAGTAACCCCTCACCCCATGCCTCACCATTAGGACTCTCATACAGGCTCCACAACTGTCCAAAAAAATCATTTCCTTTCATGTTCTAAAATCTGTTTGATCCCCATTCTATTTTTTGTTCCTGTAGGCTGAATATTTTTTTAATTTTGAGACAGGGTCTTGCTCTGTTACCCAGGCTGGAGTGTAGTGGTATGATCATGGCTCACTGCAGCCTTGACCTTCTGAACTCAAGCAACCCTGTCACCTCAGCCTCCCGAGCAGCTAGCACTACAGGCAAGCACCACCATGCCCGGCTAAATTTTTGATATTTTGTAGAGTTGGGGTCTCACTATGTTACCCAGACTGAGCTCAAGCGATCCTCCTGCCTTGGCTTCCCAAAGTTCTGGGATTACAGGCCTGAGCCACCTCACCTGGCCCTGAATCTTTTATATTAGTTATTTAGATAATTTTATGAGATAGCCCATTAGTTTTAAATGTCTATTTAAATATTATTTGCAGAAATGGAACACAAAACAGAAACAGGCTACAAAAGACAATTAAGCTTTTGTTGGCCCCACTCCAAGTAAATGGTCTTTATTAGTCAACAGCAAATCTGCTTCCCTGGAAATGATGCACCTTCTTCATTTCATCCCCAAGTGCTGATATTCGAGTCCAGAGGGCCAGTCCGGGAGATTCAGCGTTCTTATGTTTGTAGTTTAGTTCATACTGTTCTTTCATAAATACCCTTTCATTTGAGTTTATAACAAAGCCCTGAGATATAGGGCAGACATCCGTTCCATCAGGTGATGGAGATTTATGGGCACAGACAGTACTGGGTGAGCACAAAGATAAACAAAATTTCGTCTCAGCTTTCAGGGAACTGCCACTCTCTCTGGGGAGTCTGACAATCACATGACCAGTTACAATACAGGGGGCCAATGCTGTGAGGTGCCAGCCTGGGAACAAAGAGTGGCAGGAACTCAAATGGAGGAAAAGCCACGTAAGAAAGCTCTAGAGTCTAAGGCGTTAGAGCTAGCTCGTGAAGGAACAGTGGAATCTGGATAAGCAGAGAAAGTAAGGAAGGATATTTCAGGCAGAAACTATAGCCAGTAGAAGACCACTGAGATTGGTAAGAGGATGAGAGAGATGCTCAGAGTGGTGGGGTTTGAGTAGGGGGGCTGGGGTGGCAGATGAGGCTGGCAGGGAGATTGGGAAAGGCCTCACACAATGCTGAGTGTTTGCATGTATTCTTTGGGCAAACAGTGGCACTGGCAGTTTTAACTCATGGGCATGACTTGCCCACATTTGTGTTTTAGAAAGTTGAACAGGCCGGGCGCGGTAGCTCACGCCTGTAATCCCAGCACTTTGGGAGGCTGAGGTCAAGAGATTGAGACCAGCCTGGCCAGCATGGTGAAACCCCATCTCTACTAAAAATACAAAAATTAGCTGGGCATGGTGGCGTGTGCCTGTGGTCCCAGCTACTCAGGAGGCTGAGGCAGGAGCACTGCTTGAACCCGGGAGGTGGAGGTTGTAGTGAGCCGAGATCGCTCTACTGCACTCCAGCCTAGAGACAGAGCGAGACTCCGTCTCAAAAAAAAAAAAAAGAAAGTTGAACAGAGAATGAGATTGATAGATGGAAAGAGGAGATGCAGGGACATAATCCAAGGCTGCTGAGACAGCCTCACTGAGAGATGTGTAGAGTATGGCAGGGTGAAGAGAGAAGAGTGAACAGACTTGAGGAATATTTTGAGATGGGGTTTTGCTTTTGCTGCCCAGGCTGGAGTACAATGGCACTATCTTGGCTCACTGCAACCTCCACCTCCCAGGTTCAAGCGATTCTCCTGCCTCAGCCTCCCAAGTAGCTGGGATTACAGGTACGTGCCACCACACCTGGCTAATTTTGTATTTTTAGTACACACAGGGTTTCACCACGTTGGTCAGGCTGGTCTTGAACTCCTGACCCCAGGTGATCCACCCATCTCGGTCTCCCAAAGTGCCAGGATTACAGGCATGAGCCACCGTGCCCAGCCTTGATGAATATTTAAGTCAGAATCAATATAACGTGGTAGATAAGTAACTGAAAGAAAATAAGACTTTGGTAACTAAGAAATGCTATAATTGAGAAAAAATAATGGAGATTGTATAATGCCGTTTTTGCATTGCTAGGCTGGGTAAATAAAAGAAGTTTAACTGGCTCATGGTTCTGCAGGCTGTACAGGAAGCATGGTGGCGGCATTTGCCTGGTGAAGGTCTCAGGAAGTGCAGGGTCATGACGAAGGTAAAGGGAGAGCGGGAACAAGCAAGGGAAGAGGAGGAGGGTGCCACACTCCTTTAAACAACCAGATGACCATATATGGCATGAAATCAAAGCGAGAACTCAGTCATGATTGCAAGGACAGCACCAAGCTGTTCATGAGGGATCCTCCCCCATGACCCAAACACCTTCTACCAGGCCCCACCTCCAACACTGGGAATTACATTTCAACATAAGATTTGGAAGGGACAAACATCCAGACCATATCAGAGATGAAGCAAATTCAGGGAGAAGGAGAGCTTCGTTTATATATGTTGAAGGTAAAATTCCTGTAGTTGTCTGGTTAGATAAGTGGTTATCTGGGTAGAGTAGGGTCTGTAAGTTCCCCCCATAGGGTAGAACTTACAGACCTTTGTTGTAAGAAAAATATAGAACTAGGGTCTGTAACAGACAAGGACTAAAAAAGACTAAAGGCAGCTCTTAGGCCTATTGAGCATAGAGAACACTAGTTCAAATCAAGAGAAAGTCACGCAGGCACAGCATGTAGCAGGAAGAAAAGTGGTCTTAGGCAGACTCACTATGTTTCCTACGGAAACAACAACATAGTGAAGGAGCATTGGGCAGAAGAAAAAGTGGCATTGATATGGGTCAGGGACAGCCTGAGAGTACAAGTAGAAAGAGCTCGGAGATGTGCTGGATTGGGAAATGATCAAAAGCCCAAACAGGGCTGTAGGTCCTGGAGGGGAGGTTGAACAGGTGTGAAAATATAATGCAATTATCCAAATTCACAGAGCAAGAAACAGGTTTCAATGATTACCTAAAAATGCCTTAACCAAGGTCAGGTGTGGTGGCTCATGCCTGTAATCCAGCACTTTGGGAGGCCGAGGTGGGAAGATGACTTGAGTCCAGGAGTTCAAGACCAGCCTGGGCAATATAGCGAGACAACCACCGCCCCCCCGCCACCATCTCTAGTTTAAAAATTATCTTACAATTATCTTTAAAAAAAAAAATTAAAATAAATGCCTTGACCAAGTCTAGATAGAAGTCTTTTCGTTTTTTATCTTCCACTTCAGCAAGTGCAGATAGAAGAGTCTTGCTTTGGGAATGCTAATGTATCTTTGAAAAAACTGAAAGAGCCTTAACAAGTAAAAGGCTATAAATGATAGCCAATTTAGTGTGCTTGTAGGTTTTACAAGACCATGAGGAGCTGAAATAGCTTACTTAATCCAGAAATTGGTCCTTAGGCAAAATATTAATGATGATGCTAGCTATTTATTTGGCATTCATCCTGTATCTAGCTCTCTGCTAGGTAATTTTATTTCACAACCACCCTATAAGGTATTCTTTATTTGACAAGTGAAAATCTGAGACTCAGAGAGGTTGAAGTATTTGCCCAAAGTTGCAAAACGAATACATTCTGGACACGATTTAAGCCCATTCATGAGGTGTCAAGTGCAATAAGCAATGTCTAGTGATAGTTTTAGAAGGAGGTGTTAAAGAAGGTCAAAAGCTGGGGTTGGGTGGGGCATGTCAGAAAAGAGTGGGTATAAGCTAGATTCGAGTTAGAATCAAATCTTTCCACAGGCCCTGGGTCTGTGTTTAAATTATTTAAATGCTCAGTACTGTTTAGTTTGATTTAAAAAGAAATAGACACATTATTGTGATATGTAAGAGGGAAGAGAGAATAGTCGTCAAAGGGAACAGGAAGCTGAATGTTCCAAAACTAGAAAGGGAGTTGGGATGTGTGAGAACAGGTAGTGAGGTTAGTGAAGGTGTAACCTAAGGAGCAGTGGGAGAAACAGAGGGGGCTCATGGATGCCGGATGGCTGGGTTGGGCCCAGCCTTATTACCTGGTAGACAACGAGAGGGGTAAAGAATATAAAGTCGAATTTGAGACTGTGGAACACTCTTCCAGATAGATTGTGGGTGAAAAGACTGAGAGTAGATAGACCAGTGGGGAAGTCATTCCAGTACCCAGGGATGAGGGGACTGAGACCAAAACAGCGGTAGGGAAATAGGAAAGCAATCAATGTGATCAATGCTGTGAATAAATCAATGAGTTGATTGCATGGGTGGGGAGGAGAGAACATCAAACGGAATCTGGGTTTCAGAGCCCAGGGATCTGGGAGTAAGATGTGCAAAATACACAAGCCCAGGGGAGGAGTTGGTGTCAGACCCAGGGTTGTAGCATCTGCACCTTACTTGCTTCTTCATTCTGTAGCCTTTACATTTTATTTGTTTCTTCATCTCATTACCCTGGCAGGTTGCCTCACATACATTCCTACTGCCACAGTTTCATTATCTGAGAATGGAATTTCCACCCACAGAGATTCCAGGGTGCTTTCTGGTACACTTTCATTCTATTGGTTTTTATGTCATTCTTTCCACATAATTCTACCCAACGTGCCCCTTCTCAAGCTCCTGCACCCTTACCCCAACCCATATTCTTCTAGCCTGCCAGGGATACAATCCTGTTTCTCAAAAGCCCCTTCATCTGAGCTACCAACCACAACAAGCATTTAATGTTTCCAAGCATTCCAATTTGACTATTTCATTATTTCACATCATTGCCCCATACAAAACAGACTGTTCATTTTGGTCTGACTTTTCTATTACTTCCAATAAATTACTTAAATTGGTGAAATCAGGTATATTTTCAGACCTGATAAACAAAAAAACGTTCCGAGACCATATTTAAAAGACGACTGTCAAACGTTTAAAAAAAATACACATTTGGCAGGGTGCAGTGGCTCATGCCTGTAATCCCAGCAATTTGGGAGGCGAAGGTGGGAGGATCACTTGAGTTCAGGAGTTCAAGACCAGTGTGGGTGATGTAGCAAGACCTCATCTCTACTAGAAATCAAAAAAATTAGTTAGGCATGGTGGCACACGCCTGTAGTCCCAGCTACTCTGGGAGGCTGAGGTGGGAGAATTACTTGAGCCCAGGAAGTGAAGACTGCAGTAAGCTGACATTATGCCACTGTACTCTAGCCTGGGCAACAGAGTGACATCCTGTCTCAATTTATATATTTATTCATTTCTCTTGGTTTCTTAACTGTAACACACCTTATCTTTTTTCCCTTTTATTTGTTAATGCAAATATTATTTTATTTAATTCATTTTTTTGAGACAGGGTCTTGCTGTGTTGTCCAGGCTGGAATGCAGTGGCGTGATCATGGCTCACTGCAGCCTCAATCTCCTGAGCTCAAGCTATCCTCTCACCTCAGCCTCCCCAGTAGCTGGGACTACAGGTGTGCACCACCACACGTGGCTAATTTTTAAATTTTTTGTAGCGATGGGGCTTTGCCATGTTGCCCAAGCTGGTCTTAAACTCCTGGGCCCAAGGGATCTATCCACCTTAGCCTCCCAAAGTGCTGGGATTACAGAGGTGAGCCACTGAGCCCATCACAAGTATTATTTTATTTCAGGGAGGAAGCCCAGTCTTACTGCACAAATCCCATTTCTCCCAAAGATCTGTACTCTCCTCCCTTGAATCTAAGCAGCCACCTCTACACACACACACAAACACACACACACACACACACACACACACACACACACTGGACTCTTCAGTTCTTTAAGGCCCTGCTTGTGCAAGGACAATGAACTGCTTTGAAAACACCACCTTGATTCGTGTTTTCTGGCTAATGTTGTCTGGCTAAGCTCAATTCCATAACCCAAACCTGCTTATTAACAATTCCACAGCCGGGCACGGTGGCTCATCCTTGTAATCCCAGCACTTTGGGAGGCCAAGGCGGGCGGATCACGAGGTCAGGAGATCGAGACCACGGTGAAACCCCGTCTCTACTAAAAATACAAAAAATTAGCCGGGAGTGGTGGCAGGCGCCTGTAGTCCCAGCTACTCAGAGAGGCTGAGGCAGAAGAACGATGTGAACCCGGGAGGCGGAGCTTGCAGTGAGCCGAGATGGCGCCACTGCACTCCAGCTGGGTGACAGAGCGAGACTCCATCTCAAAAAAAAACAAAAAAAAACAAAAAACAATTCCACAAGTCTGACCACCACCTCTTCCTGCTCTCTCAAAAATATTCTGCCTGTGCATTTTCTGTTCACTCAACCTTTGTGTTGTATGGCAAGTCACCTTCACCCTTTGGGTGATGAGCACAAGCTCAGCAGGTCACTTGCTTACATCCTAGCAGTGGACACGGAGCTGGACAAATCTGTCCTTTATAAGCAACTGGCTGTACGACCTTAGGTAAATCACTTCCCCTCTCCAGGCTCCACTGTGACCAGTGAGGGTGTTAGACACAAAGACTTTCAAGGTTCTTCCAAATCCAGCAGTGGATAATTTTCTCATTTGCACCACACGTTGATCTCAATAAGAAAGTACTCTAGAACGGGCTGGCTGAGTCCCACTGAGGGCCCACCATTTCTTTGCTTTCTGCATTTCCCTTTTCTCCCTGAGACTGTCTGCTTCTGGGATAGCCTAAAGTCTGTCCTGTTGGGCTGCTATGACTCTCCCACAATATCCCACGGTCTGTTGCACTTGCCCACCCTTTCCCCAACAGTCTGAATGTTCTCCCTGGTGCTTAGGAGCCCCTTGGTCTGAGCAGATGCAGAGCCCCCATCTCACTCAGCACACCATGTGGACTGGCTCCCTCTCTCCTTCTGGGTTTCCATCTGCATTGTTCAGAGCTAGTTGCCTCTCTGAAATGCTCAGGTAAACTGCCGGAAAATATTCATCTCATCGGCGCCTTGGTGCTCCTGGAGAATGCTGTGAGCCAGACGCAGCCCCTCCCTGGAGCAAGTTCTGCCCTCAGCCCATGACTCATTCACGGAGCAACAGACACCAGCTACCCCCACCCCAGCAGCGCGGAAAAAGTTTGTAACGCACACCATCCCGGCTCCTTTCCTACACAGATGCCCCATTCACAGCCACCCAGAATCAACACCCTCACTCACTCACCTTCACTGCCCGAGTTTTGTCTGTATCCTTAGCCTCATTTTTGTGACGCTCCTTGGGAACTTCAGGGTGAATGGATGCTCTTCCAAGGAAGCAGCTAGGGAAATTTCCACTCCATGACTGTCATTTACAATGGGTGGGTCGGAAAAAATGGGTCAAAGACTATTAAGCATAGAGAATGTTTTCTAAATCTAAGCAAGAAGTGCATTTGAATCATGACTGAGTTTGGCATCTGTCTCTCTTCAGCTGATTTACTCATAACCTTCGGCCCTTCCACACACCTGACTTCAGAGTTTAGAAGATTATCCTCAACTACAGGCTTGGAACTGCTGTAATCACATAGCTTCTGAGTCATGTTTACAGCCAGTGTGGCTCTGCGGTCACTGGACTGTGTTAGTGATAGAGCGGAGTTACCACCACAAAAGATATTTACGTGTAAGTCTGAAACATCAACAAGTATAAACCTGCACAAGTCTCAGTGATGTGTCTTGAGGGGATGGGTGGGGAATAACTGTCTGTGAAGGGCCACTATACCAAAACACTGGAATTCTCATTTGACCCCATAAACAAGAGTTTATGACAAGGGCAACATCACTAAATACTTAAGAAGCACATAGACTATCAAGAATAGACCAGGCCGGGTGCGGTGGCTCAAGCCTGTAATCCCAGCACTTTGGGAGGCCGAGGTGGGCAGATCATGAGGTCAGGAGTTCGAGACCAGCCTGGCCAAGATTGCGAAACCCCGTCTCTATTAAAAATACAAAAATTATTTTGTGGCATGCGCCTGTAATCCCAGCTACTCGGGAGGCTGAGGCAGGAGAATTGCTTGAACCCGGGGGCCGGAGGTTGCAGTGAACTGAGATCGCTCCACTGCACTCCAGCTTGGGTGACAGAGCAAGACTCCATTTTGGGGGGAAAAAAAAACAAACAAAGAACAGACCAACATGAGGTCCCTAAGGGAATCAAGTTTATTTAAGGGGGTAAATATGTGTGCAAAGGAAGGGGAACTAGCAAATGTAATCTGGGTTTTAAAAGACATTTTGTTGTTGTTGTTGTTGTTGTTGTTTTGGGGACAGAGTCTCACACTGTCACCCAGGCTGGAGTGCAGTGACATGATCTCGACTCACTGCAAGCTCCGCCTCCCGAGTTCACACCATTCTCCTGCCTCAGCCTCCCGAGTAGCTGGGACTACAGGCACCCGCCACCACGCCTGGCTAATGTTTTGTATTTTTAGTAGAGACGGGGTTTCACCGGGTTAGCCAGGATGGTCTCCATCTCCTGATCTCGTGATCCACCCGCCTCGGCCTCCTAAGGTGCTGGGATTACAGGCGTGAGCCACCGCGCCCAGCCTTAAAAGACTTTTTAACCACTTCTATCCTAAAGGCTAATTTAAAACAAAATCAGTCATAGAACTCAGATTCATTTTATCTGTCATGGATATAAAAGTTATTTGAGACAAAAAACAAAATTAGGAAAAATAAACACATATTAAACTGTGTGCCTTCCAGACACTTGTAGGCTGGTCTTATTAAAATCACTATAAATGGCCAAGACAGAGCAAGTAGTGCACAGTTAAAAGCCAAAGGTCATAGTTAACTTTAAGTAAAAGTTGGTAGTAAAAATAAACTTTAAAAAATAGCTTTCTAAGCTGTGTGCTTAGGCAAACATGACAGAAGTCCAATGTGGTCAAGTGCACAAATAAAACAGCTGAGCACACACCTATATGATTTTAAGCTCCAAGCATATTACAATTCAGAAAAGGTTCTATGAATAGAACTATTTTTGATGTCTCCTGAAGACACTACTCAATGCATTGTTTTGCTTAAGAAAGCAACAAAATACTGTATATTCATACATGCTTCAAATGCAGTTCTGCCCAAAAAGTCTTGGTTAATGATTGTTTTCATAATCTCTTTTAAGAAAAGGACACGTAATGGTGCCAGTAATCACTGAAGAAGTTGAGTTCAGTTCTGGAAATTTGAAGATGGATGGGACAATGAGTGAACCTATATTCAATTTTTCCAAACCTAAAGTATAGTTAGTAATTTAACTGAAGAGACATTACTCATGTCTAAATTTCTCTTTTTCTTTTTTTAACCAAAGACTTAAAAGACAGGTAAAGCCTAATGCTTTCTAATATTCCAGATTAGGTGAGTATAACCCAATTAAATGAATACATATTAAAAATCTAAAGAATAGTTTTAGTTAGAAGTCTTACTAAACTTATTTTCAAAGGGATGAGAAAGCCTTAACTTCAAGCAAAGAAGCAGCAATGCAACTCAAAAAATTATTTGCATTCAGAAGCTGATATTGTACCTCTCTGAGAAAATAATGGAGAATTTGCCTTGAAAATAATATAGGGCTGAATATGGAACTGTTTGAGCCATATGGCCAGTATTCAAATACTGGTTTGTATAAATAGTTTGGATTATAGTTATTGTTATTGCAATCAATATGAATCAATTATTATTTTATGTTAGTATATGCAAATTATAGCATATACAAATAATATATATTATTTACTTAAAAAAATCTGGCTTTTTGAAAAGAGTGAAAAATCTCAATTGAACTTCTCTAAAACCATCCTATTTTGGATATTTTAGCAATGTCATCTTGTTTATGATAAAATAATATTAGCCTACAACTTTTTTTTTTTTTGACATGGAGTCTCACTCTGTTGCCCAGGCTGGAGTGTAGTGGCACGATTTTGGCTCAGTGCAGCCTCTGCCTCCCGGGTTCCAGCAATTCTCCTGCCTCAGCCTCCTGGGTAGCTGGAATTATAGGCACGCACCACCATGCCCAGCTAATTTTTGTATTTTTAGTAGACACAGGGTTTCACCATGTTGGCTAGGCTGGTCTCGAACTCCTGACCTCAGGTGATCCACCCGCCTTTGTCTCCAAAGTGCTGGGGTTACAGTCGTGAGTCACCTCACCCAGCCTAGCCCACATCTTAATGATTATAGTGATAATTGTTTTCAACATTAAGTAAACTGGCCAAACACAGTGGCTCACACCTGTAATCCCAGTACTTTGGGAGGCCAAGTCAGGAGAATTGCTTAGGTCGGGAGTTTGAGACCAGCCTGGGCAGCATAGTAAGATTCTGTCTCTATAAAAAAATTAATTAAACTTAAAACATTTAAAAAATAAAAAATTAAGCAAGCTAACATGTTAGGATACATTGAAAACAGTTTGTGTTATTAAAAGGACAATTATGTCACATCATTGTTAAGTGGGCCGAGGACAAATTTTATAGCATCATTCTTACCTTTGTACAAGGCTGCAATGCAATTCTACTTTTGAGCCTCCTGAATATGAAACAGAGTAGTAGAGTGTCAAAGGAAGGACTATTATAGATGAAAAGATGGCATAAAAGATGACTATGGTATTGTTATATATGGATGCTAATGAGAAAAAAATTTAGTCATATTCTTCAACTGAGTCAACCTGAAAGAAACTAGAGAATAACACATTTGTTAGAGTTAAATAGAGCTTTGGATGTTACTTGGTTCAAGCCTACGTTTTACATTTAAGGGCACAGAGACACAGAAGGGTTGAACTGTGGGAGTGTGGGGCCTGCAGTTTGGGTCTTGTGACTTGGATCCCAGGCCTCTTTCCATTCTGCCTTTCACAAAGAAGAAAGCTAAAGCAGCTGAGAAGATATTTTCACAATAATTCAGGTCAGAATATAAAGTCGTGGATGGTCTGAGTCAGATTTGCCCAATCCACCCAAACTAGCCTATACCTATACCTTACGGGTACAGCAAAGACGGGGTTTTCATCACCTATCAATTACTTCTAACTTTTTCTACAACCTCTGAAGCTGTAACAAGCAGAAAATCTGTCCAAACTCTCAGGGGTCAGAAAGCAGGAGTCAGGAACTGCCATCACCTATGCACCACCTTAGTCTTTTATGACACCTAAACCCAACAGGCAGGAACTCTTGGGATTCCATGTTCTGAAGCTTTTTCAGTGCTGAGGAGTTTGAGAAGAAAATACTCGGAGAAGTGCCAAGTTTATTAGAGTGAGAGAGTATTACCCTCACATTGCCACCAACAGACATACATCTCAGAGACACACTGACCTTGCACCATAACTATGGAGAATTTCTAGGTTGGAAGATACCTTACAGGTCACCGGGCTGACCCTCCCATCTGATGTGTTAACCCCTCTTAAACATCTCCCTCCAGGAGACTGAGGTCAGATGCTGTTTAACATACGGCTATCACTGAAACTCTGGCCAGCTCTGAATCTGCACCCCGGAGGCGGAGAATGTTTAAGCACTGTAAGGCAGTAGAAGGAAAGTTCCTTGGCTCAGGCCCCAGTGGTCCCTTTTTCTTTTTTTAATGATAAAAGGTTCCCAGAGTCCAGTGCAAAGTCCCTCGAAATCCCCCCACCAAGCACAAAGCACAAAAGGATGCCTGGGCCGAGGGACTGGATTAGCTGGATTTTGTCCTTGAGCTTTGAGAAGGCCTAATTCTCCATCCACAGAAGGCCTCTCTTGCAGGGTTCTGGGGCCAGCCCTTGCCACGAGCAGCTTGTTCTTCAGCTCAGGAAACTCCTCTCAGAGAAGACTTAGGCTTGCTGTTCCACCAGCTGTAGTTTGGCAGTCTTGACTCGATGAGCTTCCTTCAGGTTCCGCGCACGGACCTCTGGGTTGGAAATGAACTCCACCTGTTGCACAGGAAACCAGCCTCGCTCCCCATCTGAGAGCCTCACGCCCTCCAGCCAGCCTGTGGGCACAGGATGAGTGGGAAGCATTACCTGGGAAAGGCTCACGATAGCTTCTCTGGATCACCTTCCTGGAGACTTTTCTGAATCCTCAGGCTGAGTGAACTGGGGAGCCTCCAGCATAAACCCAACCTCCAAGTGTCCTAACATGGCGGCCCTGGGTGTAGCCAAGTCTACAGCTGTCCATTCCTGAGCCTTCACCACTGTTATGGTTGCATCGTGTCCCTCCCAACATTTATGTTGATGTTCTAATCATCTGTACCTCAAAATGTGACCTTATGGGGAATGAGGTTGTCACAAAAATAATTAATAAAGTTAAGATGAGATCATACTGGAGTAAGGTGGCCATTAATCCAGTATAACAGGTGTCTATATAAAGGAGGAAAACTTGGGCTGGGCGTGGTGGCTCACGCCTGTAATCCCAGCACTTTGGGAGGCCAAGGGGGGTGGATTGCTTGAGGTCAGGAGTTCAAGACCAGCCTGACCAATATGGTGAAACCCCATCTCTACTAAAAATACAAAAATTAGCCAGGTGTGGTGGCTCACGTAGCCACTTGGGAGACTGAGACAGGAGAATCACTTGAACCCAGGAGGTGGAGGTTGCAGTGAGCCGAGATTGCGCCACTGCACTCCAGCCTGGGCAACAGAGCAAGACTCTGTCTCAAAAATAATAATAATACATAAAATTAAAAAAAAGGGGGGGAAACTTGGACACAGACGCAGGAAGGCAGCTAGCCACAGGAAGACAGAGGCAGAGTTGGAGGGATGCTGCCACAAGCCAAGGAACAGCTGGGGCTACCAGACTGGAAACGGTATGGAAGGATCTTCCTTAGAGGTTTCAAAAGACGCATGGCTCTGCCCACACCTTGATTTGGGACTTCTTGCCTCCAGAACTGTGAGAGAATGCATTTCTGTTGCCATAAGCCACCCGGTCCATGGTACTTTGTCACGGCAGCTGCAGGAAGTGAACACACTCCCAGCGCTGCCCTGCCTGCAGTGCCTGGCCTGCTGCTCATTCATGCTCCCACTTACCGTCACTGCTGTGCTGAGTCACCATCACCACGTCAGCTTTCTCCAGTGCCAACTCGTCGTTCTCTCGGGGCTTGTAGGCTCGAAGGCACTGTACCTGGGGGGAGTCTTTGGAAGAGAAGAGTGTGAAGAGAGGTTAGGAGCGGCAGGGGATTGGAACACAGACAAGGACTTGGAGGGGGGTGGCGTGGGAGGACTTGAGATAGAGACAGATTTGGGCTGTTGAAAGTCACAGACAAAAGAGGAAATTTGAAAATGGTTAATAAAGACATAGACATACCGGAAATGAAATGGACCAAAAATTCCACTTCTCCAGAGGAGATGGGTTGAGAAATACATTGTGACCACCTTTAGATCCTCATCTCAAATACCTGAGATCCAGCTAATGACCCGTCTTCCCTCTGAAACCCTCCCTGACTCTAGTCTTCAATGGGTTCTGAACTCTTTTAAGACTGCTTGTTCATGCCAAGGCATTTATCCCTTATCTAACTGCTACATGGACGTGTTTTGCCTCTCCAACTGGATTATAAAATCAGAGTCTGTGTCTTATTCTTCATTTTCTTCCCAGTACCAGATGTGGAATCAAGAAAGACTCAACCAGTGGTGTCCCAGGTTTGACCTAAGCAAGAGACCGAATGCCCTGGAGCTTCAGTTTCCTCATCTATCAATGATCAAGACGGTTATTGATCAAGGTTGATCAGATGAATCTTGATGACATTCAAGATTTCTCTATTTCTATGTTTTTGAGAACCAGGGGACATGTCCATAGATCTGAAGCTCAAGAAAACAAGCCTCAGAGAATGCTTCACCTATCAGTATTCCATCATATGTGGGTTTATGGCTCTTTTATGTTACCACACTGCCTTGATTCTCTGGTAAAATAAACAGAATACTGCGTTACTATTTGCTTTCTCAAGATCCTCCCCATCTGCCATTCACAAGGTCAAAATGAAGGAGGAAGAATGCTCCTGCCCTCCTCACCCACTGGGGAACTGAAGCCAGCAGATGGAATCCACAGTGAGCAAGTTAACAGTGTTCAGTTACTACATGGCTCTCCTACTTCATTCCCAGGGTTCCTTGTAGTTGTTTGTTTTTTTCAGTCACTAAAGCTCCAGTGTTGAGATCAGATTCTCTCTGGATTTAAATTAGGGAATCTTTGCTGGAGGACAACGGTGGGGCTGACATGAGAGGCGTAAGAAGTCCAGTCTTGGTGTGAATGCCGACACATACATAATGTGTGTGTGTCTGTGGCTCCCCATGGCCACCCAGAAGCCTGGGGTAGGTGACCTCAGGTCACCCTCTTAGGAGAAGTGTGGTCAAGATAGATCTGGGGTGCTATCCTCCTGCACACTTCCCACCACCGTCAGGCTTTTTCCCCTACCCTCACAAGACCTTCCAGCAGGTAAAATCTAGGCAAAGTAATGTCAGCTTAGACTTAAGGGGACAAATCTTTTTAAAAAGAGCAAACTATTGCCCAAGGAAGGGAATGTATGGGGAAGGGGGACTACCATAGTGATGAGCAGTTTTAGGCGATATATTTCAGGTTTTTAAGCTCTAGAGGCCAGTGTTCCACCCTGACATTTTATGGAATATCAATAAATACAAGCCTAGAGTTCCCACCCAGCCCTTTAAACCCCTGTATCCAAAGGTGACATCTGACCCTGCTTGCTTTTCTCTCCCTCTTAGACCCTCACTCACCATAACACTCCAGAAGGTCCAACTCCTCTCTTGGCATGGCCAAGGCTGAGATCCACCGAAGCTTTTCACTTCTGAGGAAACAAAGCAGGGTCATAGCATCAACTGTAGGGGTGCAGGAGGAGGGCCAAGGATGGGGATGGCAAAAGACTGTGGGAAGGACTTATCTAGTTCCATGACTTCTATCACAAAACTATATAGGACTCTTTTTGGTTGGAAACATGACACAATCTCGAACTATATGTGAATGTGTCTTGTCACACTTTACTTTTCCTCTTCTCTTTCCAGAATTATCCTCCTAATGGCTTCTCATATCTTCCAAGTTGGGGGCGTAAAGTCCATTAGTCATAAAGTCTGTAGATTTTCTGTTTTGGAAATTGTGCTAAGCGAAGTACCCATCTCAGTTTAGATTCCCTTCATCATTTTGCATGATTCTTGACACTCCCTTGCCTATCTCCCTTCGACCAAATATCTCAGAGATGAACACTGTTTCATAATAATAATTAGATCAGGGAGATCTGTCTACTGTTTTATTTGTTGTTGTTGCACAGTGTAATCCAAGCTTAGGTTTGTAATCATCTGAAGGTTTTTGCATTCTCTTAGCCTCTGCGCCCAGTTGTGCCTAGGTAACTGGGAACGGACACTATTACTGTTCCAGGCACAGTGCCCAAAGCACCAAACCAACAACATGCATCTGAACCTGGTTATTTGACTTATATGCTGTTTTGCACACAAACTCCGATACTAGTCCTTCTGTTCAATAAATGAGAACAGGTGTTATCAGCCCCACTCTGAAGTATCTTCCAAGGGACAAAACTGAAAAAGTGTCTACAACATAGGGATCCTCAAACACTTAGATATGTCAAACTTTTAAACGACTGTTCATATATCTTTTATAATAGCAATAACAGCTACAGGCTTTTATATGTTCATTATTGCAGGCACTGTGGTCCAGATTTTATAGGTACTATTAATACTCTCAAAAATGTATGTCTGTGTGAATGTATTTTATTTTATTATTATAGAAAACATGAGCAAATCAGCATTCTCAACACTGGATTTCTGGTCAACAGAGGACTGGTTTGGAAGATGGGAGCACAGAAAGTAGAAGTCACCCAGCACTTGTCTTATTCACATCTGTGCCCACCAGCTGGGGCATAGAAGGGTTTCTGCCTCAGGCATGGAGGCATGTGCGCACAGATATCAGCATTCCAATTCCTTGCTCACTCCATACCAGTCCTTCTCCTTTCTGATACCACATAGACCTTGTCCTTCTTGAGTAAAGAGTACAAAATAGATGCTAAGCCTCGGTGGTGACTTTGTACCCTCTCCCACCCCAATCTCCTGCAAGTTATCCATTAGTTCTAGGAGTTTGAATTTCTCTATGGTGGTCCCCAGTCCAGAATGGGCTAAACGAGGCTGTGGCTGTCTTCTGGACACATTTTCTGCCTTGGTCCCACTTCTTTTCTGGGCTGCCCATCTCCCCCCTAACCGCAGCTCCTCTGCCCAGCCCCATCTCACTGAGTCTCCGTGCGGAAGAGGAACTCGGCCTGGGCGCCCTGAGTGTTCTGCCGCAGAAAGAGTCGGAACAGGTTTTTGTGAGGTCCATGTAGCTTCATTTCACACTTTTCCCCCCGAATGGAGGAGAAGGGAGCATGGTCAAATACCAGGAATCGGTTACCCCTGCAAAATACAAATCCTTTCAACCTGATTCTACAGTTTCCATACTTCACCTACCCTCATAACCTTGGGTTGGAAATCCCTACATCTACAGCCTGCGAATTCCCACAAAAACCATCCCAAGATGGTAGCTCCACGGTCCTCAGGGATTTGTCCTAGTCTGGCAAACCACACACCTAGTGCAATGGATACATTACCACTTTAAGGAGGTGAAGAGATAGAATTAATATACATTTCCCAAGAAACTTAAGACCAGAGACTTAAGATCTGGAATTAGCTAAGTATCTCTAGAATAGTAGGTTGAGGCCAGTCCAAAGAAGCCACAAATAGACTCATGTGAGAATGTGATAAGCTAATTTGCTACATTTTGCTCTGTGTCTACAACACAGTACATGTCCTGCCATGTGGTTTCATGACATAGTTTGATGGGATCCCCTTTTTGCTTTGGGCTTGTTTTTCTCTTCTCTAGGCTGTGACCTGGGCTGTGTGGGTTAAGCCACTGAGAAGGGCTCTTCTAGGAACATGACCCTTCTCTCTCCCTTTCAGACCCCCCTCTTGCCTCATCCCCTTCCCCTACTCCAGTCACTGACTCTCGGGGCCGAGACAGCAGCAGGCAGTCATTGAAGAGGTGCAGGTGGACTGGACGTGTGTTCAGCTTCCTTCGTAGCCCTGGAGAAGCACTGAACTCCAAGGCTGTCAGCTCCCCACTCTTCACCAGCCAGCGTGACTGAGAAATGAGCGGGAATATCTACAGGGCAGAGGAAGAGAGAGAAGGCATTGTCACAGAAGGGAGAAGCATGAGGTTTGCTCCTGGTCCCACCATCCTCCCCATGCCACTTCCATGCAAGTTCCACCTTGGATGAGCATCTCTTCTACATTTGCCTTCTGGCTCATAACCCATCACTTAGATTCTCTTTCTCTGTGAACCCTCTAACTACCACTGTCCACTGGTGTGTGGCTCCCATGGTTGTATGCTCAGGCAAATAGAAGATGCCTGTGGTCCAACTCAGGATAGTGAGTGCGTGGGACAGCTCTGCCGGAGAGGCCTGAACTGAAGGAGGGTTGGAAGAGTCCAATCAGGGTATGTGATGGAGCAAGTCAGTGAACACTATATGTGTCTTAGAGGTTAAAATACTAGAGGCAGGTCTGGTATCAATTCCATTTTTTATTATACCAGAGATATGTGAGCAGTTGGAATCAAACTTGGGGGTGAGAAGAACTAGGTGGGGCGTCTTGGAGCTGGAATTTGGTTAAAGATGAGGGTGTGGTCTATGCTTAGTATGTGAATAAGGGATTTTCCTTCTTTTTCAGGAGTGTAAAGATAGTATCTGTTCTAAGCATGGGCGTGGTGGCTCACACCTATAATCCCAGCACTTTGGAAGGCAGAGGTGGGCGGATCACTTGAGGCCACGAGTTGGAGATCAGCTTGGCCAACATGGTGAAACCCCATCTCTACTAAAAATACTAAAATTAGCCAGACATGGTGGTGCAGACCTGGAATCCCAGCTACCAGGGAGGCCAAGGCACGAGAATTGCTTGAACCTGGGAGGTGGGGGTTGCAGTGAGCCAAGATCGCACTACTGCACTCTAGCCTGGGGCGACAAAGTGAGACTCTGTTTAAAAAAAAAAAAAAAAAAAAAAAGATAGTATCTGTTCTAAGTTGGAATTTGAATGTGGAATGTCTATTTTAGATTTATATTTCAATGAGGGATGTTGGCCCTAAATTTGGATCCAATCTTATGTGGGTTTGATTAGACTAGAAAGAGATTTGATAAAGTAATAAATGACTCAAGCACCAAAACATTCTTTTATAAAGCCTCATCCTGAAAAGTTCTCTCTCATTTGCCCATTTCTCAAATGCACCCCCCTTGTCCTCAGGTAACCACTGTTTCTTTTTTTCTTATGCTCCTTCCAGAGTTTCCTTATGCACACACAAGCAGATACCTGTATAGATTTGTATCCTCCCACTTTAATACCAAAGATGATATAATACACACACAATTCTTTACCTTTTCTTTTCACTTAGCAATATGTCTTGGAGACCAAAGTAGGCCTCCCAGAAATGGAACAGAGCAGAAGTTGGGCAGAAATGAGGGGAGGGGCTGGGGATAATGTGAGCAAGGTGGTTCCAGGTTAGGGGGTGATCTGCAGGACATGTTAAGGGAGTTCATGGGCAGGGATGGGGTGCATGGGACCAACTCACTTTGCACTCAAACTCAATCTTCTGGCTCAGGTAGATTAGCTCCTCTGTCCGTCGCATACTCTGGACATTGTTATTGCAGTCCCGGATCAGCTAGGGACGCAGAGAGTGAGGAAAGGGGAAGGGCACTGTGTTAGAGGCTTTGACCTTTGAGTCCCCTGCAAGCAATCTGGAAATAGGTTATGACAGCCTCGGTCATTTTTCCCAGGCTGGAATTGGGCAGGCAGTATCAAGCACAAGTCCTAGACAACTTTGTATCACCTGGCAGAACATTCCTGGACTGAGTAAAAGTGAGACTGAATGTGGGGGTGATGGTGGAGAGGGCACAGTCCCTTGATGTGGAGTGTGCTCAGCGTGGGAGAGGTGGCCGTGGGGTGTGTATGTTTGGAAGTTTGGTGGATGCAGGGAGGTGGCTGAGCTCTCCCAACAGGGTCCCACCTCTCATGCTCCCTGGAGTTGTGGGCCTAGGTGAGAACGACCTCTCTGAGAAGAATACACAGAGGGTCAGAGCGGAGGTGGTGGCTGCCTACCTGCTCCAGGGCGTGGTGCGCCTTCGTGGCCTCTGCCTCCTCCGAGGAACCAGGCTGTGTTCTCTTCAGAATGTTCTATTGAACAGACAGTAGGCAGGAGTGCGACGGGAAGAAGAAATGGGAAACAGGAAGAAATGATTGGGGGCTGGTGAATGGAGAAGCCCAGGGACCACATTTCAGCTGCAAATATTTCTAAGCAAGCAGGCAGTGGGCAGCAGGGAGACAGGATGTGGACACCTGGCAGAAGAATGGTTGGTCCTTTGTTGTGGGTCTTCCTGAGGGCATCCCTTCGAGTTAAGGGGAGAGGATCAAGGTAGCATCTGCCCTACCTGGAGCAGCAGTTTGAGGCGGGTGATGCGTTGGAAGGGCAGAATCAGAAAGGACTTGAGGGAAAGACGCTGGCAGACGGGGTCGCTCTCCAGCTTCTCCAAGACCTCTCGGAAATTGCTGTTGCTATTCCTGCACGGACAGCGAGCCTTAGGGGAGGGGGGATGTGGGGAGCAACGGGGGATGCAGTGAAGGTGCGGGGAGGGGAGGTCAGTGGAGTATCTGTGGAATGGGAAAGAACTGTGGGAGCTGATGTACAGGGCTCTCAGATGTGATGGCTGGGGGAACCAATATGGAGGGTGGGGTGGAGAAAGTGTGCTGTTGGGATAGCCCTCTGGGCTGGGGACTGGTGCATGGTCACTGCAGGGCCTACATGGCGATTGAATAGGGGATGAGTCTCACATCAGGCTCTGGAAGGTGCGTTCCTGATAGGTCTGGTTGGTGACATAAGGCAGGTAGACCCGGCGGAAGTCTGGGGCATGGTTCAGGACTACGTCACATACTTGGAAGGAGAAGATATTGTTCTCAAAGTTCTCTTCCAGGTCTGAAAGGAACCTGTACAGGATTTAAACCAGTCTCATGAGACTTCTGGACCTCAGCTAAGCAGTTGACTGGCCCCTGATGCACACTGAGCTGGTGACTTCTTCACTCCATTAGCCAACAACTTCTATTGACTCTCTGCTCTGTGCTCCTTGCTATGCACTAGAATTCGCTCCAAAACTGTCCTGAGTTTGAGCCTGATTTAACACTTTTATTCTAATATTCCATTTCTCATTCTTCTTTTGATCCTGTTCAGGTTTTCTGATCTTTAGATCGTTTTGCCACCTCATCTCCAATGCAGTGCATGACCACAGTAATCCAAAACCTCAACCCAGGCAGCGTTGCTCATTTACTTATCCATTAATGGATCTATCCACCCACAGGCCCTCTCCTCTTCTTGCTATTCTTCTTCCTATAGCCATCGGGAATCATGGAAGAAACTGAGGCCCAATTTCATCCCATAACTGTGAAAAGGAGAGGGTTTCTAAGAGGGGGAGAAAAATAACGGAACATTTAAAGCCTAACAACAGTGAGGCTGAGTGAGTGGTATTTGAGAGAAGGGGAGTCTCACGTGGCGCTGACGTCTCGCACATCCTGTAAACGAGAGAAGAGCCATTGGTGCTCCTGGTTGGAAAGTGTGGCCCGGAGTGAGGTTGAAAGTTGGAAATGATCCACAGCTATGTTTAGACTGCGCAGGTAGGAGGCCTCTGACACAATCAGCTCAAATTTGACCTAGGAGGTTGGAGATGAGGAAGATTAATTAAGGATTTTATTTACCCCCTGGAATATGCCAGCCACTGTGTAATGTTTTGGGAGTAGAGCGGTGAGCAAGATCCTTTTATGGTTCACAGTCACACAAGAACCTAAGCTGATCTGCGGGGAGGAGAAGAGCATTTGAATAGGATTTAATCTAGGGTTGAAGCACAGGTATAGGCCTTCAAAGGTATAAGAGAAAAATATGCTTTCAAGAAATCTAAATAACACAAAAACAAGAACAAAAAAATGAGTAACAAAGTGAGATGAATATGTTAATTTGCTTCACTAGGGTAATTCTGTTACTATTTATATGTATCCCGTAACATCATGTTGTATATCTTGAATATACACAATGAAATTTATATTAAAAAAGCTAAGTGGACTGGGCGCAGTGGCTCACGCCTGTAATCCCAACACTTTGGGAGGCTGAGGTGGGTGCATCACTTGAGTCCGGGAGTTCAGAACCAGGCTGGGCGATGTAGAGAGACCCTGTCTCTACAAAAAATACAAAAATTAGCCGGGTGTGGTGGCATGCACCTGTAGGCCCAGCTATTTGAGAGGCTGAGGCAGAGGGATTGCTTGTGCCTGGGAGGTGAGGTTGCAGTGATCCGAGATCGCGCCACTGCACTTCAGCCTGGGTGACAGAGTGAGACCCCATCTCAAAACAAACAAATAAACTAACTAACTAAACTAAATAAATTGAGCATTTTTTGAACCAAGTATACAGCAGTAGTGGCAAGAGATAAAGCTGCAGCAGTCGAGGAGGCCTGAAGGGTAATGTAAACAATGTAAAATTGTTTGGACTTAAGACAATGGGATAATGAAAACAGGCTTTACATAGGAGAATAACTTCAGCAGATTTGTTTTTTATAAAGTTATTTCTGCGTTTTTTTTTTTTTTTTTTATTGAGATGGAGTCTTGCTTTGTCACCCAGGTTGGAGTGCAGTGGCATGATCTCAGCCCACTGCAACCTCCACATCCCAGGTTCAAGCGATTCTCCTGCCTCAGCCTCCTGAGTAGCTGGGATGACAGGCATGCACCACCACGCCCAGCTAATTTTTGTATTTTTAGTAGAGACAGGGTTTCACCATATTGGCCAGGCTGTTCTCGAGCTCCTGACCTCAGCTGATCCACCCGCCTCGGCTTCCCAAAGTGCTGGGATTACAGGTGTGAGCCGCTGTGCCCAGCCGTTTTTTATAAAGTTATTTCTAAGCAGAATGAGAAGAAAAGATGAAAAGAAGCAAAAGCCACGTTAAGAAACTGTTGTAATAATTCCACATGGGAGATGAAGGCCTGAATAGCCACGGAGCTGAAGAGAAGTAGATTAATTTTATAATTATTTATGGGGTTGAATTGGAAGGGTTGGACTATTTGCTAGAAATGGGGCCTCAAACAGAAGGAAGGTTCAAAGCTAATGTTTTGTACTCACAGCAAAAGCTTTTTGAATCGGGCACCTGGGTGAACGATGGACTCATTTACTGAGCCAGAGAACTTTGAAAAGGCATAGATTTAGAGGACGAAGGTGATGAGCTCAGTTTGAGGTTTGAGGACAGATGAGAAGCAGGAGACAGAAGCAGGATATCTGAGAACAAGATGGCGCAGCTGTGGTTTAATGCATGCCCAGCATATGAGAAACTGTCTGGAGGTTCCAGCAAGGGGCACTATGACTCATGACCATGCCTCTAGCTGGGCTCCTCATGCTTTTCATCCAAGCATGTGGCCTCAAGAGAGATGCCTGGATAGAAAAGAGACAGGAGACACACACACCCTGGTGATGACTTGGATGACCAATGGCACAGCCAGATGACCCTCCCATACAACAACCCTGAACAGGGACACTGAAGGCTCATTTGCATCCTTGCTCTAACATTCACTACATGACTGACTTTGGGTGGCTCATTTAACCTCTCTGAATCTCACTTTTCTTGTCCTTTTATGTGGATATAGTGACCCCCATCTCACTGTGGAAGACACAACAGTCGAAAGAAATGGAGCCTGTGAAAGCACTTTGTGAACCCCAGAGGTGCTACTTTATAAAATGAGTCTGTGTGTTTAACACATAGAAATGTAAAGCCCTTTCTTCTCAAACATGAGACCAGGGCTGGAATAGGAGCCCTGCTGGACTTCCCAGTATGCTGGAGTTGGTAAAAGAGAGCTAGAACTCATGTCATCTCCCACTGTTTGGTCAACAAATATGGGGAAGATCAGTTATTTTCTAAATATCTTCTCTGTGCTTAAAAATTTGCAGCCAGAACAGGGCTCTCAAGTCTGAACTTTGCAAAGTCTAACAATGTATTCTGTCTCTGACTTGGTAAAAGCATTGTCTATCCATAAGTCCTCCTGGCCCAAAGTTTACTCTTCCCTGCCTCTGATAGGCAGAGAGTATGGCCCTAATATTTATCAAACTATACATCAAATATTACTGCTAAATTAGATATGCATTATTTCATTTAAACCATTCAGCAACCCTGAAAGGTAGGCATTATTATCCTCAATTTGCAAGTGAGGAAACTGAGATTTAGTGAAGTTATAAGGCTGCCTAAGCTAGTAAATGGTGAAGTCATGTTTCGAACCTAGGTCTGGCTTACTTAAAATGAAAAGTCAACATTTTTTGAGAAATTACTATGTACCAGGCATTCATGTTTCTTGATTCTTACAGTAACTGTTTGTATCTCAGTTTTACAAACGAGGAAACCGAGGCTTAGAAAGATCATGTTATTTGGGCAAAGGTAAATTGGAAATATTAAAGTGGGCTCTGTGGCCGGGCCCAGTGGCTCATGCTTGTAATTCCAGCACTTTGGGAGGCTGAGGCAGGAGTATTGCTTCAGCCCAGGAGTTCGAGAAAACTGGGGCAACATAGTGAGACACCATCTTTATGAAAAATTAAAAAATTAGCTAGGCATAGTGGCACATACCTGTAGTCCTAGCTACTTGGGAGGCTGAGGTGGGAGGATTCCTCGAGCCCAGGAGGTTGAGGCTACAGTGAACAATGATTGTACCACTGTACTTCAGCCTGAGTGACAGAGCAAGTCCCTGTCTCTAATAAATTAATAATTTTAAAAAAAGTGGGTTTCATATCCAGGTCATTTCTTCCAGAACCTAATTTCTTAAACATTATTCTATCCCATTGTTCCATACTGTCTTTCTGGGAAGAAAGGTTTTACCCCGTATTTCAGACAAATTATTAAGAGGCACTCTCCATGTAAAACTTACTAATGGTTATAGCTTAGAATCAGACAAACAGCCTCTAGTTCAGTCTTGCTATTGGGAGTAACAACCAAGCAGGGACTGCTGATCACTCTAAGGCCCCTGTTAGATTGATGCACCACAGGACAGCTGCAAGGGGCCCTCTTCAAGGGACCCAACAAAGAGCCCCGGAATATGCCTTGGCTAAAGAGGAAAACTGTAGTGTAGCCTGACACCCTGGCTGAACAGGGAAGCTTTCCTCTACCCTGAAACAGGCAGTGATGATGGGATTAACTCCACATTCCTCCACACAAATTCAGAGGCAATGGCCACCCTGTATAGTCCAGACCAACAGCAGGTAGGAGCAAGTGGCCTATGGCATGAACAGATGAGGATGAAAGGGGAGGTGGTGAAATCCAGAAAACAATTCAACTTCTTCAGAATGGACATGACCCACAGCTGTGGTATTTACATGCGCCTGTGTGGTGGGGACAGCTGACTCTTGGTGGCAGTGGTAAGCAGGAGAGAAGGATGCTAGCAAACCAGACCTTGTCACCTTTTCTGTAGCCCCCTCCCCACTGCGGCCTGCCCAGTACCTCTTGCAGCTTTTGGTCTTCATGGGTCATGGAGAGCAGCACGGTGCTGTTGCGCACCACGGGGATTTCCTGCCAGAGGGAGCCGCTGGAGGCCATGGAGAGCCGCTGCAGGTACGACTCGGAGGAGACCAGGGCCTTCCGAGGCTGCCGCGGAGAGCTAGGCCCGGATGTCTCGGACAGGCTCTCCAGCCGCTGCTGGCTCTGGATCTCCTTATTCAGGACAACATCACTATACTCCTGGTAAAGCAGCTGGGCTGCAGGGCAAAAAAGCATGGGAAGGAAGAAAAGCAGGAAGAAGGGACAGTGAGCGGAGGCAGGGAAACAGATCTTCTGCAATGCCTTCTCGCTAGGGACATCCCCACCCCACTACTGACAGCCACAAGCCCCTCTCCAGTGCTGGGCAGAATGCCCACCTGGGTCTATAGTTCCATTTCAAGGTACTCACAGGAGTTGATGAGCTTGGAGCAGCGTCTTGAAAAGCCTCCCATCACCTCCTTTGTTTTTTTCTCCCTGTGGAGTAAAGAAGGGCTCTGGGGTACCTACTGGCCATTAGACACAGAGCACCCCAGGTGACTGTGGGGAACAAAGTCTCTAGCCTCTGGGATGTGTGCTGGGATGTCAAGACCAAATCCCCTGGAGAGGCACAGAGTTGCAGCTTGAACCACTTGGGCTAACATGGAGCTTTTGTGGGGTTTAGTTCACGGCCATAGGGCTTGGGAAGATGGATGACTCGTAGGCTCGGCTGACCGAATGAGGTAGATAAAGACAATCTCCCTAAGCTGGCATCCTGGCATCTCTCTCTTCTCCTCCTTACACCCAGAAGAAACAGGAATGAGCCATTCGGGGTCTCAGAACCCTTATCAACTGAAATCCTCACTAGGGGACTCTCAGTATCCCAAGTGAAGAGAGTGCAGTGTGGCTGTTAGGGGAGAGGGTGACTTACCGAAAAACAACAGGGTCCGAGGGTCCCAGATGTTTCTCCATGGCTGGACCTCTTGAATCTAAAAGTGGAAATGGGGAAGATAACTGAGATTTCAGAGGAATAGAGAGAGCCAAAGAAGACCTAGAGCAGGAGATGTAGGGGTCCAGAAGGGAAAATGGGCTTTACTGGGAAACTGGGAGGGAAGAAAGTGGCAAAGCAGACAGTGTGAAGACCAGTACCAATGACGTCCTGAGCCACGGGTCAGGATGGGACTGGGACAAGCATAGGAGGCCTTTTCTAATAGCCAGGAGGACAGCAAGCAGGGGAGTGTAACTGAAGAGTAGAAGGGAGTCCAAAATAACCTTGGGACATCCAAAGAAGGTGCTGGTTGAGGGAGAGACAGGGAGATAGAGGGGAAGAAGAAGGAAGAGCATCCCAAGGAGCTTGGAGGGCGCTTCGGGACTCTGTGTTGAGGTTAGGCACACATGTGAGCGAAGCCAGCAGAGGGAATGTTAGGAACCCTGGGGACAGAAGATGGGATGAGGTGGGAAGAGCTGGGAAAGCTTGATCTGATGCATCACTGTGGTCCTGGTTCTTGCTCACCTGAAGAGCCCTCAGGCAAGATGGAAGGTCTGCGCAGGCCCTGCCGGCTCCAGCCCTTGTGCTTGTTGGCCCCCTCACTAGGAGCCACAGCCTGTCCACTGCTGTCCCCTAGTGGCCTCCCTGAGTCCCGCCTGTGGGGCCAGCTGGACGCCTTCTCCAGGTGCAGATGGCTGGGTTTTTCTGGCTGCCTTGCTTGGCCCACAGGTGACCTCCCTGGGACACTGGCTCCTTGCTGAGGGGTTGTCCTTCTCAAAGGTTCTCTTGCAGGGGTCTCAGGGTGTTCTGAGACCCCTGCTTCATCCTTAGGGGTGGGTCCCTGGAGCTCCGGAGTCCAGGGAGTGGTAGGGGAAGAGGGGCTTAGGAAGTTTGTCATGTTGCTGAAAGCCATGCCAGGGGACACTTCGCTCTTACTCCTGCTGGTGGAAGTGAAAGACTCTGTTGATCTACCTGTGGCCGGGGGCCAGGAGGTGCGTCCAGCAGAGGCGGGGATGGGGACTGTCCAGTCTTGACAAGCAGGTCTTGTTTTGGCATGACCCCCTGAGTTCATATGTCCTCCTCGAGTGCTCCGGCTCCTCCCTCTGGACTTTGGGGGTAATGGGGGTGGTTCGGTGGGAGGGTCTATGATGGGTAGCGGGGGTAGAGGCCTGTAGATCCTTGAGATACCAGGAGCAGAAATGGGAGAAAGGTGGGGCTGCGGCAAATCAGGGGTAGGGGGTAGCGGCTTGTTGTATCTCCACCTGGGGGTGGCCTGAGCATGGTGGGAGCTGTCTGGGGTAGATGGCAGAGGTCGGTGCTGCCTGGCCACAGTGGGGTCAGAGGCTTGGGGAAGTGGGCCTTTATGGGGGGCATGCGGCCCTGAACCTAGGGCCAATGGAGGAGGGTGGCTATGCTGCTTCAGTGTGGGAACCACCACACGAGGATGGCCATCTCTCTCCACCACGAAGGGATGGGTGTCCCTCCTCTCTGGGGGAGGAGGGGGCAGAGGGTCGTGGATCCTCACATCCTCCATGGAGACAAAGGTTGGGGAAGAACCGTAGGCGGGAGACTCTGTGGCAAAGGCTGGATTATGTGGGGAGACCCAGGGCTGGATGCTGGGAGGACTGCTGGGCCTCTCTAGATTTGAGATGGATTCTTGAGAGTCCTGCTTCAGCGTGGATAAGGCAGTAGGGGATTCTGAAACGGTGCTGCAGTCCCTACCACTCCTTCTGTCCCTTCTTGGGGTCACAGAGCTGTAGATGGCAGGTTTGGGGGGCCTCTGGGGCAGCTCTGAGTGGGAGCAGGAAAGCAACATTCCCACCAGGTCTGGAGTCTGCTCTGTCCTGTGAGAACCAGGGAAGGAGTCACTCTGTAAGTGCTGGATGGTGCCTGTGGAGTTGGCTGGGGGCCTGGGAGGGCTGGCCCCGGCAGAGGGGAAGCCATGGAGGACAGCCGGGCACATCTCAGAAGTGCCCCAGGGAGCTGGATCATCCATTGAGAGAGGGGCACTGGCAGTTTCTGGAGCACGTGCAGCACAAGAGGTTTCCCTCCTGGGAAAGGCAACTGGGGGCCTGGCAGATACCGAGGCAGGTGTGATGGGGGAGGCTTCAGCAGAACTGGGAGGCGCTGAATCTGGTGTCCTTGGGGGAGTCACAGATGCACAGGCAAAGACCACCTCAGTCCCTTGGCTGGACACTGTTCCCTTCCTCAGCCTGGATCCCTCTTGCTGGCTGTTTTGAGCTATTTCCTTGTCAGGTGACTCCTCAGTCGAGAAGGAGCCCAATAGAGAAATGGGCTGGTGAGAGCATCTGATGGGCTCTAGCGAGGGAGACAGAGCTGTGGGGGACAGTTCCTCAGCCCTGGACTCTGTCTGAGTCCCGGGAATCTGAGTCGCAAGATATGAGGCACCTGGAAACAGGTCACGGTGAGGAGAGTCCTCAGGGGCTACCAGAGCGGGCATCGAAGGCCCATCATGCTCATTCTCCTCTTCCCTGCTCCTCGCTCCTCCCCCTGCCCCCAGCCTGCCTCCATCCCAACTGCCTGGCTCTTTCTCCTCCTGCCCGCCAGCTGGCACCCCTTTCTCCTTTAGACCATGATCTTCTTGCTTTCCAGTTACTTCCTCTGATTTTCCCACAAAGCTTTGACTCTTCTCGTCCTGAGAGTCCGCCCTATTCTCTTCCGGCACCCGCAGCTCCCTCTTCCTCTCTCCTCCCTGTTCTGGACCTCCCTGAACCTGAGCCGTCCTCTCCATATCCTCCTGCTCCCCCTCACCATCATTCAGACCCTCTGGTTCCCCAGTGAGCCTCGTTCTTTCTCCTCGTCTCCCAAGCATCACATCTTCTTGTACCTGTTCCTGTTTTTGCCTCTGTTCTCCCTTTTCACCATTAACCTGCTCTATCATCTGTTCCTCCCCCAATAGCCCATCGGCACAAACATCCTCCCTCAGAGTTCCTTCGCCCCGAAATCCTGCTTCCTGCTGTCCCTGCTCCTCCAGAACTTGGACCTCCTGGGAATGCAAGAGCCCTTGACTTTCCTGCAGCTCCTCAGATGGCAGCTCTTCCCCCTGACTGATAGTCCCACTTTCAGAGCCTTCATTCTGGTTGGTCTCTGCAGGATGCTCTTCGCAGGGAGAATAATATCTGGTCTGACCAGAGTTATCCGAAGAGGTTTCCTCTTCTTCTTCTGCCTGTCCAGATCCCAATGTCAAAGAAGTAAGTCCTGGCCAAAATTCCACCTCCTCTTCTTCACTTCCCAGGTCACTGGAAAATGGGGCCATGTCTAGATGCTCACTCTGAATGGGGCAGGCCCAGAGCTCTGGGGGAGCTAGAGTCCTTGCTTGTTGGCCTGCCAGGCTCTGGGGTACTGCCTCCCAGTGTTCCAGAGTGTCACAGGCCTCAGCCACAAGGCTTTCCTGATTGGGCTCCACATCTGCAGAACCGTCCTTGGGAAAAGAAGGCATCGTCTCAATCGCATAGTCACACACATCCTTTAACTCGCTCTGCTGTGTTGCTGAGAGTCTGTGTTCCTCTCTCCGTTTATAGGATGGGTCCTCATCTTCTTGAGCTTCAAGCCCCAAGGCAGAGACCTGGCTGCTCCTCATGGGAGCCTCAGGGATAATGCTGAATTCTTCTATGGCAGAGATGGGAGGAGACGCTCCATGCTGGGCCTCCTCAGCCTCCATCAGGGCTGAATCCTAAGGAGGAACAAAAGACAAAGGTTTCTAACAACTCTGCTTTTACCTATCAGAGGAAGAGACCATAAAAAAGAAGAGTGATGCATTTATTTGGTTCTATTTAGGGTCATTCTTTGAGACAACAGCTTCTCAACAACATAAGCGACAGCCTCTAAAAAACTTGTCATTGATGTATTTATTTCATAAATATTTTCCTAGCGACCCTGTTAAGTGTCGGGCATTCAGTAGTGAATGAGATAAAGATCTTGTCGTCATGGAGCCTGTGGTCTTGTGAGGGAAACAGGTCATAATGAACAATTAAATTATAGCAGAGGACCATTGTCAGAGAGTGCCCAGCAGCTCCCAGTTGTCAGTTCTCTCTAGACTCCATTATGTCATCTTCTGTCTCTCCCTGTCTACTCTTCGGACACTAGGAGTGACTCAGCCTCATATAACCCCCAGACACAGCACGGGACACACCCCAGATCTATTAGGCCAGAGAAGCAGTGTCAGGAGAGGGTCTTCCTCTTAAGCTGTGGACATCAGTTAAAATAGGCCAGGCTATGATAGCCAGTGTGCGAGGTGCTATGGTTTCATCTTCTTTACGGAGGGTTTGGAGTTTACTCATCTTTCTACATTCCATAGTGTCTACTACAGCATTGTAACTAACAGTTTTGTTTCCATTTCTAGAGGCAGCTGTAGTAAAGTGGGATGATAACAGCCTTATTGGATTAGTGTTGAACTAGACACATTACCACCTTCAAGGAGGACCAAAGAAGGGTAGCTTCTGCATCATCTTACTCTCCCCTTGGCCTCAGTATCCATATGAACTCTTCTCATTAATTCTTTTGACCTTCCTGTCTTTTGATTTCGACCTTCCTGCCTTTCCTCTCACTTCTAGCAGAACACCTCATCTCCTATTTTGCAAAGAAAATAGAAACTGATGGAACTGGGTTTCTCTCACCTCAATTTCTTGAGATCCAAAGCAACCTGTATTTCCACTCTTTCTATATTCCACCCTCAGTCAGGAAAAGACGTATCCCTCCTTTCCATGCTCTGTCATTTCTAGCCTGCTTCCCCAGGAACCCTGTGCACTCATACCTTCAACATCCCTGCTGAACCACCCCTGGGGTACGGAAGCATTCCCACATTCTTCTCATCTTTCAAATGACTAGAAGGAGTTGCTCTTATCTGCTGTCTTCATAATCTCCCATCCCACCTGCCTCCAACCCGGCTTTGATAAGCAGCATTCTGCCAATATTCCCTACAATCTACATGTTGTTAATTCCAAAGAAGACCCTACGGATCTTCATTTTGGGTGGTTCTTGTCAGTATTTGACAGTACTGAGGTTAGAAATACTCTCTTGTTACTTGTGGTATTACATTTTCCCGGTTTTACCCCTTCAGTTTCCTCCAGTCTTTTTTTTTTTTTTTTGAGATGGAGTCTTGCTCTGTCACCCAGGCTGGAGTGCCGAGGCACAATCTTGGCTCATTGCAACTTCCACCTCCGGGTTCAAGCGATTCTCCTGCCTCAGCCTCCTGAGTAGCTGGGACTATAGGCATGTGCCACCACACCCAGTTAATTTTTGTACTTTTAGTAGAGACGGGGTTTCACCATTTTGGCCAGGATGGTCTTGATCTCCTGACCTCATGATCCACCCTCCTCGGCCTCCCGAAGTGTTGGGATTATAGGTGTAAGCCACCGCACCCGGCCTCCCATGATCTTTTAACTAGGTTAAATTGTACCCCTCTTTGTAGCACTTACCAACTATAGTTCACTTTACTTTTCCTTTGTAGCATTTATACAATTATAATTATATAATGATGTGTGTATTTTGATTTACCCTCTATTGCAACCAATAGATGGTAAAATTTATGAGATTAAGAACTATGACTTGCTGAATTATCCATACTTAGCCTAATACTGGCCTACACTAAGTGTTTAATAAATATTTTTCACATAAAGAATAAAATTCGGTCAGAATAAAATGTGATCCTTTTACTTCAATGGAAAATGCCCACCTTTTCCTAAAATCATGATTAACAGTTTACACAGAACTTTAAACATTTAGAGCTGTATACATAACAAATTAATTTTTCTTATTTTTCATTCTGAAACATTAAGGTTTTCCTGCATACATGTCATTAAAAATAATGAAACGCTTCTTTAAATATGTATATGCCATACATCTAAGAGTCATCGTATAAGATGGGTACCATTATTCTGCCAATTTGACAGATGAGAAACTGAGTTTCCCAATGCACTTTATATATATAAACCTGACACTTTGGGAGGCTGAGGCAGGTGGATTGCTTGAATCTAGGAGTTTGAGACCAGCCTGGACAACGTGGTGAAACCCTGTCTCTACAAAAAATACAAAAATTGGTGGAGCATGGTGGCATGTGCCTGTAGTTCCAGCTACTCGGGGGCTGAGATGGGAGGATCCCTTGATCCCAGGAGGCAGAGGCTGCAGTGAGCCAAGATCACATCACTGCACTCCAGCCTGGGTGACAGAGTGAGACCCTGTCTCTAAATAAATAATTAATTAAAATAAAATAAAATTCTTGTTTCCCTCCTGGCCCAGATTCCCCATATCTAATCAATCACCATGTGCTATTGACGTCATCTGCTAAATATCCCTTAAGACTGTCCACTTCTGTCCCATCCATCTCCACTGGTGTATGCTGCTACCGTCTCACCCGGGCCACTGCACCCGGCCACAGCTTGGGCACTGGCCTCCACCCATTTCGCGCTATTCCAGTCCGTTCTCCATACAGCATCTAAGTGAGCTTCAAAAGCACCAGTTCTAGCTTAGATTCTTCGACAGCCTCTAAATGCTCTTGAGATGAAATCTAAATCTTCAGCATGGGTTATACTCCCTGCACAACCTGGCTCTGCCTTCTTCTCCAGCAGCCTATTCACCTGTCACCATCTGTCCCTGCCAACATCCCCCCTCTCCCACTGGCTTTCAGTGTCTTTAGCTCACTTCTCTCTCTGTCTCTTACCTGTAGGCCTTTGCAGACACTGCTCCTCTGCCTGGAATCCTCTTTTGCAACAGAGAATCCTTTGCTTCTCCTCAAACACACCTTGCACTTGTCATGTCACATATAATGTCTATTTTCCAGGCTAGATCATGAGCACCATGAAGGCACAAACACTGCCATATTAACTGCTCAAACCCCTCCGCCTGTTGGCCCTCAACAAAGATGTATTGCATGAATGAATGATGGAAGAATATAGAGTTAAAAGAGTGTGGATCAGTGTTTGGTTGTGCCTCTTTGGTATCTTTGCTGGTTTTAAGACAATTGTAGAAACCATTAAATTTATTTGAACATCCATTTTCTTATCTTTAAAAAGGAGATAAAAGGATTCCTTCACAGTTCTAGTAAAGACTAAATAAGGTAACATAAAAATGTACACTGCTATCTTTAAGGGTCATAGAAATGGTGGCTGTGGTACATACTGTTAATCTGAGCGACAGAGAATAAGTGTAAGAGAGAAACATAGGATTCATAAAGCCGGAAGGACCTTCAGAGACACATAGAAACTTTGCCCAATTTACAGATGAAGAAACTAAAGGTCAAAGACCCTAGACCCTTGCTCCGATCTCCTAAGCAAATGGTATGGGCAAACCTGAAGCAAAGTCACTTGACTTAAGTCTACTGTAAGCACTTACAGGTCCCATTGAAAGAAAGCTGGCAGGCCACCAGTCCAGAGAAGACCCCAAAATTCTATGGACCCAATGCTGCACCTGACCCTGCATCTTTCTTGTCTGGTCCAGGCTTAAACTGAAAACTCACCTGCTCAGAATACTGTCCTGCTTAGCCACTGTGTACACACACACACACACACACACACACACACACACACACACACACAGCCATCCTTACAATCTCTTGCAGTAGAGGCTGACATAACCAAACAGGCAGGTCCCCAGCACACTGCAGAGTAGTATGTGACAAGATTCTGGCCATCCCAGAGACACAGATACCATCTATATGGGGCAAAGAGGTATGTCTGACATAATTGTACACAGGCAGAAGGACTTTTATGGCCTTTTCCAGTTAACTGACACCATGTGTGATTGGCTCCCTATGTCTAGCCCTTAAGTACAAAATACTATAATCCCTATGGGTGATTCTGTGATGTGGCCCTATTCTCTCAACCACACATCGAGTAATATACTTGCTCACTGTAAGACACTTTCTGAAACTTGGCTCCTTCCTGCCTAAGGAGACCATGGGACTAAACCTGTAGTCTCTTCTCACCTACATCTGTATGGTTCAGATGCTCTCCTCCATATACACCATCCCTTCCTCAAAACAAGTAGCCTCTAAACATAAGTGTGCTTCTGCCATATCTAGGGTATATCTATAAATACCATGTGCTACCTGGACATTTTCTGTTCCAATCTAGTGGCACAGTGCATGCCTGCCTCTGCAAGCCCATTGACATCGTTTCTAACTGTCTTTTTTCATTTGGAAATATCAGTGGTCACCTGCTCAGCCACCAGTTACCGCAAAGGGAGAACATACCCCACGTTCCCTATACTTGATCCTATCTCAGTGACCCTGTTGCAATCAGGCATGACAAAGCTAAAATGTGACAAAGTGAAAGGAAATCTGTAAATCATGGTCTTACTCTCGTAAAGGCATCAGGAGAGAGTTTTTTTGCAATGCTCATTACGTAGAGTGCAAACATCCTCATCTCCTTCTCCACTGAGGGTGAATAATCACTGTTTATCTGTGTACAGGCAAAGCCAGGGCATGGGATTATGGGGATATGGCCTTGCTTCAGACCACAGACATTTTACATCCACATAACCTCACCCACGTGTGACTTCTTGAGAGGCAAAGCTTCAAGTTATCCCTTTAACACAATGAGTGACAGAGCTCACTATCTTCCCTAGAGCCCCCCCAACACCTTGGCTCTTGTCTATTTCTAGTCACTAGAAACAGCACTGTATTTCAAGGATACAACCCCTCCCCAATCAAACTGCCAATTCTTTGAACTGAGACTCAGTGCCATATATATTTTTGAGGACCATGCTTCCTGGATTTTCTAGCAAGGTCGATTTCAAATATTCTGACTTACAAATCACTAAAATAATATTGAGGTTAAAATAAGATCACCACATAGATATATAACTTTATTCACTGACATCACTGCCCTCAATACTACAAAGATATCAAAATAGGGGTAGCTTGCTAGACCGCTGACTACTACAGTGTGTTTCTATCCATTGTAGGAAAGTCCCACCATGCCAGCAAAAGCTGTAATAAACAATTTATCTATTCCCTAATGTCTGAAAATGTCACACCAACTGCCTTATAGACCAGATGGTTTCTATAAGAACATTATTAGTGTCAATGCTGACTTACACTCTACAATCTCATCTGTGGTCCTGGTGGCATCCACACAGATAACATTAGTGTGAGTGACGTGTTTGTGTATTCACATAGACCTTGAGGGTGACTTTGTTCCAGTCTACCTTGCAGGCACTATAAGCAATCAGCTCCTGCTTACTCCACAGACACTGTGAGTGACCCAGCCCCTGTCTACGCCAGACCCGTTGGTCACCTGTTTGTCTACACCACTGACACTTGAGTAATGCTGCTCCCGTTGAACCCAAGACCCTACGAGTGACTCCATTCCTGTCCATACCACATAGCGACTGATCTCTCCAGACACCACAGATGACATATTCCTGTCTATCCCACAGACATCACGTGTAATGTGGCCACGGAACCTCAGACAGACCGCGTTAAGGGCACCGATACACTCTCAGGACCTCTAATATATGAACACTCTTCTCTCTATTGAGAATCACTATGTTCTGTTGACAAGAGGGATTCCTTTGCACTCCTCTTGATTTCTCTGTCCTCCCCACTAGGACCATGACATACATTCCTCCTGCATAACAGTCTCACCCAGAACTGACACGCCCTCATCCCATCTTCCCAGCTCCCCAGGACTCCTTCACTAGCCATGGCTTCAGTTTTAGGCCCACAGATTGGTTAACAAATGACATCCATTTTGCTAAGGCCTATACCAGGAACTTCTTCATGCTCCAAATGTGTATAAAACAGGACGTCTGAGACAGAGGCCACATCAAGAGCTTTTTAGCTGGAGCTGGGACCTCTGGATTAGGCCCAAGATGCAAGGCCAGACAATGGAGTGCAGTAGGGCAGCAAGCTAGGGAGGAAGCTCGAAAGGAAAACCACCCTCTCTCCTCTGTTTGACACACCCTTCTCTCTCAACCAGACAAGAGTCATGGCCAGAGTTCACTTCTAGGTAGGCAGAAGGGCAAATCTGTCTTTGGAACCCAAGATCCAGGAAGGGAAGAAAGAGACTGACATCTGGAAATGACGTGGTATCACAGTTGGCTCTCCTCTGGCAGTCTTGCCGGAAGGCAACTGTAAAAGATGCTCAGGGGTTCTAGAGCTCTGAGTCCGCATTCTAGCACCCCGACCCCTAACTCAGTCCCCAACTCTAAATAACTTCTTTCCACCTTGCTAAGAATGCAATGTTGTGATTCACATCAAGCTTTAGGAGGCTCCCCATATGTAGGGAACCGGGGTGAGGGGCAGAGCAGGAGTCACTGTTCCAGGTTACGGAGCTTTGGTTAACACGGAGAGAAGCTACACATAGACTCACACAGTATGCAAATACCTGTGGAGATACATAAGGAAAGGCCCCGGCCTGGTTAAGGAAAAGGAGCCGATAAAACCTCTCCAGGTAAGGAACAGCCTAGAAAGGGAATCTCAGTTATTCCTTCTGATACGGCTTAGCTTTCCCCAGGGCGCCGACTTTGAAGAAAGAGCCCTGATTATTGGCCCTGGGAACGTCTGGGGGCAGGGTGCCCATTTCCTAGGCGGGACCCGACCGGAAGCAAACTTTTAGGCAACAACATTTCCTCCAGTTCCTCTCCTCTTCCCCACCAGGGTCCTCAACCACACACACCGAGCCCTGCCTGCGGGCCCAGCCCCCCCATTTCCGGAGCCTGCGTCCCGGACCCAGCGGGGGCTGATCCCTGGGAAAGGCCTTGCTTCCTCTTCCTTCCTGTCTCTGCCCCACCTCCGCCGGGCTCCACAGCCGCCGGGAGCCCAGGGCCGAGACGGGAGGAGGGCACCCACCTGGTCGGTGTCACATGCTGCTTCGGCCCCAGCGTCCCCTCCAGGTCTCGGCGCCGGCCGCAGTCCCCAGCGCCGTCCCCAGCGCAGGCCCGGCCGCCCCACCCGCGGCCCGCCCCTGGCCGCCCGACGGGAGGGAGGGATCGGGTTCTCCTAGGAAGTTTCAGGTGAGGAAACAGGGACACACCTTCCCGGAGGAGGGGCAGGGCCCCTCCGCGCGCGAGCCCCATTGGTGTGAAAGAAGCTCCTGCGTCAGAGCTGGGAAGTGCCGGGCCGGCGGGGAGGGGAGCCCGGGCGCACGGGCCAGGCCGCGGGCTGTCCCAGGGAGCCCCGAGGGCGCGGTGCGCTGGCGCAGGTCGGGCGCAGGCGGGGTGACCCGGGGAAGGGGCGCGCATAGAGACAGAGGGAGCCAGCCGGGCCCCGCGGTGTCCTCGGACGCCTCCGAAATCTCCCTGCGTGTTTGTTTCTTCGGAGCTTCACCGGAGCCTGACTCTGGACCCGGCCTGTCTGCCTGCTGCAGTCTGTATGTGTTTGTCTTTTGCCTTGGCCGTGCCTCTGGAAGTCTGACATCCGTGGTTGTACATGTGTCTTTATCTTCAGGCCTCAGTGGTTTTTTGTTTGTTCGTTGTTGTTGTTGTTTTTCTAAGAAGTAGTCTCGCCCTGTTGCCCAGGCTGGAGTGCAATGCCACAATCTCGGCTCACTGCAACCTCCGTCTGCGGGTTCAAGAGATTCTCCTGCCTCAGCCTCCCGAGTAGCTGGGATTACAGATCCGCGCCACCATGCCCGGCTAATTTTTGTGTTTTTTAGTAGAGGCCGGGTTTCGCCATGTTGGCCAGGCTGGTCTGGAAACTCCTGACCTCAGGTGATGCGCCCGCCTCGGCCTCCCAAAGTGCTGGGATTACAGGCGTGAGCCACCGCGCCCGGCCAAGGCCTCAGTGTTAATTTCTCTTCCGTGATGTCTCCTATAGAATAAAAAGTGTCTTCTTCTCCTCCTCCGCCCCCTTCTTCCTCTCTCTCTCTCTCTCTCTCTCTCCCTCCCTCTTCCCCCTCTCCCTGTCCCTCTCCCTCTGCCTCTCGCCCCTTCCTTCTCCTACTTAGGGCCTAGAAGTGTGCCTCTCTGAAAGGACATGCCCGTGTCCTTCTGTACTCCCGAGTTTATTTTAGAATGAGTGCGTATCTCAGGGTGTATGTTCCTTCTAGGGCCTGTGTGTGTGTGTGTGTGTGTGTGTGTGTGTGTGTGTATTTAAATCGCTAAGCCCATGTTTGTGTGTTTCTTATGCCTGTAATTTTTTTTTATTCTTTCAGGGAAACGTTGTGTTCTGTTAGTCTTGGACGCCAAGGCTGCGTGGGTTTGTCTCTGTGCCCCTCTAGTGACTTCAAAGAATGCCAAAAGTCTCTGAGTGTACGTGTGTGCACACACAGACACACACAAAGTAGGAATCCTTTACCTGGGGGACAGAGATTTCTGTTATTTTTGGTTGAATCTGACCACCCCCCAAAGCCATTCACTACTCCAGGGGTTTCCATGGTGACATAAGTCAAGTGAAATATTAATGGACTCCTTGCCTATTTTGCTCTTAGGAATGCCATAGTCTACAGCCCAAACAGCTTAGCTAGACCATTTCCAGATCACTGTGCCCACTAGCTGTTGCCAATGATTCTGGTTGAACGTGTTCACTAGTGCTTTTGAAGTGGCTGTAGAATAGAATGTAATTAAGGAAGTATAGCCTCTTCTGTAATAGAGTCCTGAACAGCTTTATGTTCAAAGAGTGTGCTGCTTCTGCCGTGTTACTCTGAAGGATTAACTCTTAAACAGTTCAGCAGTTTTCAGCCTACTCTAAGCTGCCATGGAGTGTATGGGAAACAATAGGAAAAATTGGGATTAAGACTCAAAAATCTGGATTAAGAAGGGCAGGCCTTGCATGTGTCCTAGGCTCAGCAAAGGGGTAAGAACTGGGAGTACAGAAAGGCAAAAAGTTCAAACTGGGACTGGCTCTACTTCTAGGCTGGAATACAAAACTCATTCCCAGGTATGAGAGGGTCTTTGATTTATAACGAGTGAGCAAAGTGAGTAAACTTCTGATCTAGGGCGGAAGCTGTTGACCTCTGGGCCGGGGGTGGTGGCTCACACTTGTAATCCCAGCACGCTGGGAGGCCTTGGCTGGTGGATCACCTGAGGTCAGGAATTTGAGGCCAGCCTAGCCAAACATGGCGAAACCCCTTCTCTACTGAAAATACAAAAATTAGCTGGGCGTGGTGGTGGGCATCTGTATTCCCAGCTACTTGGGAGGCTGAGGCAGGAGAATTGCTTGAACCCAGGAGGCAGAGGTTGCAGTGAGCTGAGATTGCACCACTGCACTCCAGCCTGGTTGACAGAGCGAGACTCTGTCTAAAAAAAAAAAAAAAAAAAAAAATTGTTGACCTCTGGCATATTTCAGGCTGCCTACTGGGGGTGGGCAATGGGGTCAGAGGTGCCAGAACTGCCTCCTGAACCAGCCTGGCTATTCTTTCTGCTTCCCTCCAGCTTCAGTTGGTTCTCCTTGATTACAGCGCTCTCTCTCTCTCTCTCTCTCTCTCTCTTCTCATCAACTCGACCTCCTCTTGTTCTGCCAGCTCTGACTTGTCAGCATATTTTGGTTTTTGAAGTCACAACCCTGGATTCTTGTGCGCTTGTCCAGAGAGTTAGCACACAAGGCTTTTCCTGACTTTTAACTAGTAGGAAAGTTACCACCGACCATTTAGGGAGTTTGCTCTTCCCATCAAGCGTGTTCCTGTCTGCAGGGTGTATTTGCATGTGGAGGTCACTCTAGGTCTCTCAGGTATTCTTCCTTTCACTTTGCAGAGTATGGTTCTCAGCATTTTATTATTTTTTTCTTTTTCATTTCTTACTGCTTGGTCTTGGTGACTGGGTTTCTTAATCAGGCCTGTCATCCCATCCTGAGATTTTGATATTTTATTTGGGCCTATATTTCCTCTATAAAGGCCTTGAGAGGAGAGAGAATGATGCAATGGAAAGAGAATGAGATTTAGATTCAGACAGGGTAAATTTGAATCCTGCATTCCATTTACTTAATGTGAAATCTTGGGTATATTCACCTTCCTGTGCTTTCTCTGAATCTTCCTACATTTCATTTCCCTAGTGTCTTAAATGGGGAAAATAATATGTAATAATACCTACATCACTGGATTGTTGTGGTGATTCAATAATGTAATATATAGAAATCACCTTAGTATAAATACCTGGTGTGTAAAGGTGGTCAAGATGGGTTAGTTTCCTTTCCTAGCAGCTCCTGTCAGTGATGCATGTTGAATGAATACATTTATAAGAACAAAGTGATAGGGGCTGGGAACAGTAAATAGGTTCAAAATAAAGCTATTTTAAAATGAAAGCTGTATTAGACGAGGCTGAATAAAAATAGCTTCTGGAACTTGGGACTACTTTAATTGACAATAATGCCTTTAAGATCAAGTTATGGGGCTTGGGGAGAGGCAGGGAACGATTCTGTGTAGTTCTAGGTATCAGGACTAAAGGAATGACAATGACCTTTTTTGAAGCAGGAACTCATCAGCGTTATCCCTGGGGCTGTCATTGTCCTGACTAGATACTGTCATGGTGCCACCATCCCACATGACTGGCTGCATTGTTCCCACGTGGTGAACTCTCTCTGACTCTCAGCTGGTCCAGTGCTAGTTCTTGGAACACTCCTAAGGCCTTTCTGCCTCTGCTTTTTGCCTGATCCTGTGACCCAACATTGAACCTTTGGAACTGATTTTGAACTCAGTTCTTCTCTTTTTTTTTTTGAGGTGGAGTCTCGCTCTGTCGCCAGGCTGGAGTGCAATGGTGTGATCTCGGCTCACGGCAACCTCTGCCTCCTGGGTTCAAGCGATTCTCCTGCCTCAGCCTCCTGAGTAGCTGGGATGACAGGCATGTGCTGCCACACCCGGCTAATTTTTGTATTTTTAGTAGAGATGGGGTTTCACCATATTGGTCAGGCTGGTCTCGAACTCCTGACCTCATGATCTGCCTGCCTCGGCCTCCCAAAGTGCTGGGATTATAGGCATGAGCCACCGTGCCTGGCCTCAGTTCTTCTGTTAATGGGGATGACCGTGGTCTCTCCATTCGTCTCTGTTGACGCCAGGCTGGCTTGGCCACCATGATTCTTAGCTATCCTCTTCTATTCTGGTATTTTATTTTATTTTATTATTTTATTTTTCAGAGATGGAGTCTTGCTCTGTCCAGCCCAGGCTGGAATGCAGTGGCACAATCTAGGCTCACTGCAACCTCCGCCTCCTGGGTTCAAGTGATTCTCCTGCCTCAGCCTCCCCAGTAGCTGGGATTACAGGTGCGTACCACCACGCCTGGCTAATTTTGTGTTTTTAGTAGAGATGGGGTTTCACTATGTTGGCCAGACTCGTCTCAAACTATTGACCCCACGTGATTGGGATTACAGGCGTGAGCCACCACGCCCAGCCTATCCTATTCTATTATGATGAGCATAGTTTTATTTTCTATTCTTGGCTTCCCGTTATTTATTTTCTCAACCTTTGCACATTGATTGGCATGAGCCTAAATTTAGTGCCATTCAAGGCATACATACTCATTGCCTCATTCATTTTTTCTTGTGTTCGTTTATTCAGTATGCATTCTTAGAAACCAGATATACAAAGACAAGATCTCTGCTTTCAAGAAGCTCTCAATCTGATTGAGGAGAGGAACAGGTAGCAAATAACGACAGCAGAGCGTGGTAAGTGTTATGTTGAGATGGACACAGAGTACAATGGAAGCATAAAGGAGAGAGTAGGTGGCACTGCTTGGGGAATCAGAGAAGCCTGAATGGATAAGGTGGATTATATATATTTTTTTCTTTTTGAGATAGGGTCTCACTGTGTCACCTAGGCAGGAGTGTAGTGGTGTGATCACGGCTCACCATAGCCTCAAACTCCTGGGCTTAGGTGATCCTCCCACCTCAGCCTCCTGGGGCTGGGACTATAGACATGTACCACCATGCACACCTGGCTAATTTTTGGTATATTTTTGTAAAGACAGAGTTTTGTTATGTTACCCAGGCTGGTCTCGAACTCCTTGACTCAAGCAGTTCACTCACCACGGCCTCTCAAAGTGGTGGGATTACAGGCGTGAGCCAGCGTGCCCAGCTAAGGTGAGATTTGAGTTGACTTGTCTTTTAAAAATGTTCTGTTACTGGCCGGCGTGGTGGCTCACGCCTTTAATCCCAGCATTTTGGGAGGCCGAGACGGGTGGATCACGAGGCCAGGAGATTGAGACCATCCTGGCTAACATGGGGAAACCCCATCTCTACTAAAAGTACAAAAAAAATTAGCTGGGCTTGGGAGACTGAGGCAGGAGAATGGCGTGAACCTGGGAGGCAGAGCTTGCAGTGAGCCGAGATCGCACCACTGCACTCCAGCCTGGGCTGCAGAGCGAGAATCTGTCTCAAAAGAAAAAAAAAAAAAAAATTCTGTTAACCTGGTATAGAGGAGGATATAGGAAAAGCATACCAATAGCAGAAGTGAAATATGCAAAAATACAAGCCTGAGTGCCCTCTGTTCAGGGATGTGCAAATAATGTGGGTTTAACATGAGATGTGGTGAAGAAATGGCAGAGAATGAAGTTGGAAGGGTAGTCGGGCAGCCAAATCATGAAAGGCCTTGTAGGCCATTCCTGCTACTGAGTTTGGACTTTATCCTTCTGGGGACAGGCCTCCTTGGAAGGGTTTCTTGCAAGGTCATGATGAGATCAGATTATAAGGTTAGATTTAAAAAAAAAAAAGCTCTGGGGGCAGTGTAGAGAATGGACTGGTGTGGGTAGTGAAGTGGAGAGGCAGGGAAGGCAATCAGATAGCTGTTGTAACAATTAGATGGATATTGTAGTCATGTAGGTAAGAAAAGAAGACACCTTGAATGAATGCAGGGGCAATGGGAAAATAAGACAGGGAATGGATTTTAGTATTGTGCTGACTGTTTTCTGAAGATAAAATGATTAAGTCAGATTTTAAGAATTGACTGTTGGAGGTGAATACAACGATGTGCTCTCTGAGTACTTTCTCTGTTTGTGAGAGGACTCCTCGAGGAGTTCTGCTCTTGATTTTGCAGGGGCTGCCTCTAGAGCTTTGTGTTTTATTCGCAGAAAGAAGCGTAACTATTAATACTTTGCTACTTGCTTTGAACTTGCATTTCACAGCCTGGCCCTTTTTTCCTCATTGTTGCTACTTTGCTTTCAAGATGTAGAGGCCTACTGGCCAGATAGACACATGAAAGAGCCTTGCCTAGGAGTTTAGTCACAGCTGTCATCATTTGTGTCCTGGAGCCGTGGGCTTCAGCTTGCCTGGTTTAGTCGGCACTACCTATTTTTCTTTTTTTTTAGTCAGTAGTGGTAAGAGTGGTAAGATGGGTGGTTCTGGGAAGGGTTACTGAGGAAATGGTCTGTTTTGCTTGTAAAAGGAATGTTTCTATTAACTCAGACATTTAGAAATTCACTTATTCTCAGAGATATTAAGTCATGGGTGTAGGAAAAGGATAGGAGTTTAAGAAAGAAAGAGACCACCTCGACCTGAGTGAATGAATGAATTGTGAATTTTTAATAATTCACAATTGTGTGTACTTGTGAATTATTAATAATGTATATAACAACTAAGTGTGCAGAGGGTCTCAAAGTATAGTTTGTTGATGTGAGGGTGATCTGGCTGTGACATCTGCCACACCATAGATCAAAGTGTAGTTTGTGGTACACCTGCATTGGAGTCTCCAATTCACTTTGTGAGTCATTCTTTTTTCTGAGACGGAGTCTTACTCTGTTGCTCAGGCTGGAGTGCAGTGGCACGATCTTGGCTCACAGCAACCTCTGCCTCCCACATTCAGGCAATTCTCTGCCTCAGCCTCATAAGTAGCTGGGGTTGCAAGCACCCGCCACCACGCCTGGCTAATTTTTTTGTATTTTTAGTAGAGATGGGGTTTCACCATACTGGCCAGGCTGGTCTTGAACTCCTGACCTCGTGAACCACCTGCCTCAGCCTCCCACGGGTCATTCTTAAGCACAGTAAAGCTTAGGACTCAGGGTGTTCCAGCTTGTATAGAAGGAAGAAGTACAGTGGACTGCAATGCCTGCTTTAAGGATATTAGGGAAACAAGAAAAGAAACTTCTGTGCCAGGCCACTGGGTATAAAGTTTTATGACCCGAGGATGGAAGGAAATTAGAAACAGGGATTGTAAGGCCAACAGGGAGAAAAGCAGAGCAAGTATTCAACAATTTCTTTAGACAGTACGTGTAATCAGTTGTAGTTTAACACTGGACATGCATGTGTGATGTAATTTTTGAAGTTATGAAAGTGTAAGCAATCTTTTGTTCCGAGTTTACCCCTGGATGCTGTGGGCAATGAGGGATGGGCCTGGTGCAATGAAGAAGTAAATTGCTGCACAGCATGGTGCCTCAGGCCTGGAGCTCTTCACATCCTTTAGAGCTGGATTAAGAGATGCTGTGTTAGCTCGAGCAAAGGTCACTAGGAGTCTTTGGGTTAAATTTTTTTTTTTTTAATCCACAAATTCTTGTACTTCATTGAACTTTAAGAGGAGGAAAGCCCAACTTGGGGTCAATAAATGGTATAGTAAATACTTTTTCGAGTTCTAAAATGGACTATCATTTTAAAGAGTTGATTAGCAAAGTTGAAAATACCTGATGTTCTCCATGGTTCGTATCTGTGGGAGATGTTTGGTGGAATGGTCGGGAGGGAGAGAGGGAAAGAGTGCCATTGCCTTAAAAAAAAGAACAGCCCTGGCCGGGTGTGGTGGCTCATGCCTGTAATCCCAGCACTTTGGGAGGCCGAAGTGGGTGGATCACCTGAGGTCGGGAGTTCAAGACCAGCCTGGCCAACATGGCGAAAGCCCGCCTCTACTAAAAAAAATACAAAAATTAGCCAGGCGCAGTGGCTTGCACCTGTAATCCCAGCTACTCAGGAGGCTGAGACAGGAGAATCGTTTGAACCCGGGAGGTGGAGATTGCAGTGAGCTGAGATTGCACCACTGCACTCCAGCCTGGGCAACAAAGCAAGACACCATCTCAAAAAAAAAAAGAACAGCCTCTTACCAGCTCTGCTGGGTTCTAAAAGATGAATAGGTTGCCTATGCTGATGTCAAGGAGCTCACAGTGTAATGGATGTGACAGATGAACAACAATGTTGAAGTGCAGTGCACTTTATGCTAGAGGTGCCATGGGAGTTTGGAGGAGGAAAAGATTATCTTGTCGGTGAGTTTATAAACCAGTGCCAAAGTGATGATGCCTCTGTGTGATGCTAATAGGTCAGCAGTTACACCATCACTCTTCCTAAGTCTCTAGACTAGAGGCTCATATTTCTCGAATTTCCTATACAAAGACATTTTTAACTTGAGTGCATATATCATAGAAAAATATGTATGCTTCCAAATCTCATTCATTTGAACATCTCCAAAACGTCTGGTACATAATATCTGAGAATGCCCAGGTCCTCCCGGAGGCTGGTTATAGCTATGGTGAGGTGTTACAGTCATGAAGAGGGAGTGGGCCCTTGCCTGCCTGCCCTACAGTGAGCAATCCCTGGAAGCGCTGTTATTCAGGTTGTCTTGCTTTTTGTCTTTTGAAATGTTTGGATTTGGGATGTTTTGGAAATTTCCCCATCCAAAATTTTTGGAAGATAGGGATGGGGGTGGGAATGATCACTGTTCCTTATTTTTTTGTTTTTTTTTTGAGACAGGGTCTTGCTTTGTTGCCTAGACTGGAGTGCGGTGGTGCTATCATGGCTTACTGCAGTCTCTACCTCCCAGGCTCAAGCGATCCTCCCACCTCAGCCTTCTGAGTAGCTGGGACTACAGGTACACACCACCATGCCTGGCTAATTTTTGTATTGTTTTGTAGAGATGAGGGTCCCACTTTGTTGCCCAGGCTGGTCTGAAACTCCTGGGATCAAGTGATCCACCTGCCTCAGCCTCCCAAAGTGCTGGCAGGGTTACAGGCGTGAGCCACTGCGCTTAGCCAGTTCCCGTTCTTTTGAGATGGAGTCTCGCTCTGTCGCCCAGGCTGGAGTGCAGTGGTGTGATCTAGGCTCACTGCAAGCTCTGCCTCCCAGGTTCATGCCATTCTCCTGCCTCAGCCTCCCGAGTAGCTGGGACTACAGGTGCCCGCCACCACGCCCGGCTAATTTTTTGTATTTTTAGTAGAGACGGGGTTTCACCATGTTGGCCAGGATAGTCTTGATCTCCTGACTTGTGATCCATCCTCCTCGGCCTCCCAAAGTGCTGGGATTACAGGCATGAGCCACCGCTCCCGGCCCAATTCCTGTTCTTAAGGAGACTATAACCAGTAAAGTTCATTTAGTGGAGTTCTGGCTCTACTGTAATTATTACCAGAAAGAGGTTCTGATCCCAACCCCAAGGGAGTGTTCATGGGCCTTGCGCAAGAACGAATTTGGGGCAAGTCCGTAAAGGGAAAGCAAGTTTATTAAGAAAGCAAAGGAATAAAAGAATGGGCTGTTCGACTGAGTATACTTACAGTTATTTCTTCATTATATGCTAAACAAGGGGTGGATTATTCATGAGTGTTCCAACAAAGGGACAGGCAGTTCCAAGAACTGAGGGTTCCTCTCCACTTTAGACCGTATAGGGTCTAAAGTCCAGACATTGCCTGACATTTTTAAGCTGTCATGGCACTGATGGGAGTGTCTTTTCGCACACTAATGAATTATAAGTAGCGTATAATGAGCAGTAAGGATGACCAGAGAGGTCACTTTCATCACTATTTTGGATTTGGTGGGTTTTGGCTGGTGTCTTTACTGTATCCTGTTTTATCAGAAAGGTCCTTGTGACTTGTATCTTGTGCCGACCCCCTATCTCATCCTGTGACTAAGAACGCCTAACCTCCTGGGAATGTAGCCCCGTAGGTCTCAGCTTTATTTTACCAAGTCCCTATTTATGATGGAGTCACTGTGGTTTGAACACTTCTGACACAGTGGCTCCCAAACCTGGCAAATCAGCAAAATTTCCTTAAAATCCATCTATCCATCTATCTATCTATCTATCTATCTATCTATCTATCTATCTATCTATCTTCTATCTATCTATCTATCTATCTATCTATCTATCTATCTATCTATCTGTGAGACAGGGTCTTGCTATGTCGCTTAGGCTGGAGTGCAGTGGCATGATCATAGCTCACTGTAGCCTTGAACTCCTGGGCTCAAACCATCCTCTCACCTCAGCCTCCCTGGTAGCTGGGACTACAGGTGCACACCACCATGTACAGCTCATTTTTAATTTTTTTGTAGAGATGAGGTCTCACTACTCTCTATTTTCCCAGACTGACTTTGAAGTCCTGGCCTCAAGGGATCCTCCTCCCTCAGCTTCCTTGGGTGCAGGGGTTGCAAGCATGAGCCACTGTGCCTGACTGTTGTTTGTTTTTAAGATGATTATTATCAGGATGAGAAGCCAGGTTTAGGAATCCTGATAGAAAAGCAGTGGTTCTTTAGCAGAGGCTTCTATCATAATTGTCTGATCAGCATCCTGAATTTGCCATTGCCCTAAACCCATGGAGTTTTAATTCTGTAGGTTTGGGGTCAAACAGAACTATTTGAAAATAGCTCCTTGCTGATTTGGATGCCTAATAATAGTGGAAACTCTCTGACCCACAGCAGTGATTTTTAAACATCTTTCATCCTACCTCCTGTCAATAAAAAAATTTTGAGTAGGCATTTCCCCAATATATGCATGTTTTATTTATTTATGAATTGTATATGTGTACTTCTGTATGATATGCAAACACAGATGTTTTAAAATAATAAGGTAAAAATAAATGTCATTGAAAGTTCTAATATTTTTATCTCGTTCCCCCAGTGAATACACTGAGGATCTCATTGTGTAGAACACTGAAAGAACAGGGCCAGTGGTTCCATAATTGACCCCAACTCTTATTTAGATGCTACTGTCTTGGGTAGCTGTCTGAAACAGAATCACCTGTTCCCACCCCAACCAAAGCACTCCTACTCCATTCCTTAATTTATGCAATCATTCAACACATGTATAGGTTTAGCAGACCTAATCCTCAAATCCCAAATCCAAAATGCTCCAAATTGTGAAATATGATACTCAAAGGAAGTGTTCATTGGAACATTCGACATTTGGGATTTTTGGATTTGGGACGCTCAACTGGTTAAGTACCTGCAAGTATTCCCAAATCCAAAGAAATCCAAAAACCAAAACACTTCTGGTCCCAAGCATTTCAGATAAGGGATACTCAACCCATATTGTGCAAAGCGTTGAATGAGGGGCTAGGGATGTAGTTGTGCACGTGGTCTTTGATCTCAAGGAACTAGGTTATGCCCGCATAAACATTAAACAAATGATTACTTAATATTAAATTACTATAATAAGTTTGATGGATGCTAAAAAGTGTGAACTCAAAAGTACCTGAGACAAGTCTCAAAAGAAAGTTTAGAAAGCTTATTTTACCAAAGTTAAGGATGTACCCGTGACAGGGTTTCAGGAGGTTCTGATGACATGTGCCCAAAGTGGTCAGAGTACAGCTTGCTTTTATACATTTTGGGGAGACATAATACATCAATCAATACATGTAAGATTTGCATTGGTTCAATCTGGAAGGGTGGGACAATTTGAGGGTGGGGGTAGGAGGCCTTGCAGGTCATAGGTAGATTTATAAATTTTCTGATTAGTAACTGGTCAAAATAATTATTATCAATAGAAAGGAATGTCTGGGATATGTTAAGGGGCTGTGGAGACCAAGGTTGTTTTTTTTTTAATATATATATATATATTTATTATACTTTAAGTTCTAGGGTACATGTGCACAACATGCAGGTTTGTTACATATGTATACATGTGCCATGTTGGTGTGCTGTACCCATTAACTTGTCATTTACATTAGGTATATCTCCTAATGCTATCCCTCCTCTCTCCTCCCACCCCACAACAGGCCCTGGTGTGTGATGTTCCCCTTCCTGTGTCCAAGTGTTCTCATTGTTCAGTTCCCACCTCTGAGTGAGAACATGCAGTGTTTGGTTTTTTATCCTTGCGATAGTTTGCTGAGAATGATGGTTTCCAGCTTCATCCATGTCCCTACAAAGGACATGAACTTATCCTTTTTTATGGCTGCATAGTATTCCATGGTGTATATGTGCCACATTTTCTTAATCCAGTCTATCATTGTTGGACATTTGGGTTGGTTATCTAGAATTAGAAATACCGTTTGACCCAGCCATCCCATTACTGGGTATATACCCAAAGGAACATAAATCATGCTGCTATAAAGACACATGCACACATATATTTATTGCGGCACTACTCACAATAGCAGAGACCAAGGTTTTATCATGTACATGAAGCTTCCAAGTAGCAGGTTTCAGAGAGAATAGATGGTAAATATTTCTTATTAGACCTTAGGTCTGTGTTGATGTTAATGCGGGTCAGTTTTTCCTGAATTTCAAAAAAGAGGAGGGCATAAGGAGGCATGTCTGACCCCTACTTCCATCATGGCCTGAAACAGTTTCTCAGCTTAACTTTGGAATGCCCTTGGCCTAGAGGAGGGGTCCTTTCAGATGCTTGGGAGGCCTTAGAATTTTATTTTTGATTTCTGAAAGTATATATATATATATACACACACATATATATACATATATATATGTATATATATGTGTGTGTATATATATATATATACGGCCTGAGAATGACCTCTTCTGGAGGGTTTGAGAAATTTGTAATTTGGAGGCAGGAATGTCATTGAAGGAAAGCTAGAGAATTTCAGATCTGGAGGACAGAGGTGGAAATACCATAGTACAAGATGAAACTGAAGATATGAGCAGAGACTAGGGATCACCTGGGCCTAGTAGACCATATTAAGGAATTTGATCTTTATTTTGAGGGCAAGGTAATCCACTGGAGGATCTAAGGGAGAGTGACAGGGCCAGATTTTCATCTCAGAAAGATCACTTGAAGGTGCAGCAAATTGTATCAATTCTTTCCCTTCTTTTTCTTTTTGAGATAGGGTCTCATTCTGTCACCCAGGCTGGAGTGCAGTGATGTGATCATGGCTCACTGCTGCCTCAACCTCCTGGGCTAAAGCCGTCCTTCCACCTCGGCCTCCCAAATAGCTGGGACTACAGGCATGCACCACCACACCTGGCTCATTTTTAAATTTTTTGTAGACATGGGGTCTCACTATGTTGCAGAGGCTGCTGTCAAACTCCAGGGCTCAAGTGATCCTCCCACCTCAGCCTCCCAAGGTGCGGGGATTGTAGGTATGAGCCACTGCACACAGCTTGTTTTCTCCTTTCTTATCTTTTGCTTGTATTTAGAAACCTTTGCTTTTATAGTTGCCCTCAGATTACGCTCCCCTTTTCCCTACTTTCTATAAACTCTTGCAATTCCTCCAAGATCCATCTCTGTTGTCACCTTCTTGGTGAAGCCTTTTCTTATTCTGTCCTCTAAACATCCACACCCTTTACAGCTAATGTATTTTATGTATATATTTTTTAATATATATGGTATATGTGCTGCTGAAGTGAGCACTAGAGCTAATCTCTATAAAGGCACTTTGCAGGTTTTATTGCAATGTACCTATTTTGGTAAATTGGGGGAGGGCAGATGCAGAAAATAGAATTACTTGAAATCTTCATGGCACAGTATCATTTGGTTTCTTTGGTTTGTTCAAGCTGCTGCCTTATTTCACTTATTGCTTTCTTATTATAACGAATTCTGCACTGTTTGTATGTGTTTTTAATTTACATAAATGCTGTCTTTTATTGACTTTACATTTTTTACTTTTTAAAATTAGGACAAGTTTTAAACATCTACTCATTTTCCTTTGTGTATCTGTAGTCTTTTGCTTCTAACCAGTGCTTGCTGTTCCACAGTCTGAATTCATCATATTTTACCTATTCTCACTTTCAGTGGTGGCCACCCAAATCCTTTCACCTTCCCTGTATCACAAACAATGCTGTAATGAGCAGCCTTGTATACATCCTTTACGGACCTGTGTGAGAATTTCTCTGGGATGTGAACATCCAGGATTGGGATTCTGGGGTTGGAAAGCGATGGTGTGCTTATTTAACCAGATCCTGGCTATTGTTCCCTAGAATGGCTGCACTGACTGTGTGTTGATCACAGTGCAGGAGTCTCTGTAGCCCCATGTCCCCACCAACACTGGGCATGTTTTGTTCAACTGAGTAGATTCAAAGCGGTATTTCACTGCTGTTTAATTTTCATTTCTCTGGTTACTAGTGGGTTGAGGATCTCAGTAAATTTGTTAGCATGTTATTATTCATATTGCCTATCATGCCTTTGTCTACCTTTCTGTTGAGTTACTCTCATTTTCTTGTTGCCTTGCAAAACTTTCTTGTATCCTTGCAAAACTTTCTTGTTGCCTTGCAAAAGCTGAGGTGGAAGGATGGCTTGAGCCAAGCAGGTTGAGGCTGCCGTGAGCCAGGATCATGTCACTGTACTCCAGCCTGTGTGACAGAATGAGACCCTATCTCAAAAAGAAAAAGAAAAAGAAGAGAAAGAGTAGATACAATTTGCTGCACCCTTAGGTGATCTTTTTGAGATGTAAATCTGGCCCTGTCACTTGTATAATCTCAATGTTAGTTATCTGTAAGTTTTAGATATTGAAAATATTGTCTCCTAGTAATCTGAACAGAAATGTGTAACAATTTTGCCACACATTAATTCTTCTGTATTATCTTAACAGCTTTATTTTCCATCCTGAGTCTATTTTTTAGTCTAATGATATTGAGTAGATACTTAATTATGTCAGTCTATTATGTCAGTTTTTAAACTCCAATTTTCATCTTTCCTTGATTTATGCTACCAACTTTATTATGTATTACATTCTTATAAGTAGATGAGTCTGTTTCTGATGCTTGCTCCCTGTTCTGTTCTACTTGTCCATTTAAATGTTCTTGCTCGAAATTGTTTCTATGGCAGTGGCTTTGTAGTACATCTATGGATTTGGTTGGGACAGTCCCTCCCCTACTTCTACTTTTCTCCTCTTTCTCAACATTTATTTAGTTATTTGTGGACCTTTATTTTTCCATGTAGGTTATAGAGGTTTTCAGAGATCCTCAGAAAACCCAACTGAAATCTTACTTGAGGTTAATTTGGGGGAGAATTGAGATTTTATGATAATAAACCACCCTTCCCAAAAGTATAGACTGTCTCCCTAATTATTCTTCTCATCTTATTTGTTCTTTAGACTAATTTAAAACTTTTTCTTTATATTTTTTATTAAATAAGGTTATCAATACTTTATAGATACTTTTTGTATGTCCCAGAATTCCCACGTGTTATGGGAGGGACCCACGGGGAGGTAATTGAATCTGAAATGCTCTTCCTATCTTTCTCTGCTTATTTATCAATCCTCTACTAATTCTTTTCAATGATTGATTCAATGATGAATTTCCATGCTATTCTCATGATAGTGAATTAAGTCTCGAGATCTGATGGGTTTATCAGGGGATTGCACTTTTGCTTCTCTCTCATTTTCTCTTGCCACTGCCATGTAAGAAGTGTCTTTTGCCTCCCACCATGATTCTGAGGCCTCCCCAGCCATGTGAAACTGTAAGTCCAATTAAACCTCTTTTTCTTCCCAGTCTCAGATATGTCCTTATCAGCAGTATGAAAACTAATACAGTAAATTGGTACCAGTGGAGTGGGGCGCTGATGAAAAGATACCCGAAAATGTGGAAGCGACTTTGGAACTGGGTAACAGGCAGAGGTTGAAACAGTTTGGAGGGCTCAGAAGAAGACCAGAAAATGTGGGAAAGTTTGGAACTTCCTAAAGACTTGTTGAATGGCTTTGACAAAAATGCTGATACTGATATGGACAATAAGGTCCAGGCTGAGGTGGTCTCAGATGGAGATGAGGAACTTGTAGGGAACTGGAGCAAAGATGACTGTTGTTATGTTTTAGCAAAGAGACTGATGGCATTTTGCCCCTGCCATAGAGATTTGTGGAACTTTGAACTTGAGAGAGATGATTTAGGGTATCTGGCAGAAGAAATTTCTAAGCAGCAAAGCATTCAAGAGGTGATTTGGGTGCTGTTAAAAGCATTTCATTTTAAAAGGGAAACAGCATAAAAGTTTGGAAAATTTGCAGCCAGTTGATGCAGCAGAAGAGAGAAACCTGTTTTTTGAGGAGAAATTCAAGCTGGCTGCAGAAATTTGCATAAGTTACAGGGAGCTGAATGTTAATCTCCAAGACAATGGGGAAAATGTCTCCAGAGCATGTCATAGGTCTTCATGGCAGCCCCTCCCATCACAGACCCTGAAGACTAGGAGGAAAAAATGGTTTTGTGGGCCAGGCCCAGGGTCCCCATGCTGTGTGCAGCCTAGGGACTTGGTGCCCTGCATCCCAGCTGCTCCAGCCATTGCTAAAAGGGGCCAAGGTACAGCTCTGCCCATGGTTTCAGAGGGTGCAAGCCCCAAACTGTGGCAGCTTCCATGTGGTGTTGAGCCTGCAGGTGCATGGAAGTCAAGAATTGGGGTTTGGGAACCTCCACCTAGATTTCAGAAGATGTATGGAATTGCCTGGATGCCCAGGCAAAAGTTTGCTGCAGGGGCAGGGCCCTCATGGAGAACCTCTGCTAGCGCAATGTGAAGGGAAATGTGGGGTCAGAGCCTCCACACAGAATCCCTACTGGGGCACCGCCTAGTGGAGCTGTGCGAAGAGGGCCACCGTCCTCCAGATCCCAGAATGGTAGATCCACCAACAGCTTGTACCGTGCACCTGGAAAAGTGGCAGACCCTCAATGCCAGCCCATGAAAGCAGCTAGGAGGTGGGGCTATACCCTGCGAAGCCACAGGGGCAGAGCTGCCCAAGACTATGGGAACCTACCTCTTGCATCAGTGTGACCTGGACGTGAGACATGGAGTCAGAGGAGATCATTTTGGAACGTTGTAATTTGACTGCCCCACTGGATTTTGGACTTGCACGGGGCCTGTAATGCCTTTCTTTTGGGCAGTTTCTCCCATTTGGAAAGGCTGTATTTACCCAATACCTGTACCCCCGTTGTATGTAGGAAGTAACTAGCTTGCTTATGATTTTACAGGATCATGGGTGGAAGGTACTTGCCTTGTCTCAGATGAGACTTTGGACTATGAACTTTTGGGTTAATGGTGAGATGAGTTAAGACTTTGGGGAACTGTTTGGAAGGCATGACTGGTTTTGAAATGTGAGAACATGAGATTTGGAGGGGCCAGGGACAGAATGATATGGTTTGGCTGTGCCCCCACCCAAATCTCAACTTGAATTGTTATCGCCCAGAATTCCCAGGTGCTGTGGGAGGGACCCAGGGGGAGGTAATTGAATCGTGGGGGCTGGCCTTTTCCATGCTATTCTTGTTATAGTGAATAAGTCTCAGGAGATCTGATGGGTTTATCAGGGGTTTCTGCTTTTGCTTCTCTCTCATTTTCTCTTGCCGCTGCCATATAAGAAGTGCCTTTTGCCTCCTACCATGATTCTGAGGCCTCCCCAGCCATGTGCAACTGTGAAGTTCAATTAAACCTCTTTTTCTCCCCAGTCTCGGGTGTGTCTTTATCAGCAATGTGAAAATGGACTAGTACGATCACCCTCTTCTTTGTTCTCCTTTCTATTTCATCTCTAATTTTTCTGGCATTTGGGGGGTGTTATACATTGCAAAAGTTGGGGACTCACTAATTCCACTACTCACTGCATATGAAGGTAATCTGTCAGGGGTTTGGTTTTTATATAGGAAACAAATGAGTCCCCAGAACATACAAGTTAAGATTATTCAATCAAGGGAGGCAGTCATTACCCTTTAACCTCTGAAAGAAAACTGCAGGTAGGCATCAAACTAACCCTGAGATAGGAGAGAGTAGAAATTCCCACACCCAGTGAATTATACGACATTAGGTAATTATTGGTGGGAAGTATATTTGAGTGGGGAACTGAATTTCAACTGACTTTTATCCTTGAAGATGGTGCTTCTATTTTCTGAAGTTAGAAGGTTATGAAAATTGCATCTGAACAACAAGTTGTATTAGTATAAGTTCTAGAAGAAACTGAGAAAGCAAGGCTAGTCTGAGGAAAATTTATATTGCTCACATTTCCCTTCTGAATTGGAGAATAGAATTGAATAGCAAAATTGTAACCTACCTTTCAAAGATGTATTGTATAGTAAAGTATATTTTGTGAATTTTTATACCTTCTATTCTTATTTTTCTATTGCCCTATTTTAAAATCTATCTTGAATTTATTTTATTAAATGTATATGTCTCTGTGTATATATTTATGAGTAATATTGTACTCTTTTTGGTATCAGATGATAACCCAACACACACAAATATATACTGACACATACAAAGATGTTTATACTGCCTCTTATATAGGTCAGAAGAGAGAGGGTTCCAAGAATTCCTGTGATGAGGGCTTAAAGCCAAATATTTTTGTTATCATTTTATACATATATATTTTATTTTTTTTCTATTTTGGAGAAGCTAGAAAACACACGTTACTTTTTTTTGTATCTTATCTGTTTTAGACTAAAATCTGCTGCTATTCAAATAATAAATTGTATCTTTGTGTATTCTGATAGACATAATAAGTAAGTTGTATAAGTAAGTTATAAGTATGTATAAGTAGGTAAGTTGTATCTTTGTGTACTCTTCTTCTGATAGACATAGTAATATAAGACAAACCCAATAACAGCATGCTGTTTATTTTGAACACAGAAATGTCCTTAGTTCGGCCTAACTCTGTCCTTCCTTTTTGCTGATGGAAAGTCTTTGGCCTCATCCCTCATCTCACGTCCTTGATGCCTATTTCTTGAGGTGTTCCATCCACTGTCAAAGTCCCCAGTCAGTGATTGTTCTTAGGTATGAGTATTCTTTTCCATCCTAATCCATATTATCCCACTCATCTTCCAAAAGGCAGCCTCTACTCCTAGAGCAGCGCAACAGGTTTCCTCCTCTACTCTTGATGGTGAGCCCAGAGTACCCTGTTGTCTCTGTGGCCCTAGGCTTCCACTTACCCTGCCCTTACCTCTGTGGCAGTGGAGAGGATATGGTAGCAAAAGAGAGCAGGAGTGATCCACCATGTCCAGTCATCCTAGGGGATTGGTTCCAAGGACCCTTCCCACCCCCCACAGATACCATAATCCCCAGATGCTCAAGTCTCTGACATAAAATGGCTTAGTCTTTGCCTATAACCTATGCACATCCTCCTGTACACTTTAAGACATCTCTAGATTAATACCTAGTACAATGTAAATCCTATGAAAATAGTCGTTATACTGTGTTGTTTAGGGAACAATAACAAGAAAAAAAGTCTGTACATTTTCAGTACAGACACAACCATTTTTTTTCCTGAATATTTTTGATCCATTGTTGGTTGAAGCTACGATGTGGAACCTGTGGATAAGGAGGGCTGACTATATAGCTATGCCACATTTTTGACTGCCAAGGCACAGAAGCACAGAATAAAATAAAGAAAAATGGAGACAAGAATAAAGATGAGGCCGGCATAGTGGCTTACGCCTGTAATCCCAGCACTTTGGGAGGTGGAGGCGGAAGGATCACTTGAGCCCAGGAGTTAAAGACCAGCTTGGGAAACATAGTGAGACCCCATCTCTATTTAAAAAAAATTTTTTTTTCTTTTTGAGACAGAGTCTCGCTCTGTCACCCAGGCTGGAGTGCAGTGGTGTGATCTCAGCTCACTGCAACCTCCAACTCCCAGGTTCAAGCGATTCTCCTGTCTCAGCCTCCCGAGTAGCTGGGACTATAGGTGCTCGCCACCACTCCCAGCTAATTTTTGTGTTTTTAGTAGAGGTGGGGTTTCAACCATGTTGGCCAGGCTGATCTCGAACTCCTCATCTCAAATGATCCACCCACCCCGGCCTCCCAAAGTGCTGGCATTACAGGCGTGAGCCACCACGCCTGGCCAAAAAAATTTTCTTTTAAAGAATAAAGATGAATAGGAAGGGAGGTGCCATTCACTTCAGCAGAAACATCCTTCTATTTCCCTTGTGATACAAATATTCCCACCTCTATGACTCTGTCAGGAGAGGGATACTGAGATGTTAAAGTCATTAAAACAAGATATTTTTAAAAATCAGGACAGTTTAATCCTATCCTGTTAGAGATGATCAAACAACTCCAAAGAGGTGATGACTTAACATATTTCTAGGTCCAAGTAGTGGCCAACCGGGGCCAGCAACCTCCCAGTCACCCAGGCTGCCAACCAAGGTGACTGAATACTTGCTTGAGATTGCCAGCATTTGTGATATCATCACTGTGCATAAATTCAAGGTAGGATCCTCATTGCTGTGGGCTATAAAATGGACTCTGCGCCCCCCCCCCAAAAAAAAACTTGGCACAATTAGATGGAAATGGAAAAATGGTATTCTAAAACATTCTATTGCATTATTATTTGTACCCCTAGGCAGGTGTGATTCACGTGGGACAGAGTGGCCAGCAAAGGCTCTGTTGAAGGGGCGAGCCTTGAGTTGCCCCTGGTGGAAGTGTGGGTGGCCGTGGGAGCTGCATTTCCATGGTGGTGGGAGCTCTGGGCCACTCCTCAATCTCATGTCTGACACACACACACACACACACACACACACACACACACACACACACCCCTGATAGTAGGAAGAACAGCATTTTGGACAAAGAGGAGGCTGAAGGCTGCATGACGCCTTGAGACATCAACTCAGGTATGTGTGGAGGTGGCGGAAGGTATTATTACCTGGAACAATCTTCACCCTTTAGGCCCAAATCAACCTCCACCTCCACTGGGATGTTTTTGCACAGTGTGTTTCTTTGACAGACTCACCAGAGCGCATGCAGATTTGGTTCTCAATTAGAAACATATTTTGTATTTCTAGTTCCTAAAGGAAATGTAAATTTTGTACTTAGCAGAAGCTATAGCACCATCTTGTGGAAATAAATGCATTGGATCACAAGCTTGCTCTGAACATTTTAGTCATCTTAAAAAAAAAAGTAAATCTTGATATGACTTCATAGCTCTAAATCACTCTTGGAATGCACAATCTATTAGTAGCAAAAGACTTCTCATATATTCTAATTGTATGAGGGTGGAGTTAGCATTCTCCACCAGCTGCAGCTTTCTTTCTGTTTTGCTTTTGAGATAGGGCCTTACTCTGTCCCCCAGGCTGGAGTGCGGTGGTGTGATCATAGCTCACTGCAGTCTCGAAGTCCCAGGCTCAAGCAATTCTCCTGCATCAGTCTTCCGAGTAGCATAGTGTGCCACTATACCCAGCTAATTTTTTGTAGAGATGGGATCTATCTATGTTGCCCAGGCCGGCACTGGCGACTTTCTTCTTTTTAGAATAATTACCATACTTAGGATCCAATATTCTTCCCATCTCAGATTCATTTCTTTTAGAATGTGTGTCCTCAGGTTTGGATTTTAACCATGTCCCAAGGGATCTTGCCTTCTAAATAAAGGAACACTCACTGGGTACCAATGTTCTTTTCTGTCTCCTCTGGCAAATCAGACACCTCTCTTCTTAATAGAGTTCATTGATAAAGGGCTTAGAAAAAGGAGGTCCCTTCATTATTGAGAATCTAAAGCATTGGCTTGGGAGCTCACAGAAGAACTGGAACAGAGGCTGAGGGAGGAGGATCACTTGAGCCCAGGAGTTCGAGGTTGTAATGAACTATAATCGCACCACTACACTCCAGCCTGGGTGACAGAGTGAGACCCCATCTCAAAAAAAAAAAAAAAAAAAAAGTCCCTGGGAAAGGTTTTATTTAGAATCACGAAATCATTGAATCATTTAATAAATAATGAATCTTTTTAATGTAAGTAGTATACCCTCCAGTGGAGGGGAAAAAAATGCCCAATGTTCTCAACCTTTCTTATCCCTAGTTTGATATGCATCAAACGTGGAATTGATGTGAAGCTTTGGGGCTCCACTAGGCTCCCCTCTGAACAGTCTCAGGCTTGATTAGAATTTAAGGCTGGTGTGAATTTTGCTAATTTTAAAGATCTGTGTTTATCTTCAAGACATATTTTGAAAAAGTTACACATTGGCATCCTTCAAAAAAGCTAAAAGCACGGAAGTAAATGTCTCCCTCCACACGTTTCCCAGCTATCCAATTATCTTCTCTCAAGGCACCAATATTACAAGTTGTTTGTGAAATGCTTCCAAAAATATTTTGCACTTACAGGAAATATATTACATCAATGATAGTCCACAAAATATTTCAAAACTTGCATTTTTCATTTAAAAATATAAGTTGAAGATTGTTCTATATTAACACATAAAGAGTTTCCTTATTTGTTTTTCAGCTGTACAAGATTTTATTGAATGGGTGTAGTCTCCTGTTGAGATTTTTCCCAGTAGTTTGGCAGTACAAACAATGCTGCAGTGAATAACCTTTACGTCTGTTGCGTAGCACACATGCTAATCTACCTGTGGGATATATTCCTGGAAGTAGAATTGCTGTGTCAAATGGTGCATTTATAATTGTGGGAGACTTTGGCAAACTTTTCTTCATGGAGGTCATTTATACCAAATTACAGCAATGTATGACACTCCATGCCTCACTAACTGTATGTTTTTAAAACTTTTTTTTTTTTTTTCTGAGACAGGGTCTCACTCTGTTGCCCAGGCTGGAGTGCAATGGCGTGATTATAGCTCACTGCAGCCTCGACTTCCCAGGCTCAAGTAATCCTCCTACCTCAGCTTCCCACAGGAATGCACCACTCTGCATGGCTAATTTTTTACTTTTTGTAGACAGAGTCTCCCTATGTTGCCCAAGGTAGTCTTGAACTCCTGGGCTCAAGTGATCCTCCCACCTCAGCCTCTCAAAGTGCTGAGATTACAGGCATGAGCCACCACACCCAGCCTTTAAAACTTTTTGACTTTGCTGATGTAATCGGTGAAATATTATATTTCAGTGGTTGCTGTTGTCATTTTTGCAATGTTCTTTTTATGAATTTGGTTATAGGAACCCAAATTTTTCATGAGGCCTGGTCACCTAGTCAGTTCTCTTTCTCCAGAGCTATTTTGGCAAATACATTGATTGTTTTAAAATTCAGTTTTATGAATAGATATAAATGACTCAGATTTCAATCAGCTTTCAAAGATATTTTTTTTATATTCTCCCTTTCCTACTTGTCCCCAGTAGTGGATTTACCATGAAGCTAGCAAAGCTTAAGCTTAGAACCCCTTCCAAGGGTCCCTTCCAAAGCTCTGAACTAATTTTGTATTCATACATTCACATTCTTTTTCTTAAAGAAGCTGCCCCAAATTGCATAAGCTTCAGGCCTAGATATGCCCCTGCTTGTCACCATCTTCCCTGTTTTCAACCTCTCTCTTCTTAGTTTCTTCTGTATTCCTCTAGAATGACTTTATGCATATGTAAGCACATCCAGATACAGTTTATCCACCCCCTTCCTTTTTTCTTGCTTTTCTGAATGGGTCTTGGAGATTTTTCAATGTAAGATCCAGAGACCATCCATATTGTTTACTGTTTGCTGATAATTTTATGGTATTCCATTGTATGAAGATACTGGTCTTTACTTAATCAGTCCCATATTGGTGGAACTTAGTGGACATTTGTTTTGTTTGTTTTTTGCATTAAGAAAACCTCCTGGCAGGTTTCAGAGACTTAAATGACAGCTAAAAATCTGGTATGATCACAGGTTTCAGAAGCGATAAGGTTTAAAATAGACGAAATTGTTGAGGGGGAGCCCTAGCCTCCCTTCCTCCACACCCTCTTCAGGTATCTAGGACTCGAAGTCTTATCAAAACAGGACACTTATTACCTGCTAATCACAACCTATCTATATGAACATATACATCGGCGTGAGAAGTTTATCTGTGATTGTGAAACAAGATTGTCTTGCTAAAGACGTTCTGAATATCTGAAGGCAGGAGGGAGAGATAATTGTAAGGCTTTGAGTGCCTCTAAAATCCTACTGGATCGTTGTTGGCTTCAAAAAAGTGCAGATAGCTTCTGAGGTCATAGTATTCTATCAGTGGCATTGCTACAGCCTGCTAACTGACTTTCACTGCCCACACACTAACATTTTGTTCTGCCGTATCTGATGGGGAAGGGTTGAGCCACCCAGGCATGGAGTGCTAGATGTCTTCTGCATGCCAGAAGAGTTTATTACTTAGTATTTTAACCCTTCATTTACCTAATTTTATTTATTTATTTATTTTTGAGACGGAGTCTCCCTCTGCCATCCAGGCTGGAGTGCAGTGGTGCAATCTCGGCTCACTGCAACCTCTGTCTCCCGGGTTCAAGCGATAATTCTGCCTCAGCCTCCCGAGTAGCTGGTATTACAGGCATGCGCCACGACGCCTGGCTAATTTTTGTATTTTTAGTAGAGATGGGGTTTCACCATGTTGGCAAGGCTAGTCTCTAAGTCCTGCCCTCAAGTGATCCACCCACCTCGGCCTCCCAAAGTGCTGGGATTGCAGGCATGAGCCACAGCACCTGGCCTTTCATCCACCTTAGTCATCACTTCCTTTCTTCTCTTCCATTTCAGTGCAAACACCATGGGAACCACATTTGGGATAGCTAGAAATTCTGCCTTTTAATTCTCTCTACCGCCTTAAAGCATGGAATGGCTGATCTCCTATCACAACCCACTTTTTGAGAAGAAAGTATCATACACCTGTCTGATTTGGTTACCTCAAATCCAGTCCTATTGCCCAGTATTATCTTTGTTCATATGTCTTTGTTTGGCTCTTCCCTAGAACTCTCTTCCCTGGGACTAAATTGTAGTGGGTTTTGGTTTAAGATACCACATTAAATTTTTTAAAACATTTTTAATATTTGTGGGTACATAGTAGGTGTATATCCTTTACTTCTTTTATAAGGGATCAGGTAAATAATACATAGAGAAAGTAAGGAAGGAGAAAAGAAAGGTGAGAGAAGAGAATAGATGGATCTCAATGCTTTACGATTAAGAATAACTTTTAGTACTTCTTTTCAGCTTACAAAGTGCTATGTATATTACCTTTTGTGAAGCTCACATTTCCTTGAAATAGATGGGGTGGTGTCTTATCACCATTTTATAGACAGGGAAGCAAAATAAGTATAAGGCTGATCATGGCACACCTGAATCCAGGTTTATAGGATTTCCCAACATCTTGAGACTTGATAGTTCGGGGTTGACTTTGTCTGGGTCTCTCAGAAGGTAATCAGGGCAGTAGCAGTTTCAGAATTTTTGTACTGAAATGAGGGCTAGGGGATTTGTCTTGGAGCTCTATTTGGATTGTATTTCAGATAAAATTGAAAAAAAAATCTATTGTCTGATAAAATTGAAAAAAATTCAGATAAAATTGAATTCAGATAAAATTGAAATATTCAGGTAAAATTGAAATATTCAGATAAAATTGAAAAAAAAATTCTATAGAGGTACTGATGATGGAGATCTGTGGAGGAGGCTCAAGTCTCTTGGTCCCTCCACTTCTGAGTTTTACTATTGTCCTGAAGAGGCAGAGAGCTAGAAACTCAGAACCTCTGATTCTCTGTGGGACAGGCTGCTAGATGTTTATCAAAATTGTTCCTCTTATGCCTGGGTACCTGGACCACATTTCTCAGAATCACTAGCATTTTTTATCACCATGGTGACCAAATTTTAGCCAATGGGATGTGAGCAGAAATGAAGAGTCCACTTTTGGGCCAGGTCACTGAAACTTTCATGCTTTTTCTTCCTCCAACACACATGACAATCATGGGAACCATGTGGAAATGATGGCAGATCCATGAGGTGTAAGGACCCTGGGTCCCTGAATCACCAATTGATGGCATGATGTCTGCTGGTCAGGAAAACCTCCTCTGAACAAGGAATGAACATTGGTTTACTGTAAAATTTTCAAATAATGCAATATTCCTTCCCATGGTTCGGTCTACATTTTGAGAGGTCTCTTCTTTAAGTCTTTAATGTGTATTATTTTAAACATTTTCCCTGCGTTAGTATATGTCTCTCTCTATATATATTCTCACACAGACACATATCTATAGGTTTTTAAGTGAATGAGAAAGCACAGCATCAATATACTTTGTTTCCTCACTTCACATTTTATGAAAATTTTGCTTGTGGTAATATTAGTTATATGTTAACTGTACATTAATATCTAATTAGATGTTAATTAATGTACTAATAAAACTTATTCATATTAAGAGTTGCATAATATTTCATTGTATATATTTGCAATGTTTTATTTAATAACCTCGCTATTGATATTAGGTTATTTATCAATTTACAAATATTGCTTCTGCTTAAAATATATTTACATGTATATATTTATGCATATAGGAATATTTCTGTAGGATATGTTCTTAGAATTGAAATTGCTGCATCAAAAGGTATGCACATTTTATTTTTTGAGACCAGGCACAGTGGCTCATGCCTGTAGTCCCAGCACTTTGGGAGACTGAGGAGGGAGGATCGCTTGAGCCCAGGAATTCAATACCAGCCTGAGCAATATAGTGAGACCCCATCTCCACCCAACAACAACAACAAAATTAGCCAGGCATGGTGGCTTGCACCTATAGTTCCAGCTACTCGGGAGGCTGAGTTTGGAGGCTATTTTCAGCTCAGGAGTCCGAGGCTGCAGTGAGCTATGGTTTCGTCACTGTACTCCAGCCTGGGCAACAGAGTGAAACCCTGTCTCTGAAAAATCAAAACAAAACTAACAATTTAGTTTTTGAAGAGACATGACCAAATTTCCCCCAAATCTATTAAGACTGTGGGGAAGTATCCACTTGCCTACATGCTTAGCGATGCTACAAAGTATCCATCTTTTAATTTTTGTCCATCTAATGGGCGAAAAATGGTATCTTGTGCTTTAAAATTTATTACTTACTAGAGGAACTATACATCTTTCATTATATTTATTATTGTCTGTTACTTGTTCTACTCTAAATAGTTTATCTGTCTCTACTCGTATCTCTGTATTTTTTTCCAATAAAAAACTGGTTTGTATATTACTATTTTGCTTGTTATGTATATTGGGGACTACGTTAGCTACATTTTAATAATTTTCTTAAAGCTGATTTTCTTTTCTTTGTGTGTGGTAAAGATGGTGGACTTTTTAAACGTTTTATTTTTTTCTGCCGGGTGCAGTGGCTCATGCCTATAATCCCAGCACTTTGGGAGGCTGAGGCGGGTGGATCACTTGAGGTCAGGCATTCAAGACCAGCCTGGACAACATGGTGAAACCCTGTCTCTATTAAAAATGCAAAAAATTAGCTGGGCATGGTGGTGGCCGCCTGTAATTCCAGCTACTCAGGAGCCTGAGGCAGGAGAAGCGCTTGAATCGGGAGGTGGAGGTTGCATTGAGCCAAGATTGTGCCATTGCACTCCAGCCTGGGCGACAAGAGCAAAACTCCATTTCAAAAATAAATACATAAATAAAATTAAGTAAAATAAAAGTTTTATTTTTTAATTGACAAAATTGTATAGATTTACCATGTATAAAATGATATTTTGAAATGTATGTACATTGTGGAATGACTAAATTGGGCAAATTACCGTATGCATTATCTAACATACTTGTCATTTTTATGGTGAGAACACTTAAAATCTACTCTCTCAACATTTTTCACAATACAATATATTGTTATTAGCTATCATCACCAAGTTGTACAGTAGATCTCAAGGCTGATTTTCTTCATCCTTACTTAACTGTTCATAGAAAAAGATTCTGTAAGTCCAGGATAGAGGGAGGCCATATGGCCCAGTGGTTATGGAATCAGGCTCACCTGGATTAGAGTCCAGGTTATGTCAGATACTTGCTGTGTGACCATAGAAAAGTTTCTTACTATCTCTGTACCTCTATCTCTTCTTTTGTAAAAATAATAATAATAGTAAAAGTACTCAGAATTGTTATGAAGTTGAGACAGGATAATGATGCATGTACTTTAGCACAATGCCTGACATTTCATAAGCTCTCAACAAATACTAGCTCTGAACAGTATATCTACAATGTGGGTAATATGGGTACAAAACTAGACATTTATGTTTTAGTCTAGTTCCTAGAACCATTCTCAATAAAAGTTATTCCTAGTAATATTCTTTCCTTAAGGTGGGCATTTTTTGTTAACTTTTAGCCAGTCTTATGAAACTTCTATTTCCCAGAGCACTAAAATAGTCAACTAATTAATTACTTCAGTATGTACTATTTATTTTTTTTTTCCTTTTTTGAAACAGAGTCTCTCTCTGTCACCCAGGCTGGAGTGCAGTGGCATGATCCCGGCTCACTGCAACCTCTGCCTTCCAGGATCAAGCGATTCTCATGCCCCAGCCTCCTGAGTAGCTGAAATTACAGGCACATGCCACCATGCCTGGCTGGTTTTTGTATTTTTAGTAGAAAACAGGTTCCTCATATTCACCAGGCTGGTCTCAAACTCCTGGCCTCAAGTGATCCTCTTGCCTCAGCCTCCCAAAGTGCTGGGAATTCAGGCATGAGCCATCGTGCCTGGCCAGTACATATTTTTGGGGTTCTACTGTATTTAAAGTCTGAGAGATTCAGTCAGCCTCAGAAGTCCATTTCATTTTCTCTGTATGGAATTTATTTTATACTCCTTTGACAAAAATGAAAATCCAAATTAATATGAAATGTGAAGAAACTAATAAAGACAGGGAATTAGAAAACGAGAGGGGACCTTAAAGTTTTTCTAGTTCAATTCTTTATTTTATATGTGTGGAAATGGAAGTCCAGAGGAGTTAAGCAACTTTTCTAAGGTCACACAGTGAGTAAGTGGGGGAATTGTCGTGAGAGCCCAGACGTTCTCATGCTGAGCCAGTATTCTGTTGACCAAATCATACTGTGTTCAAGGATTCACTTCTTCTTTCGGCACAACATGATTTCAAAAATTAAAAACAGAGAAACACAGCTTTGAAAAACAGATAAAAATGAGCCAATGCTATTTAAAGTTTATGAAGAAAGCAAGGGATGTAAGACATTTCTCTGCTGGCTGCGAAAACATGAGAGCTGTGAAGTCCAGTGAGACAGCATTCCAGATGTCTTTCCTTTTTGTCTATTCTCAAGAACCTGTATTTAACAATGATATTCTACACTCACAGCAAACAGTAAACACCAGTCCTACAGGTTGGCAGTTGGCAATCCCCTGGTCCACATGCCAAAGATGCTGCAGGTGCCAATCTCAGGCGGCAAGGAAACTAACTACAACACACAAATTCCCATCCCTTTCATTCCCAGTAGTTATTGCCTACAATTGTCTCCACCCTCTTGCCAGAGTTTTCAAGATCAACACCCTAACATGACTTCCTGTGTAGCACCAGTACCATCCTGGCCTTCTGGAATCACAGTTTCAGTCATTTGGCACACTTCTGTGAGAAGACAATGGCCATGGACTCCTATGATAAAACATAAATAGGTATTTCCAGCATTTTTAATAGTAAGTGCTAAATTTCAACCCTAAATTGTTTCTTTTCTTCTCTGTGATCCTAGAGCAATAGGACATTCTTGATTATTAATATCTACTGCATAAGAATATGCTAAAAGGATGAATTGGACAAATCAAATGCACAAGATATCCAACCTTAAAATAATAGGTGGGGCGTGGTGGCTCGCATCTGTAATCCCAGCACTTTGGGAGGCCGAGGCGGGTGGATCATCTGAGGTCGGAAGTTCGAGACCAACCTGGCCAACATGGTGAAACCCCCTCTCTACTAAAAATACAAAATTAGCCAGGCATGGTGGCCCACGCCTGTAGTCCCAGCTACTCGGGAGGCTGAGGCAGGAGAATCACTTAAACCTAGGAGACAGAAGTTGCAGTGAGCAAACATCGTGCCACTGCACTCCAGACTGGGCAAGAGAGGAAGCCTCCATCTCAAATAAATAAATAAATAAATAAATAAAAAGAATAAAGGGTAACACATCCCTAGGCCTATATGATATGAGTAGAAATTTGAATACAATGACCACTCATTTGTTCATTTAGTCAAAGTTTATTGAGTGTCTACTATGAACAGACCTGTTGCCAACCATTCAGGAGATGAATATCAGGAGGTCCTCTACAAGAGAGTGGCTCAGAGTTTATTTACAGTCAGACTGCCTGGTCTTGAGTCATGTTTCTACCACTGAATGATTTGGTGACCTTGAATAAATTAATTAATTACACTAAACGTTATTTCCTCCCGCTTTAATGTTAGGATAGTATTAGTACCTACTCCACATATTTGATGTAAGAATTATTCTAAAGCATTTTATGCAGTGCCGACCACATAGTAAGTGCTCAATAATTATCAACTACAATTAAATTTCTACTGTACTATAACCTAAAATTAGAGGGATTTAAAAAGGTTAGAAATCAGAAGATGGCTCAACACTGAAAATTTGGAAATGGGGTCAACAGATAGTTCAAGTGTCCTCTATGTATTCCATATGTTTTTTGTGAGTACTCACTCTGTGCTAGGAATGTATAGGTGTGAAGAGATGAACCAATGCTTGTCCTTCCCTTTGTGGAGAGATGAATGACACATAATTGAGACATGTACTGTAAATCCCAGGTTGAGGATTACAAAAAGTTGGAAACCAAAACCAAAATCTGAATTCCCTGACCTTGGGAGAAGTCTCCTGTTTTTACTAAGCGAACGGGCTAGGACCAGATTCAGAGAGAGGCTCCCCGGAGCCTTTGCCAGCTGACTCACAGAGGTTCCCTGAGTCTGGGCCACAGCTCGTGCTCCTGGTCCAGCTATGCCCTCCAAGAGTGAGTGGCCTCCTATGCCTCTAGGGGAGACATGGGGAAGCCATGAGGGCAAAGGCGTAGGTGACCTACCAGCACCAATGCTCTTCCTGTTTAAAGAGCAATTTTGATTTCAGATCAGAAAGTTTAGCAACCCTGACAGGATTAAAATAACTTCTGACAGCATGATAATAATAACAGTTTATCTTATGTGTTCACATAGCACTTTTAAGTCTTCAAAAAAAAATGTGTCCATCTGCATCTTGCCTTTGGTTTTCAGTGGCACTCTGGGGTGTCCTAAACAGCTTCCATATGCATAATTTTCAGATGAAGGACTGAAGCTTAAGCAGTTTAAGAGACTTCTCTGCAGAAAACACAGCTAGCAAATGGTACAGCTGGAACTAGAACCAGGGCCTCCGGTACGCACCTTGTATATTTAAGGGGTAGGCAGCATCGTGGGCTTCCTGGATGCCTGGGCCAATCCTAAGAGAGGGCTGCACACACAGAATTTAGGGTCCACACAGGCGACCACCTGAGCATGGTTTCTGCACACCATGATTTCCTGCTGCTCCTCTGGTACCAGGGGAACATTCATCCCTTGAAACCTACCCCTGCTATTAGAGCTCCTCACCTTTGTCCTGCCACTTGAATGTATCCCTTGCCAGCGTTAGTTGCAATGCAGTATGCAGCATCTGCCATGAAACTAAGCAACCATTTAAAAACTGTTCGGCAGCAATGGAATTACAAATTGTATATCCAGTTTGGGTAATTTTAAAAAATTTAATAAATTATTTTATTATTATTATTGTTGGAGACAAGGTCTCACTCTGTCACCCAGGCTGGAACGCAGTGGTGTGATCATGGCTCACTGCAGCCTCAAAATCCCGGGCTCAAGTGATCCTCTTACCTCAGCCTCCCAAATAGCTGGGGCTATAGGCACATGTTGCCATGCCCGGCTAGATAATTTACAAAAACACTTGCTAATGTTCTTCAGTTGATGAACCATCAACTTAAAACTTTTATCCATTGTTTTTAGTTTAACCATCCTGCCCATCAAGAGGCTCCTCCTCCATCTCTGACCCTTGGAGTCACAGTACCTTCTTGCTACCACCTCATCTCATTTCATGCACCAGTATAAAAAAAGCTGGGTTTTTTTTTCCCCCCCGCAGCTTTAAGTACTTTTCTGTCTGGAGCCCAATGCCTATCTTTGGCTAGAGATTGAAAATTGCTTTTCATCTCTCCTCCTCTTCATCTTTGGAAATTTCATGATCTCTTTGAATTTATATAATGGTTATGATTATGGGTTCAGCAGTCATATTGCCTAAGTTTGATTCTGGACTAGGTACTTGTTAGCTGGGAGCATTGGTTAAATTATATAATCTCTCTATAGCTCTGTTTTCTCACCTAAAAATAGTAGTAATAGTCTCTACCTCATAGGGTTTTTATGAGGACTTGAAGAGCTCTTACTTGTAAGGTTCTTGGAATAGTGCTTCACCAAGCACTGTGTGTGTGTGTGTGTGTGTGTGCGCACGTGCGTGAGCATGTAAGTGTTGTATGTGAACTAGAGATGTCTTTGTTCTGGATTTTACCACCCAGAACCAAGTACAGTTCTAAACTTACTCTCTAATCTCATTGAGAACAGCCTCTACTCCCACCCTCTCTGTGTTCTGTGTTCCTCTGAATCTCTTAACCTCCTTTACAGCCATGCCCATAGGACTCGTCAAACAGGATAAGAAGCCTTCCATAAATAATCTCTGACTCTCCTGGCCTCATCATGGCACATTCTAGACGGAGAAGAAACCCACATTCACCTAACATATCCTACATTAGGATTGGTTATACTTATTCTTAATTTGAAATGTTGCTAATAAAGTCCTACATTGTACTGGTTAAGTAAAGAAGGCTTGGGAGCCAGATTGTTTGGGTATGAGTCTAATATTTTCCATCTGCTTAAAGTTCACATCTATAAAATGGGATAATAATGGGAAATTAATTGGCTATAATGATAAACTGAGGTTATCTCTATAAAGTACCTATCAATATGCAGTGGATGGCGCAGAGTAATTTATAATAATGCTAACTATTAACATTATTATTAAAACCCTATTTTCCATTGAATTGTCTCTGTGTGGGGCTTTCCATTCATCCCCAGCAGTGAAAAGTTGTGTGGTGGTACTTACTAACTTCCTCTAAGTGAAGAGCATGTGCTTATTCAGAGAGAATCATAGACAGTCCCCTGGAGGAGGTGAGAAGAGTAGAAACAAATGACCATCACAATCTCAGGGCAGGCTGGAAAATGGATTTTGTTGTGTAATTGCTTCGGATTGCCAGCTGAATGTTTATGGATTCACTCTCTCTGACAACAGAAATTGTCAGACAGTTTGTAGGATTTTATAAAAATCAATTTCCCTCCAAGCTGAAGTAGGCATTTAGGTACATTTACTGCTTGTAAGAGAGGAAGTACAATTGAGGGGAAACATCCAAATGAGGATGAAAATGGACAGAGGTATCAATGGGTTCTGGAGTCTCTGCCTGTGGCTGTATTTTTAAAAAGTTTTTATAGATATGACTCTATCTGGTAATAACTGCTATTCCTCTACTACTGAGCATATCTGACTAAGTCACAGGTGGAGTGTCTGTTTTAAACTTCTGGACTCATAGCAGTGTACAAAATAAATCTTTCCCTGACATTCTCAACTCAATAAGCGGATGAATTAAAAAATGTTAAGTATAACAAATGCATCAAAAACTAAATACTTCCCAGGCAGGAAAAAAGGAATGCTTTGCAGAGTTTCTTGGTTCATTCAGTCTCAGATATAAAGAGGGTAGTGAACTTAGGTGGTATTTGGTACCAAGATTGCCGGAGATGACTGAGGAGGGAGAGTCAAATGTCACACCAGTTAGGAATGACTTTCCTTGCGCAGTGCTCTCCTCAGGGCACCCTTGACCTCTGCGTTCCTCAGGCTGTAAATCAGGGGGTTCAGTGTTGGGTTAAAAAAACTGTAAAATAGAAAAAAGACCTTCTGCTGCTCCTCAGGATGGCGGGACTTGGGGGCCATGTACATGATGATGGCACTGCCAAAGAAAAGCCCCACCACGCAGAGGTGGGAGGAGCAGGTGGAGAAGGCCTTTCTGCGGCCCTCCCCAGACTGGATCCTCAAGATGGCCGCCAGGATGCGCGAATAGGAGAACAGCACCAGGCTGGGCGGCCCCACCAGGAAGAACACGCAGGCTGCAAAGATGACCACCTGGTTGAGCCAGGTGTCAGCACAGGCCAGCCTGAGGACAGACAGGATTTCACAGAAGAAGTGGTTGATTTCATGAGGCCCACAGAAGGGCAGTCTTAGGATGAGAACCACATGGACCAGAGCCAGGAGGGAGCCACATGTCCAGGAAGTGATGGCCAGGGTGATGCAGACTCTCCAGGTCATGATGACGGAATATCGGAGAGGGTGGCAGATGGCCACGTAACGATCGTAGGACATTACCACCAGTAGGAGACATTCGCTATGTCCAAAACTCAAACAGAGAAAGGTCTGCGTCATGCAGCCAGCAAAGGAGATGGGCTTGGCTGGATGCAGGAGGTTCACCAGCATCTGGGGCACCGTGTTGCAGGTGTAGGCGATGTCGACGATGGCCAGGTGTGAGAGGAAGAAGTACATGGGGGTGTGCAGTCTGGAGTCCAGTGAGATGAGCCCCAGGATGGCCCCGTTCCCCAGCAGGGTGAAGACGTAGAACAGGGAGAAGAGCCCAAAGAGGAGCATCTGAATCCTTGGGCCCAGGAGAAATCCCAGTAGGAGGAACTCTGTGACCATCGTCTGATTTTCCCCCATTTCTCTGTGAAAAAGAAAAAGATCACTTAGGACCAGATTGTCAAAAAACACCTAGACATTATTTTATGAATTTAGTCATTTTTAAAAGATAAACTTTTAACATTAGTGATTGAGCTACACATTAAGTTAATTACCGATGGTAAGTATCCAGTGTTATAGAAGGGATTGTATCACCAATGATAGGATACATAGAGCCATTGACACATCATGGGAAGAAAGAATGTCATACCAAAAGTGGAAGTAAAATGACCATCTAATAAGGATTGTCTTGAAGCTGCACATATAAAAATTACTAAGAGAATTCCTGAGGTGTAGAAATAATCAGTAATGGAAGAACTCCAAATATGGGAATTAGAGTAGTCCTAGAAAAAAAGATGATGTAATCCCAATTTCTCAGAAGAAATATCAACTATTTTGCTTTCAACATCTGAAATCAACCTTTGCACTCTGGAGCAGTTTATATAATAACAGAAGAAGTAGAAAGACAAAAAGCAACTTTAATGACATTGTGATTGTTTGGGTTCCTAAGAAGGAACTAATGGATGTGCTACAAATGGGTTCTAACTGCCGTCTTTATTTTCTAATGGGTCATAAATAGGAACCGATAATTGGTGATTTGGCAGTTAATCTACTGATTGATGCACAGTTACTGATTTACCAAAAACTGGTTTTGAATAACAACTCATACAATTTGTAGAAATTAGATTTTTCCGGGCTAGTTTGTACATACGTATCATTTAAAACATTCACAATGCCTGAATGTTATGTTTGCCACTGGGTTATATATCATTTCTTTTCTAGTCTCTCCTTTCACTTTTGCCAACCCTTTGGTAAATTTAATCCATTTGAGTTTAAGTAAGATGTTCTTTTTACATGTAGAATGAAAGAAACTATGGAGAAAAAATTTAAATGAAGTATCTTTCAAAAACACCAGAAATAACCATTCATAAAAAGTTAGTTATGCTTCAGCAACATAAGAATTGCTAAACACTTTACAGGTGGCTAATTAAAACTTTTTTTTTGCAAAGAGCTAATTTAGTGACTTCATTATTTTGCAGATTATTATAGCAATAAATTGTCAGTCAGGTAATTGGTATTTGTGAATTGGTGATATGCCAAATAATATTTGGGTTTTTGTCCTTAAGTCTCAGATAACATTTTCCTCAATATACCATGTAGAAATCCAGTATTTTGCTAGTGCAAATGTTTTTGTTAGTGCCTTTGCTAGGCAAAAATAACCTGAGGCTGAGCCATTGAACCTGCTTATCTCTGAAGAAAAAGCTTCTCTGGATTAAGGAGAACTTCTCTGGATTAAGGAAATGTGCTGCTTTTGATAAGACCCTGGTCCAGCTGTCATTGGAGCAAAGACATGGAATCAACCTAAATGTCCACCAGTGATAGACTGGATAAAGAAAATGTGGTACATATACACCATGGAATACTATGCAGCCATAAAAAAGAATGAGATCTTGTCCTTTGATGGACATGGATGGAGCTGGAGACCATTATCCTTAGCAAACTAATGCAGGAACATAAAACCAAATGCCTAATGTTCTCACATATAAGCAGAAGCTAAATGATGAGAACACATGGACACATAGAGGGGAACAACACACACTGGGTCCTATCAGAGGGTAAAGGGTGGGAGGAGGAAGAGGATCACAAAAAATAACTAATGGGTACTAGGCTTAATATCTGGGTGATGAGATAATTTGTACAACAAACCCCCAAGACACAAGTTTACCTATGTAACAAACCTGCATTTGTACCCCTGAACTTAAAAGTTAGAAAAGAAAAAGTTAAAAAACTAATCTAATTGGAACCCTAAAGAACGTTCCCACTGGATCCTTTTTCAGTGGTAACAAATGATTGTATACTTATAAGCATTATCAATAAATTGTTGATTATTATCAGCAAGACACAAATAAATTCTAGTGAATATTGTAACTTCATAACACATGACCAAGGCTTATATATTTTTTTGAGGATTCTATTAAAAACATACTCTGCTAGGCCAACCTTCTACATTTAATTGGAAAACACACAAAGCGTATGAAATATTTGGTTGTGAAATGCATTTGAATTTACACCTTATAAAAATCTTTATTTATTTATTTTTTTGAGACAAGGTCTCTCTGTGAAACCTGCCCTGGAATGCAGTGGTGTCATTACAGCTCACTGTAGTTTTGACATACCAAGTTCAAACAATCCTCCCGCCTCAGCCTCCCAAGTAGCTGGGATTACAGGTGCATGCCACCATACCTAGCTAATTTTTTTTAAATAAATATTTTTTATAGAGACAATGTATTATTATGTCGCCCAGGCTGGTTTCAAACTCTTGGGTTCAAGTGCTCCTCCCATCTCGGCCTCCCAAAGTGCTGGGATTGTAGGCATGAACCATGTACCCAGTCTACATCTTATAAAAAACTTAATTTCTTTATTTAGTCCTTCATTATTTCATTTTGTAACTTCCCAAATGATTATACAAAGAAAAAAAATCCACTATGCACAAGTATGAATTTCTTTGAAAGCTAGATGGAGAGTCAAGAAGAAAGGAGAGCTTAGTGAAGACTCTCAGATTCTTTAAGGACAATTGCCACGTGGGTTGAAAGGCTGATTTCTTTTACAGGACTGGGTTGTTAACACACTCCTTGTGAACAAGGAAAAGGTGCTCTCACTTTTGTAATCCTGACAGTAAATACTTATTGTGTGAACACATTAATCAATAAATACAAATGAATAAATGAATGAATGCATGGTTTTTTTTAAACCATCCTTGGACTGAATCTGGAATGTCTACTATAATCTGAATACTTGAAAGACACTTTTATTTTCTTTTTCTCCCCCATAGTTTCTTTCGTTCTACATGATACAAAGAACATCTTACTTAACTCAATGGATTAAATTTACCAAAGGGTTGGCAAAAGTGATAGGAGAGACTAAAAAAAAAAAAAAAAATTAAATACAACCCAGTTGCAAATATAACATTCAGGCATTGTGTATACTTTCAGGGGTGTCCAATCTTTTGGCTTCCCTGGACCATGTTGAAAGAAGAAGAACTGTCTTGAGCCACACATAAAATCCACTAACACTAACGATGGATGACGAACTTAAAAAAAAAATCACACAGTATTTTAAGAAAATTTACAAATTTGTGTTGGGCCACATTCAAAGCTGTCCTGGGCCACCTGCAATTTGGACAAGCTTGCTTTAAATGATATATATGTACAAGTTAACCATTTAAAAATTTGGCAAATTATTTGATGACTGATAAATTAACCAGCATCTCCATGGCTTCTAAGTAAATATGTAAGACTGAAATCATTTCTTTACACATGACCAAACCTGTCTACTTCAAAAGGTAAAACTTAAGATCTGATGAGCTGACGAACTCCTTTGTAATGAGTCACACAACATTTTTAAAATGAAAGCTATTTTTAAATCCTCAGGTCAAGTAAAGTATTAGATGATTTATTTCCAAGAATCAGAAATATTTGAGGCTGGGTGCAGTGGCTCATGTCTGTAATCCCAGCACTTTGGGAGGCTGAGGCAGGAGGATTGCTTGACACCAGTGGTTTAATACCAGCCTGGGCAACATAGTGAAACCCTGTCTCTAAAAAAAAAGTAAAACAGAAACAAAAAAAGTAGCTGGGCATGTTGGCACATGCCTGTAGTTCTAGCTGCTTGGGAGGCTGAGGCAGGAGGGTTGCTTTAGCCCAGGAGTTTGAGGTTGTGGTGAGCTGTGATAGAGCCATTGCACTTCAGCCTGGGCAGTAGAGTGAGACCCTGTCTCAACAGAAAGAAAAAGAAAAAACGAATATTTGTTACAACTAATACACTCATAACAGTCCTTTGTCTTTTTTTTTGAGACAGGGTCTCATTCTGTCACTTAGGCTGGAGTGCAGTGGTGCAATCATGGTTCATTGCAACCTCAACCTCCCTAGGCTCAGGTGATCCTCCCACCTAGCCTCGCCAGTACCTGGGATTACACGTGTGCTCTACCATGTCTGGCTACCTTTTTTTAAAAAACTGTTTTTTAAAGATAGGGTTTCACCGTGTTATCCAGGCTGGTCTCAAACTACTGGCCTTAAGCAATCCTTCTGCTTCAGCCTCCCAAAGTGTGGAGATTACAGACATGAGCCACTGCGCCTGGCCTCAAATATTCTTATTACTTGGAAGTAAACCATCTAATACTTTATTTGACCTGAGGATTTAAAAATAGCTTTTATTTAAAGAATATGATGTGACTCATTAGGAGTTCGTCGGCTCATCAGATCTTAAGTTTTACTTTTTGAAGTAGACAGGTTTGGTCATGTGCAAAGAAATGATTTCACTCTTACGTATTTACTTAGAAATCATGGAGACGTTGTATAATTTATTAGTCATAAAATAATTTGCCAAATTTTTAAATGGCTAACTTGTACATGTATATCATTTAAAACATACACAATGCCTGAACGTTATGTTTGCAACTGGGTTATATTTAATTTTATTTTTAGTATCTTCTTTCACTTTTTCCAATCCTTTGATGAATTTAATCCATTTGCGTTTAAATGAGATTTTCTTTGTATCACATAGAATGAAAGAAACTATGGGGTGGGGGTGGGTGGAGAAATAGTAGTGTCTTTCAAGTATACTGATTATAGTAGGCAAGATTAAGCAAGCCAGAAATTCCAGATTCAGTCCAAGGATGGTAAAAAACAAACAACAAAAAAAAAACCAAAAAATGATATTTAGGCATTCATTCATTCATTTGATTTATTGATCTAGTAAGTGACTAAAAAGGTGAAGTACATTTGACTATATATTGTGCCTGGAATATGGTAGGTGTTCCATAATTATTTATTGACTAACTAGATATCAATTTGATTAAATTTGAGAAAGCAAAACATTAATGAGCTCTCCACATTCTGCTGTGAATCAGGTTCTCAGGCAGAGTAAACATTGAAAGAAACAAAAAAAGTAGCAATTAAAGAGCCATGGGCTTAGTGGTCAGATGCACATTTATTAGTTATATGACCTTGAGTGTATATCTTAGCCTCTCCAAGCATGTTTCCTCTTTTTTAAAAAGGAGAAAAGTGATAGTACCTATTTTATGAGGTGGTTGTAAAGATTAATTGAGATGATCTGTGTTATACATTGAACACACTCCTGGTATGCAGTGAACACTTAATAGCTAAGATCAATTATTATCAGTCTTTAACAATTTCTTGAGTAGCCTGAAGATTGTATGAACCTGACAAGCATTGCCTCTACAAGGTTCACAGTAGCCCCTTAAAACCAGGATTCTCTAAAGCTGATTTTGTAGTCTTGATTATAGCAGTGGAAGTCAATATGTTAATTTTATGGATGATGTATTCTTTATTTATTTAAATCTAGCATCAATGTTTATAGCTTTGTTGCTGTCATGCAGTTACTTCTCCATCATATAAAACAAAATTAGCTTAATTCTCTATATACTTACATTATTTGTGATAATATGTTCAAAGAAGTTAGCATAAACTTTCCCTCAAACTATCCCCATTGCAGAAAAATAAGCAGCACATATTTAGAGAGGAGTGAATTTCCTTACCAATGTTTGTAGTGGATGTGAAAGTTAACCAAGACTAGGAGCTACAACATGTCTAGCAGGAATTCATGGTAAAGTAAAGAAAGGCAACCTGGTTAGCTCCCACATTTGGACTCAAGGATCTCAGAAGAATGAAGCACCTGAAGGTTTCTGGGAGTTTCTGTGGGAGCTGCAGAATCTTTGCTTCTGTTTCCGATTGAAAATGTATCAGAATCCTCAGAAAAGGAGGTGTTATTCTCTGATGCGCTCAGCCTGGTTGACAGCTGAGGGATCACTGGAGGAGCTGGGCCATGAAACTTCCTGCATGCTCATCTCCTTGGGGAAGGAGAGACAAGACAATTGGCTTTTTCTATTTCTGTTCTTAACCCCAGCAGGATGCACAATTAAGAAACACAGACAGCCACAGAGCACACCTCTGAGACAACATCTTTCATTACAGTCCCAGAATGCTTGGATTTCATGAATCCCAGCACTGCCCTTGTTCTCCAATCTCCAGATGGTTCAAGTGAACCTGTCAGGAAGCAGGACAAGTGTGACAATGAATAAGCTCCTGGCAGGAACCTCTGTAGCTCAGCCTCTCCCTGATGTAATCTGGGTTACTTGTGTTGCAGCAGAACTGGGAAGAAAGGATCCTGAAAAGTTAGCTGATTCCAGGTGACCCTCCAAGTTATGGAGATGCTTTGGGGAGCTGGTGAGGGAGGCATGGAGCAGACCAGGGAGTCCACGGAGGGGCCAAGGTGTCCCGGTGGGGCTTATTGGAACCTGCCTGAAGGGAGCGTCTCCTAAGACACAAACCACCACTGTAGATCATGTATTAGAATTATTCTCTAATCTTTATTCTGACAGGGGAAGAGTGCTGGATTCAGAGCCCACCTCAGGGGAAGACAGGACCCTCTCCAAGGTGGCTTCCCTAGAAGCTACTACCTCTCCCTGGAGGGTGGAGATATTTGCTGGTCAAAGGTATTCTCATGTTTATTTCTACTTCTTTCTTCTACTGGACATAGGAGGATTATGAATTTTATATTAAGCAATTATGCAATTTACAAACTAATGAGTTTATTACAATGTGGTCTTTGACCTGCTGGGGTTATGGTGTAAACCCAAGGAAAATCTTGCCTAGGTAATCAGGGTGTGAGAACACGCTCACCTGTGTTCCAGCTGTATGTGTCCACAGTGAATTGCTTTGGGGACACACAAAAATGCTCCTGATCATATGAAAAGTCTAGTGCCTAGTAGGCCATCCATAAACATTAGAATCTTTATTTTTCTTTCCACACCCTGGTGAAGTGCAACAGATATAAATGACAACAAGCCTGTGAAAACAACAATTTTAGAACTTTTTTCCATCTTCCTCATCATATGAACATCAGTTAGAAAAAGTCATTTTAAGGTAGAAAACAGAAAATGTGAGCTAAAACAAGCTAAATATAAGGCTTTTATGATGCCAAACAATTTAGGAAATGTATCGCCTCAAATTACATGTTTTATCACATATCAAGTTGAAGAAGCTTAAGCTTCTAAAAATGGTCAGAGAAAACATGTACAAAATGTAAAAGTATACGAAGAAAAATACACACAGAACAGTCTGTTCTTAGTAGAAATGGATATGATTACAGATGTTTGCATGATACGCCAGTATGCAGAAATCAGGAAACTGCCTTTTGGGAGCAAGTAGTCAACTGAAAGGTCTGTGAATAATAGCATTAAAGAATTCATTTCTATATAACCAACACCTTAGGAACATTGGTTATAAACACACATTTGAGGGTATAAAAATTAAAAGGATAGAAAATAATTAGTAAGTAAGTATAACATTTGGGAATGTCAGGCAAACAAAAACTTGGCAAAAACCGTTTAGGAACATGAATATCAATAGCCATAACTCAAAATTGTCAATATTCTATTAAAATTAAATCGAAGTAACTTATGTTGAAGAGAGTAAAAATGACACAAAAGTGTATGAAAGAACTCAGCACACAAATGACACAGCCAATATTAATTGAAATGAGAAATATTTACATGATCTGCCAGCATTGGGCATTTGATTTCATTGAACATTTATAACTTCTACGCTTAAAGTACTTGTAGAATTTGACCACAGAGTTCATTTGAGAGTAATACAGACAAAAGCTAACACAAGATGGGTGGATTTAGCCACCTTGCAGAGTAAATTGTCTTAAGAGATATTTTATAAAAGAGCAGCTAACAATGTTGGGAGAAACAGCCAAGACATAGGTAAATCTATCTTCAGGATGGCATGACAGAAATGGAATGAGAAGAGAGTGAAAATGCTAACGTTCTCAATTATATTTCATAAATAATTATGAGTTAAAAGGGCAGAAGTTCATCTGAAATCCTTAGAAACAGAGAACAAAAGATAAATAATTGTAAGGACCTACTTTTAGGGTTTATTTGTTTCAGCTGCTAGTGTTACCTTAACTAAGACAAATTCCTTAAAAGATGTGGGGTCTTCTTCCCTTGCACAATTGTCTCTGGACTTAACTGCCAGTATGGGATTTCATTTCCCAGCCCTTTTATATTTAGGTGGGGTCATGTTCTTACAAAAGGTATACAAGCAGAAGAGACTTGTGCAGCTTCCAGAGCTGCAGTGGAAGGAGGGCATGCATGGAGGAGAAGGGTATGCCTCCTCCTGTTTGGCTTTTCCATCACTGGCTGGAAGCGAAGGCCTGCAGGGCTCTAGGATGGTGGGACCATGCGATGGAAGGTGCCTGGGTCCCTGCATCACCACATGGAAGGCTGTCTGTCATACCTGCCTAGGACTTTACATAAGCAAGATGTAAACTTTTATTTTGTTAAATCACTGTGATTTGGGAGTTTACCTGTTGCTGTTTATCTTACCTAATACATTATTTAACATTATTATGGCGATGAGAGGAATGAGGAAGGGCTAGTAACTCTAAAGCTAAAGTATTAGGAGCTCTCGAGATCAATTCATGTTATAAAAAGCATCAACATATGGCATGAAATATTGACTTTTTGCTTATGTCATGCAGTTAGAGTCTGAGGAATCATGGTTTATTTTGTGTGCTATTTGGTTTCTCACGAAAATCATTTTAATTAATAATATAGGTTAACTTACTTAAACATAGCCTAATATTGAATAATAATGTAAGTGATACAAAATGGTATTTTTGAGGAAATACTTTGATACAATTTAGCACAATCCAACAAAATTCTAAACTGCTTTTAATAATTGCTCAATTTTGGCTTTTACTAAAATACATGAGAAATGTGTACTGTTTTGAGAACTTAAGGGGTCAGAAGTTTTTTAAGAAAAGGCTTTTTAAAAATTCTAACATTAATACATGTTTCCTGTAATAATATTGAAAAACATGGAAGTGTTTATTTCTCCTAGCTCATTCCTCTGCCTAAAGCAACTTCTGTTGACTACTTAATGTGCATCATTCCAGATCATGAAATTAAATACAGATATATGTAAACACACATGTGCATACATGTGTACTCACATACACATATACAGGTGTGTGAATTTATGTATAGCTAGGAGATTTCCCTGCACAAATGAGAAAGTCTTATAAAAATATTACTTGCTTTCTTCATTTAGCTATATTTGATGAGCTATTTTCATTGCAGCTCATTTTAGATAATACTTGTGTATTTAATAGCTGTGTAACATATTTTTCATAATTTAGTAATTTCGAAATTAATTAACACTTGATCTTTTGAATTTTTGAAGTCAATTTAATACCAAATCCATGTACACATTTCTTTGTGCAGTTACATATGTAAGTATTTCTGTAGAATGGATTCTTAGAATTAGTATGCGTGTTTTAAATGTTGGGTAAATAATTTCAGTTTTTTAAATCCAAAATGTGTGCCAGTTTATACCTCCACCAACAATGTGTGAGTGTCATCAACATCACATGTAACACCATTTTCCCCTTACAATCTACTGAGTAAAAAAATGGTATCTCATTTTAAAGTAGATTTCCTGATTGAGATAGATGACATTGTCATATTTATTGGTATGTTGTGTTTATTCTGTTGTCTGTATCTACATATTTTTGTCCATTTTTCTCGTGGATTTGTGTATTACCCTTTTGGATTTTTCATATATGTTAAAATATATTAGCTGCATTACTATCCTCTTTCTTTGTATGAAATTTCAGGCCAGTCAAAAATTCAGGCTCATTTTTCTCAAGCTTTTAATCATGGGTAGAAAAGACTCCATACGTCCAGGCTGGAGGAGATTGGTATAACTTAGTATAATAGTTACAGACATAGTCTCTGGCCTTTGGAACACCTAGAGAAAAGTCCTCCTGTGCCACCTACTAGCTGTCTGAGGTGTACTTAACATCTTCGTGCCTTGATTTTTTTCGTGTATAAATTGCATATAATAGTAATACTTCCCTCTGGTAATTGTTATGAAGATTAAATTAGACATAAATGCATATGCGTAAAACACTGTTTGATATGAAACAAGTACTCAATAAATGCCAGGAATTAATATTATTATATCACTTGTGCAATGCCAGCACAAATGTACAGATCTGGGAAACTCTGAATAAAAGTTATTCTTAATCTTTTTCAAATAGGGTAATGAAACTGTTTTTACTTCCTTAGATAGGACAGTTAATGTGAAACTTCTTTTGCCTTACTCTCCAAGTCTTATGCCATTCATAATTCCTTTTTTTTTTTTAATACTTAAGTTTCAGGGTACATGTGCACAATGTGCAGGTTTGTTACATATGTATCCATGTGCCATGTTGGTTTGCTGCACCCATTAACTCGTCATTTAGCATTAGGTATATCTCCTAATGCTGTCCCTCCCCCCATCCCCCACCCCACAACAGTCCCCGGAGTGTGATGTTCCCCTTCCTGTGTCCATGTGTTCTCATTGCTCAATTCCCACCTATGAGTGAGAACATGCGGTGTTTGGTTTTTTTATCCTTGCGATAGTTTACTGAGAATGATGATTTCCAGTTTCATCCATGTCCCTACAAAGGACATGAACTCATCATTTTTTATGGCTTCATAGTATTCCATGGTGTATATGTGCCACATTTTCTTAATCCAGTCTATCGTTGTTGGACATTTGGGATGGTTCCAAGTCTTTGCTATTGTGAATAGTGCCGCAATAAACATGCGTGTGCATGTGTCTTTATAGCAGCATGATTTATAGTCCTTTGGGTATATACCCAGTAATGGGATGGCTGGGTCAAATGGTATTTCTAGTTCGAGATCCCTGAGGAATCGCCACACTGACTTCCACAATGGTTGAACTAGTTTACAGTCCCACTAACAGTGTAAAAGTGTTTCTATTTTTCCACATCCTCTCCAGCACCTGTTGTTTCCTGACTTTTGAATGATGGCCATTCTAACTGGTGTAAGATGGTATCTCATTGTGGTTTTGATTTGCATTTCTCTGATGGACAGTGATGATGAGCATTTTTTCATGTGTTTTTTGGCCGCATAAATGTGTTCTTTTGAGAAGTGTCTGTTCATGTCCTTCGCCCACTTCTTGATGGGGTTGTTTGTTTTTTTCTTGTAAATTTGTTTGAGTTCATTGTAGAATCTGGATATTAGCCGTTTATCAGATGAGTAGGTTGCAAAAATTTTCTCCCATTCTGTAGGTTGCCTGTTCACTCTGATGGTAGTTTCTTTTGCTGTGCAGAAGCTCTTTAGTTTAATTAGATCCCATTTGTCAATTTTGGCTTTTGTTGCCATTGCTTTTGATGTTTCAGACATGAAGTCCTTGCCCGTGCCTATGTCCTGAATGGTAATGCCTAGGTTTTCTACTAGGGTTTTTATGGTTTTAGGTCTAACATGTAAGTCTTTAATCCATCTTGAATTAATTTTTGTACAAGGTGTAAGGAAGGGATCCAGTTTCAGCTTTCTACATATGGCTAGCCAGTTTTCCCAGCACCATTTATTAAATAGGGAATCCTTAGCCCATTGCTTGTTTTTGTCAGGTTTGTCAAAGATCAGATAGTTGTAGATATGCAGCATTATTTCTGAGGGCTCTGTTCTGTTCCATTGATCTATATCTCTGTTTTGGTACCAGTACCATGCTGTTTTGCTTACTTTAGCCTTGTAGTATGGTTTGAAGTCAGGTAGCGTGATGCCTCCAGCTTTGTTCTTTTGGCTTAGGATTGACTTGGCGATGTGGGCTCTTTTTTGGTTACATATGAACTTTAAAGTAGTTTTTTCCAATTCTGTGAAGAAAGTCATTGGTAGCTTGATGGGGATGGCATTGAATCTATAAATTACCTTGGGCAGTATGGCCATTTTCGACGTTGATTCTTCCAACCCATGAGCATGGAATGTTCTTCCATTTGTTTGTATCCTCTTTTATTTCATTGAGCAGTGGTTTGTAGTTCTCCTTGAAGAGGTCCTTCACGTCCCTTGTAAGTTGGATTCCTAGGTGTTTTATTCTCTTTGAAGCAATTGTGAATGGGAGTTCACTCATGATTTGACTCTCTGTTTGTCTGTTATTGGTGTACAAGAATGCTTGTGATTTTTGTACATTGATTTTGTATCCTGAGACTTTGCTGAAGTTGCTTATCAGCTTAAGGAGATTTTGGGCTGAGACAATGGGGTTTTCTAGATATACAATCATGTCATCTGCAAAGAGGGACAATCTCACTTCCTCTTTTCCTAATTGAATACCCTTTATTTCCTTCTCCTGCATGATTGCCCTGGCCAGAACTTCCAACACTATGTTGAATAGGAGCGGTGAGAGAGGGCATCCCTGTCTTGTGCCAGTTTTCAAAGGGAATGCTTCCAGTTTTTGCACATTCAGTATGATATTGGCTGTGGGTTTGTCATAGATAGCTCTTATTATTTTGAGATACGTCCCATCAATACCTAATTTATTGACAGTTTTTAGCATGAAGCGTTGTTGAATTTTGTCAAAGGACTTTTCTGCATCTAATGAGATAATCATGTGGTTTTTGTCTTTGGTTCTGTTTATATGCTGGATTACATTTATTGATTTGCGTATGTTGAACCAGCCTTGCATCCCAGGGATGAAGCCCACTTGATCATGGTGGATAAGCTTTTTGATGTGCTGCTGGATTCGGTTTGCCAGTATTTTATTGAGGATTTTTGCATCAATGTTCATCAAGGATATTGGTCTAAAATTCTCTTTTTTGGTTGTGTCTCTGCCAGGCTTTGGTATCACGATGAGGCTGGCCTCATAAAATGTGTTAGAGAGGATTCCCTCTTTTTCTATTCATTGGAATAGTTTCAGAAGGAATGGTACCAGTTCCTCCTTGTACCTCTGGTAGAATTC
>NW_026652276.1:225012990-225062499 GCF_009828535.3 Hylobates moloch | reverse complement strand
AAGCTCTTTAGTTTAGTTAGATCCCATTTGTCAATTTTGGCTTTTGTTGCCATTGCTTTTGGTATTTTAGACATGAAGTCCTTGCCTATGCCTATGTCCTGAATGGTATTGCCTAGGTTTTCTTGTAGGATTTTAATGGTTTTAGGTCTAACATGTAAGTCTTTAATCCATCTTGAATTAATTTTTGTATAAGGCGTAAGGAAGGGATCCAGTTTCAGCTTTCTACATATGGCTAGCCAGGTTTCCCAGCACCATTTATTAAATAGGGAATCCTTTCCCCATTTCTTGTTTTTGTCAGGTTTGTCAAAGATCAGATAGTTGTAGAAAATGAGCAATTCTATAAAGATCTTCAACAGCACACTCCATTAGAGTATTGTTATACCCTCTTGCTGAATTAAACTCTCCTTTGGTTTTCATTTGCATGGAAAATCTTTTCTCATACCTTCACTTTCAGTCTATATGCGTCCTTACAGGTGAAGTGAATCTCTTGTAGGCAGCATCAAGCTGGGCCTTGCTTTTGATCCATTCAGCCACTCTGCCTTTTGACTGGAGAATTTAATTCATTTACATTCAAGGTGATTATTTATAAAGTAGGGACTTACTACTGCCATTTTTTTAATTGTTTTCTAGTTGTTTCATTTATACTTTGTTTGTCTATTCCTCTCTTATTGTCTTCCTTTGTGGTTAAGTGATTTTCCGTAATAGTATGTTTTGATTCCTTGCTTTTCACTTTTTTTAAGTATTTATTATACATTTTTGATTTGTGGTTACTATAACACTTACAAAAAGGGTCTTGTGGTTATAACAGTTTATTTGAAGCTGATAACAACTTATCTTTGGCCACAAAAAGTACTACATTTTAAATTTATTTATTTATTTTTTATTTTTTTGTTCCACAGATTTCTGAGAAAGCACTACATTTTTATTCTACTCCCAGCCACCACACATTTTGAATATTTGATGTCACCATTTACATCTTTTTATGTTACATATCCCTTAAAAGTTATTGTAGTAATTTTTAATAGTTTATAATTTAACCTTTATACTAAACATATAAGTAACACACCACCATTATGGTTTTAGAGTATTCTGAATTATACTGTGTACTTCTTTTACTGTTAAGTTATCTCCTTACATGTTTCATGTTGCCAATTAGGGTCCTTTTCTTTTAGGTAGAAGAACTCCCTTCAGCTGTTATTGTAAGGCAGGTGCAGTGGTGGTAAATTTCCTTAGCTTTTGTTTGACTGGGAAAGTCTTTATCTCTCCTTCATTTCTGAAGGACATCTTTGTCATTTGAGTATTCTTGGTTGGCAGTCTTTGTTTTCCTCTTTGGCACTTTGAGTAAATCAACCTACTCTCTTGGCCTGTAAGATTTCTGCTGAGAAATCTTTTGAGAGCCATATGGGTGTTTCCTTGTATGTGATGTGCTTCTTTTCTCTTTCTGGATCATGTCTTTGTCTTTGATTTTTGTCAATTTGATTATAATATGTCTTGGTGTAGTCTTGTTTAGATTAAATCTGACTGGAAATCTTGGAGCTTTCTGTACCTGGATATTTATATCTTTTCCCATATTTGGGATGTTTTCTATCACTTTAAAAAGCTTCTTTTTTTCCTTCTATTACTCTGCTCTCTCTGGGACATTCATTATGCCTAAATTGGTTCTTGATGGTAGCCTACAGTTTTTGCAGGCTTTCTTCACTCTTTTTCATTCTTTCCCCCACCTTTGACTGAGTAATTTGAAATGACCTGTTTTGGAGTTCACCAAGTATTTCCCATTTGATTGAGTCTGCTGCTGAAACTCTCTGTGGAGTTGTTCATTTCTGTTATTGTGTTGTTTAGTGCCAGAATTTCTCTTTGATTCTTTTTATGGTTTCCTTCTCTTATTGAACTTCTAATTTTGTTCAGGTATTGTTTTCCTAATTTTATCTATTTGTCTATTTACATTCTCTTTTAGCTCACTGAGCTTCTTTAAGATGATTATTTTAAATTATTTGTCAGGCAGTTTGTAAATCTCCATTTTTGTAAGGTCAGTTGTTGGTGCTTCATTTGTTCCTTTGGTGTTGCCATGTTTCGTGATTGTTCATGATCCTTATTGCCATGCATTGATGTCTGTTCACTTTAAGAAGCAGAGACTTATTCCAGTCTTTGCAGACTGGAATTGTCTAGATAAGCCCTTCACAAGTCAACTTGTCCAGTCATTTCAGGCAGGCCATCTGGCATGGTCCATAGGTGGGCCTGTTGAAGTCCTTGGTCAAGCTGGCCTAGTGTAGGTCAGTAGGTGAGTCAGCCAGGTACCTGGGTCTATGAGGTTGGGCCCAGTTCCTGGAACCTGGGTCTGGCCTGGAACCTGGGTCCACAGAGGCTAGCTTGGTGCTGGGGTCTGCTGGAACTGGCCTAGACCCTGAGTTGGCTGGTGCAGGCCTAAACCCTGTGTCTGCTGGAGTCTGAGGCTTCAGGGCCTGGCCTGGCACCAAGGCATGCCTGAAGCCTGGGGTTATTAGGGGAACCCTTACTCTAGTCCAGTAGAGAGTTTGGGGCAGGACTGAAACATGGGGCTGTGGAGGCCAGCCCAGTCCTGTAGGTGGTCAGGAGGCCAAAGCTGCTGGGATAGCCTGGCATTGGGGTGGGCTGTCCTAGTGCTGGAGTGAGACTGGAGACTGAGTCTGCATGTGCGGCCTGAATTCTGGAGTCATGGGGCCAGCCAGGAGCTTGAATCTGTGGGGACCTATTTGGCAGTGGCAGATAGGCTGAATCTGTGGGTAGCAGCTCAGAGACTGTGGTTGTGAAAGCCTGCCTGGTGCAGACCCACTGTTGGCATCTAGGCTGGCCCAGCATTGGAGTCTGAGACAAAATCTGTTATTTACTCCCCTCTTCTTCCTCTATGCAGAGGGTATCTCTCTCTGCATTGTTCTGCCTGGAATAGGGAGGGTTGATGCAGGTATTGTGAAACTGCTCTTCCTACTCTTTACAATGCATATTTTCTTATTTCTGTGCTACACACAGTTGCTGTAATCACTCACCTGGTTTCTTTAGCTCCTGTGCAAATATGTTTGTGCATGGATACTTGTTCAAATTGATGTTTCTGAGAGGGGACAAGTATGGGAAAGTCTTATTCTACGATCTTGCTGATGTCACTCTAAGCCAAAAACCTGCACGATTGTTTTCCAATGCTTAGTTCATGGAATGTATTTTTATTTACTTAAAATTTTAATTTCAGTCAACAATATTTTATGCTTTTAGTATGTAAGTCTTTCTTTTTTGTTAGATGTATTCTTACTCATTTTATTTTCTCAGTCTTGCAAATTGGATTCTTTTCTTCAGTTTATTAAGGATTGTTCATGGCTTGTATATGAGAGTTAAGACAGACTAGAGAGAGCTGAGCCTCCAGGTGTTGGAGTAGACAATTAAAACAACAGGCCAAAATGAAAGTAACACTTAGGCCTTTAATCACTTTGTGTGATACTATAAGCAAGAGGCCAAGAAGAAGTAAGTGCTGGCCTGCCCAATTTTCATTTTCTCCGATGAAATAACATCAGTTGAGGATCAAATGGATCAGTACAGATGTGGGGAATAATCTCATTGTTGAGGGAGCTAGGGCTAAGATGCAAATGTGAGTGAGCATTTTAGTGTACAATTAAAGGACAGGCTTAAGCAGCTAATGGGATGGGACAAAATAACTTCAGCTTAGACTACATATCTCAGGTGAGGTCTGTGGTTTCAATGAAGTAATTCCCGAAAGAGCACTTCTCATTGTGCTGTGTTTGATCAGGCTGTCTACCTGCCTCATTCAATTGTAGACTCTTCTTTTATATTTATTGATAATTGACACTTTGACCTTTATAAGGGACCTTGAAAGCATCTTCCATCTCTTTCAATATATTTATAAAGACACAAATATATGGATGATTAAACAGTAATCAAACAGCAATGGATGGGAGGTTATGTAAACACATTTTGTTTCTTTAAAAGATTAGGAATTTTACTGACCAAAACCTAAACATAATGTATTTCTGATTATATAAAATTTTTTTGTAGAAAAATGGTTTAATCTTTGATTTTAGGGTGCCATCAACACCGATGACAGTACAGTTTTTGGAGGATAAGAGCCCAGGGTGGCCATTTAGGACAGAGTAACTGGCCCTCATATCAATTAAGATATTAATATTCTTACCTGTCATGTTAACAGTCAGTCAAGACTCCTTACTATGCCTTTTGTGGGAGTCACTAGGAACCTCTGGACCCTCCAGTCCTCAGTTATGGCTGCCAGTCCTCAGTTAGGGCCATTATGGCATAAAGTGTCCTCTTCTTCCTTCACAGCTCAGGGCAATCCCTTTTCCAATGACCCTCCTGCCTGCAGTGAGAACAGGGTTGGGTGGGCTGCCCTGACTGGGGTAGTTCTTGCTCTAATGTCCTGGCTTCCCACACTTAAAGTAGCAGCCATTAGCTGCAGGTTTGCTATTAGGCTTTTTTGATCTGTGGGTGAAGCATCCCCCTGGGTGACCCTGAGGTTGCAGGGCGCTGCTTACAGAGACTGCTATCATTTGGCTTGTTGTCTATCCCGTCATTTGCCATGCTGGGTTCTTTCAGCCTCTTCAGCCCTATCCCTATTATTGAATACCCTGAAAGCCACATCAAACATTTGATCAATAGGTCTTTGGAAATGTAGTTTTCATTTCTTGTGATGTCTTTGATTTTTCAGTATCGAGTGATACTAGCCTCATAGAATAAGTTGAGAAATGTTCCATTTTCTTCTATTTTGAGAGATTTTTATGAAGAAATAGTATTATTCTTTTAAAATTAAGTATAATTTGCCACTACAGCAATGTGATTGATGGCCTCATTTGGTGTAAGTTTTAAACTTACTAATTCAACTTCTTCACTTATTGCAAGTCTACTCAGATTATCTATTTAGTTTTGAGTGAGTTGGGTTGGACAAGCTTGGCCTAGATCTTGTGGGGAGAAGTGGAGACCCTGAAGACACCTTTTCTCCACTCTGACTCAGTATTTAGTATGTTTCTTCTCCCCTTCTCTCTCCCTCTTCTCTCCTCTTTTGTATTCCCAGGCCCATAAAATATTAGGACCTTTTGCTTGGGGATCCTTCAGCAGTGAATGATCCCTACTTCTGTATCGATCCACCTGAGCTTTGCCCAGTGCAGTTCCACAGGGACAAATGAAATAGTGTGGGAGTTGGAACTTACTCTAGTTCAACCTCTTGCTTATTCTATCATGGTAAATGATTAAACACTTGCCTGTTGCTTTTATTTTGGCTGGTTGCTTAGCTTAGTTGGTCAGATACTTGGAAACTCAGCTGTCTTAAGCTCAGCTTCGTGACAGAAATACAATTGATATTTCAATATAAAACTTTTATTCTGCAACGTTGTTGAATTTATTTGTTTGAGCTGATTTTTAAAGTATTTCTTAGAATTTTCTATTCACAAGATCATTTCACCTTATGTCTTTTGAATCTGGATGCCTTTTATTTCTTTTTCTTGTTTAATTGCTCTGGCTAGAACTTCCAGTCTAATACTGAACAGAAGCAGCAACAAAAGACTTCCTTGATCATGTTTCTTATGGGGAAAGCATCCCAGTCTTTAACAATTAATTGTAATTTTAGTTGTGGTTTTCTTATCTACCCTTTATGAGTTTGAAGAAGTTCCCTTATATTTCTAGTCTGGTGTGTGTGTGTGTGTGTGTGTGTCAGGAAAGGATTTTGGAATTGTCAAATGCCTTTAGTATGTATAATTAGATGTGTTTTCTTTTCTTTATCTTATTAACATGGTCTATTACATTGAGTTTTGATGTTTAAACAACCTTGCATTCTTTGAAGAAACCTCACTTGGTAATTATGTTTGCTGCATTTGGTTTGCTGGTATTTGTTGAAGAATTTTGCATCTATATTCATAGAGAAATTGGTCTACAGTTTTCATTTCCTGTGATGCCTTTGATTTTTTTTGATATCAAGTGATACTGGCCTCATAGAATAAAATGGGAAAAGTTTCATTTTCTTCTATTTTTGAGAGATTTTTATGAAGAAATAGTAGTAATTATTCTTTTAAAAATTAAATAGTATTTGCTACTACAGCAATGTGATTGGCAACTTTATTTGGTGTTAGTTTTAAAATTACTAATTCAACTTCTTTACTTACTAGAAGTGTATTCAGATTATCTATTTATTTTTGAGTGAGTCGGTATATTGTGACTTCCTTGGAATTCTTCCTTTTATGTAAGTTTCTAACTGTTCACATAGAGTTGTTCACAGTGTTCTTTGATAATCCTTTCTGTATCTGTAAGATTGCTAATGATGCTTTCTATATCCCTAATTTTAGTAATTTGAGTCTTTCACTGTTTTGTTGGTAAATGCAGCTACAGATTGTCAATTTTGTTAATCTTTTCAAAGAAACACTTTTGTTTTCACTGATTTTACTTATTCTTTTTCATTACTCTATTTTATTTGTATACACTTTAATCTATATTTGTTTATGCTTGCTTTGGGTTTTGTTTGCTTTTCTTTCAAAATCAGAGATTTGCAATAAAATGCTGAGAAAATGATGAAAATTCCAAAGGAAAATAGCTTTTCCATCTCTTCCACTCTCCAAATAGAAGTGACTCTCAACACTAAAATTTAATCCAGAAACTGGGTTCATACTCCATAGAGTTTTCAGTGGGAAAGGTAGTGTAAAATATAATATGCTGTTTTTTTCACTGTAATCTTGTCATTTTCAGAGCTAGAATTAGAAAAATTACCATATTTATATCAAACATCTAACTGAAAAAAATTTCTCAGTTTTTGCTTCAGCAAACCACTTGTTTAAAAGCAAAGCCCTATACAGCTAACACTCTGTCCACTCCTTACACAGACCGTGTCCTCTGCAGTGCTCTGTGGAGGGCGCCCTTCACCAGAGCATTCCTCAGGCTGTAGATCAGGGGGTTCAGCATTGGGTTAAAGACACTGTGAAACAGGGACAGCATTTTCTCCTGCTCCTCTCGTTGATTAGAGTCTGGGACTATGTAGACCACCATGGCTATGCCAAAGAAGAGTCCAACCACACACAGATGGGAGGAGCAGGTGGAGAAGGCCTTTATGCGGCCCTCCTTTGCTTGGATCTTTAGGATGGCCCTGAGGATGTGCATGTAGGAGACAAGCATCAAACAAAGAGGCCCAACTAAGACAAACACACAGGTAGCAAATATGACCACTTGGTTAACCCAGGTGTCAGCACAGGCCAGCTTGAGGACAGACAGAATTTCACAGAAGAGGTGGTTCACATCCCGGGGCCCACAGAACGGCAACCTTAGAAGGAGAATTGCATGTACCAGGGACAGGGCAAACCCACATGACCAGGATGTGAGAGCCAGGATCGTGCATACTCTCCAGCTCATTATGACAGTGTACTGGAGAGGGTGGCAAATGGCCACATACCTATCATAGGACATCACCACCAAAATCAGACACTCTGTAGCAGCAAAAGCAAGATACAAATAGGTCTGCAGTATGCATGGAACAAACGAGATCGTTCTTTTCTTGCTCATCAGGTTTGCCAACATCTTGGGAACATTGTTGGAAGCATAGGACATGTCAATGACGGCCAGGTGTGAGAGGAAGAAGTACATGGGGGTGTGCAGACTGTGGTCCAGACAGATGAGTCCCAAGATCATGCCATTCGCCAGCAGGCTGAAGATGTATAACAGGGAGAAGATCCAAAAGAGGAGCACTTCCATCTCGGCACTGAGCTGAAATCCCACCAGGATGAATTCTGTGACCCATGATTGGTTGACTCCCATTCCTTAATGGAAGTCTGTCAAGGACTGAAGTGTGATAGAAAGGTCAGAAAATTTGAGTTTTTATCTGAAATTGAGCTAAGATAAAGGCTAATGCTTATTCCTATTAGATAAGCCCCTTCAAGTTCCCAAGATTTGTTACCTCTGTTTTCAGCATTTAATTATGAAATAAATTTAAACTTACAAACAGTGTCACAAATTTTGCAAAGAACTCCCACTTAATTTCATGCAGATTCAGCAAACGTTAACATTTGTTATTTGTCGTATTCTCTTTCTCTATGTAATTTTTATTTTTTGAACCAGTTGAAATTAAAGTGTAGACATAATACCCATTTAATTATAAATTTCTGATTTTTTAGTAAGAAAAAACTAATTTCCACTAGCTTGACCATAATATAAGTATTAAAATCAGAAAATTTAATATTGACATTGACATGTTTAATGTTGATATTGATATTGAAATGTTTCTTTTCTCTAATATACAATATTCTCCCTCCAACCACACGAGTCTGAGACCTAATCCAAGATTATGCATTATATCTAAAGTCATCTGTCTTTAGTCTCCTGTACCTATAATATTTACTCAGCCTTTTTGTGCCTTTCTGAACACTGATGTTTTGAAGAGTTCTTTAGCATAATGTCCAACAAATTGAGAGTGTACAATATTCCTCAATGTTTTTGTTCAAATTATTCACTTTCTGCAGGAAAAATAGTATTCTCCTCTGTGCATTCTGAGCAAGTATATGATATTAATTTGTCCTATTATTGGGGTGAAGCTAACTTGGATCACTTGGTGAAGATGGTGCTTCCCGGATATCTCCATTATGTGACTATTTTTTTTCCCTAATTAGTTTCTGGAGTGCCCATTAAAATTATTACATATGTAGCTTGTTCCTCATAATGTCACTTCACTACTTCCTTTCAGTCACTAGTTTTAGCATCCATTGATTATCTTGCCTAACTCAGTTATTAATAATGATTCAAAATGTGTTGTTCTGACTCTATAATTGTTTTTACATTTATTAGTTGGCAACTTTAGTATAAAAAATGCTTCATTCACTTACCTATCTATTATCTATCTGCTCTCTATCTGTTATCTATCATCTGTTATCTATCTGCTATCTATCATCTATCTATCCATCAGTATAGACTCATTGATATTTTTTATTCAGTGGGTTGTACTTCATTGTTGTCATTTTTTGGTGCTTAATTTTCCTATATCTGGGCCTTCTAAGCTTGCTCCTCTGTCTTTTTAATGTGTTCCCATAATATTTGAGCAGTTATTTCCTTCTGATATGACCAGATGTTTCAAGCTCCCTTTGTATACTCCCCACTTCAATCACAAGACAGCCATTTTCTCCAAAAGTTATAATCACTTTTAATAAAGAATTATATTTATAAGCCGATATTTATATTTATCTGGTTTTATTGGATTTTTAATAATTTATATTTTTATCATGATAATTTGTATTTTATCATGATTTTTATTACGAGGATAGCATGAATTTCTGGTCTTCTACATTAAAAGCAAGATCATATGATTTGAGAAAGCATACAAATTATTACAGGGGATAATACATTCTCAAGATTCTTCTGAAAATAATATAACTTAACTGACTTCCTTTATGGTGTTAGCATTGAAGAAAATGGTTTTGATATTTATTATTTTATTTTTGGTGAAAAATACGTGTTTGTACTTCTACTACCTTATTAGCCATCAGGTTTTATATTATTTTCCTGCTTTTATTCTTATTTAGAAATTATAGAATCTTGAATATTTTAGATTTTGTGTGATCCCTTGTGTGAACAATGTGATATTTACTTTGTATGAGATTTTGTCTTCAAGTTTTAAAAACCTAGAAAAACATGAAACTCTAGTTAAAGGACTAAAGAGATGACATCTTGAAACATACAAACAAAAGTGATCATTTTAAATAATTGCGCAGTTATACTTTTCTACTGTTTATCTATTTCATATATATCATTGTTATAAAAATTATATGAAAAATGCTGCTTGTTTAACTAGCACTATCATATATCATGAACCATTTCCCATGTCAAAATATTTCTCTGAAACATAGTTTGAACAGCTATTATTCAATACAAATATTCTAATTGACTTAATGTATTATCTCATCATTAGATTGTGTGCTATATAATGCTTCAGTAATTAAATTATATATGTATATGTTTGTATTTGTTGTCTTTTTTCATGAAAATTTTAATAGTAAATTCTGAGACTTAGAAGTGCTCAGTCAAGTCAATCAATTTATGTATGTATATGTCTCTCTCTACTCATCTAAAAATCAAACAAGCAAAAATCCCAAATATATTAAGGTGTATCACTGTAAGATGCCTCCTAGTGGAAGAGGATGTCTAGTTTATCAATCATGATGCTATAATCTCAAATTAACCTTCTGTTGCTCCCCAGGTTCCATATGGTCCCATGTGAAAGAACCATCTTAACATTGCACTTCAGATTTCCCACCTAGACATCTTTCTACATATATTATTAAGGACAAAAAAATACAGATTTCTCATGTTTTATCTAATCTAGTGTTTCCTTCTCAATTTCAGTTTCTGCCTTGAGGGAAAGTCCTGCTTCATAGGTGAATGACATTGAGAATGAGTTAACACTTCATATACATTAAATAAAAGATAATATCTTTACTCACACAGAAATTACAAGTTAAAAATAATTTAAAATAATCAATAACATAGCACTTAAAATGTTGTATAAATATAATTTCATTTTATCACACATGGCTAATGGCAAGGTTTCTATAAAGCAGACACATTCCCAGATAGTTATAAGTTAAATCTCTTTCTATGATGGATATATTTTCAGGTTATACTTATTACTGACTTTATTTCTTAGTGCATAAGAATGTAAGATGGATTCAGTAATAAAATTTTGAGAATTTTGACTATCCGTTTGGAGGATTTGAGGCATAGGTAAATGTAAATTCTCAGGCAGGACTATATTTAAGTTGGAAAAGTCACATGAATCTTTCAAAAATACTAATGTCATCACTATGCTTATCCACTAGCCTCATTGTATAAATGTGAAGGGGAATTGTAGTGGAATCATAGCCTCTTCTTGGAAGGATTTTCTTGCATGTTTACAACCAGTTACTATAAAAAGAAAGGAAGCAGCCTGCTTGAACTTGTCTAGGCCCCACTGAAAGAAAGCCTACCTGATAGATGGCCTAAAAAGAGAGTCTTTTCTATTCTAGCAAATTACAGTAGAGGCACAAGGGTAGGCTCTTTCGTCACCTATTAAAGGTATAGGCTTGGTCAATCATTACAGTTAAAAGAGTTATGTCCTCACTATGACAATATAGACAATTCTCAAGGTTAAATCAAAGATGAAGGGGCAAGGATACCAAATGTCATTTATTTGAATGGAGATATGCCTTCACCAGATAATGAATGGTAATATATCTTATACTTCTTCATCTCTTATAATAACTAGTATACTTGTAGATAAAAGTAGATACTCAGAAAATGTTTGTTACATAGATGAATGACTTTTTAGTTATAGATTTAATTATTTATGTATATGTATATTAAATATACTCTATAACTATACCTATATAATATATAGGATATATATATAGTAAATGTATATAATATATATTTTTGTCTATTGGCCAGGACATGATTTATACTTTTTAAAAAAAGTATAATACTTAGATGAATGACATTTTTACTTAGTTATAGATTTATTCATGTATATGTATATTAAATATACCCTATATACTATACACATATAACATATAGAATATATATAGTAAATGTATATAATATATATTTTTATTGGGCAGAACATGATTTATACTTTTTTTAAAAGGTATAAAAATAATTTATACCTTTTAAAAAAACATTACAGTTACAATTTGATTATTTGAAAGGTCAAAATAATTAAAAACAGTATTTGCAAAGGATACATTCAAATTAGCATAATGGTAGGGACTATATTGTGTCTGTAGATAAAATGGCCCCACTTAAATGTACTGTACGTGTAGTGGATTGGATGGTGACCCCCAAAAGATAGATCCCTATCCTAATCCTCAGCACCTGTGAATATTGCCTTATTTTGAAAGAGGGTCTTTGCAGGTGTGATTAAGAATCTTAAGATAATCCTGAATTTTATGGATGAGCCCTAATTCCAATGACAACATTTCTTATGCAACAAAGGCAGGAGATTTGAAACAAACTGCTGAAGGCACACAGAGGCAAGGTGATGCAAAGACGGAGCAGACAGAGATGTGGCCAGACACTGAGGAATGCTGATAATCCCCAGATGCTGGAAGAGGGATGAAACATGTTCTCCTTTAGGATTCCCAAAGGGAGCTAAATTTTACTAGATTCCAGATCTGTGAAGGAATAAATTTCTATTGTTTTATTCAGCCACATTTGTGGTAATTTGTTACACAAGCTGTAAAAAACAAATATAGTATCATATACCTGCTTTGAATTAATCCTTGAGGACAATTTAGAGTAATGGATTTTTGAAGCAAGTACTTCATATGGAGGTAAAATAACCTGAGAGGTAGGCTTGAAGATACACGTCAGCATTGCGAACTCTTGCAAACTAAGCCTAAGAGGGATCAGTCACATGGGCAGTGTTTCTTTGAGATCAATAACTCAATAAAACAGAAAGGCAAAATCACAAATTCTTAAATTTCTGTAAATACATTGTATTTGAAGAGGGTTCTATATAAATATGCATTAAATTATTTTGTTGCAATAAGATATATTCCTATAGTACGCCAAGTGCCGATAGTAACATCATATTGCAAAATCTTTATTAAACAGAGTTGGACATAATACTCATGTCTGAAATATATTTAATTTCTGAATATAAAGGATAACAATATTATTGAAGATAATTCAATCTATTGTTACCCAGTAGGAACATTTGTTTCTTGATATTTTGGTCTGGTTACTTTTTCCGGATTATAAGTCTTTTTATTGTCATTACCCTTATCATTTGCTGTTGAAAAACAGACAAAATTAAAAAAAATAAAATTGCAGGCAGATTAACATCTTTAAGTGGCTAACACCCTGGAATGGAGAACAAAATATCACAGTGACGATGCCTAAAATTTCACCTTCCCAACAGAGTAAATAAAACAATAGCAGATCACAAAACAAAGGTTTTCATGATCGGTATGAGCTACTTTCCACCCAGGCAGTCCTGCAACCCAGAATGTTTCTTCAGCTAGAGTGCTTTATTCTATGTCTCCAACTCTTAGTAGTAGTGATAGCCTGGGATGGTTCCTCCAAAGATATAATTCTATGACAGACTTACCTTTTAAACCCTTTCAGATAGAAAAAGATGTAATGTAACTGTTGATAGATTTTTCTTTTCCATTGAGAAAGGTTTTCCTGGCCATGTATATCTTTATTTAGGCTGGCTAATGTATAAAGTCCTTGCATTAATTTGGCTACTTCAGAGCCTTATTCAGAGACTAGATACAAAGCCCCTCCTTCTCTGAGCCCCTTCTCACTGAGACAATGGGGCTAGCTCTGACCTCCACCATCAAGGGACATTGGGAGGTGATGGTGAGAGAGATGCTGGGGGAGCCTTGGGACCCCTGTTCACAGCAGAGCAGGAAGACGTTCCCTGGGAGGAGGAGAGGGACATTGGTGTGTATTCCAACTACCTGCAATCTACACTTTGATTCAGGAGGGAAAGTCACCCAGGGATGTTGTTCTTCCAGCATAGCCATGGTGATTTCTGCAGCCATCCAGCTCTATTCAACTACCTATACTGGAAACCACCTCCCAGCAGAAATGAGTACCTTCTATATAAGGAGATGTTAGCACTGGACTTTCCCTCAGGAAAATATTTTGACCTAGAATAAACCCTACAGAGATGAGACACATACCGCTAAAATGAATATAGACTCCTGCTCCCTCTGGAAGCCTTCATAGGATTAAATCCCAGATACAGACAGATTCACTGGACTCACTGAAGTTTCTTTAGCTAACGCCAGGAGCATAACTTTTATTTTAGAATCAGATGAATAAAAACGTTCTTGAGTTTCTATTGAGAATTAAATTCCCAGGACGATAATAATATATACTTATTTGTCTTCTCTCTAAGGGGTATAGGGAAGATCTCTGGATCTTCTCTCTGGAGGAGAACAAAGATTTTCTGATCGTCCTCACAGGAAAATTATCTGGACCAGGCAGGGCAGGTGATGGCATCACACTATTTCTGCACAAGCTTTCACAGATCTCAAGGGTCATAAACGTGAGGCAGACATCACAAATTACAATATCCAAACTCTTAAAATTATTATGGTTTTATTACTTTATACTTCCCTACAATCTCCATGAAGGTATAAAAGAGCCCGTGACTTTCAGATAGTTGAGAGGTGGTTTTCATGGAACCTGGTATGGGGACTCGGAGAAGGAACATCTCTCAATGCCAAGGTAAATTTCTATTTCCTGTAGGAAGTGATAGATACAAATGAAAAAGGATTAAAATAGCCATAAGTATCAATTATTGAGCCCTTTTTATGTTTCAGAAAAAGTGACAAATGCTTTATATGGACTATATATTTTAATCTGATCATTATCCTCATTTTACAGATATGAAGACTGACATTTTGATATGCTGCCTGCTAGTCTTTAAGTGTGGTCGAGGGACTCTGAGAATTTCTGACAAGCTTTCAAAGAGCCTGTGGGATAAAAACTATTTTCACAATAGTATTTACAGAGTTTTAATATTTTTTTTACCCTCATTCTCTCATGAGTGCACACTGAATTTTTTCAGAGGCTAGCTGACATGTGATATGGCAACAGATAGAATGAAGGAAACGTAAAATGCAGCTTTCTATTAAGCTGAATATTTTAAGAATTGCAAAAATGTAAAATAAAGTTACTTTTTATAAAATATTTATAAGAATACCTTATGAAGAATATCATATTAACCTATATTGGAAGCCATTTAAATTAATTAAAAGTAAATAATAAATTTGTCAGTTTTGATTTCTATTATAACATCAACAAATATACTTACATAAATGAAATATCTTCAGATCCTCGGTTATTTTTAAAAATTTAAAGGTGTTCTGAGACCAAAGAGGTAGAGAATTATTGCGCTAAATTATAGATCACAATCGAGCAAGGTCTAGAGCTGCAAACAAATGGTCTTTATTTAATACCAAAAGCGTATTCACTATTCATATTCTATTGCAGTTGCAACAAATTAACAAAAACATAATGGCTTAAAACAACACATATCTATTATCTCACCGTTTCCATTGGTCAGAAGTCCTGGTGGTCAGCTGGATTCTCTCTAAAACAAAATCAAGATTTTCGCTTGGTCTGCAATTCTCATCTGAGACTTGAGATCCTCTTTCAAGTTTAATGATTGTTGGAAAAATTAGATTCCTTGTGATTGCAGGGCTGAAATCTCTGTCCATTTGTCGTTGCTGTTTTCTGTCCTCTGGGATGGCCTGAGATGCCTGCAGCCACTCTGGTGCCTACATGCGACCACCTCCGTGTTTAAATCAGCAATGGTTTGTTGAGTGCTTCACACACCTCAAATCTCTCTGACTTCCTCCTCTGTTACTAGGTGAAAAAAATTCCCAGCCTTTAGAAGACTCACCTGATTGTTACCATGGTAACTTTCACATTATAAGATCCATTGATCTGCAAAGCCCCTTCACAGCAGAACCTAGATTAGTGTTTGATTAAATAACAAAAGTCTAAGGGGGGCCATTTAGAGAATTCTGCCTATCCCATAAAGCCATTTCATCTTAACCACTGAGCAGTGTTTTCATTTTTTAGATCCTATATTTTTTCCTTGAACACATGCTGTTCTATCAACGCTATCTTTATTATAGGCCTTAAGCTATCGCTTCAGATTTCCCACCCAAAATAACATGGCCCTGAATCCAAATTCCAAAAGGAAAAATTTCCATTTCTGTGTCTTACTCTAAGTGGTATGATTAGAATATTTTAAAGTTTTATGTGAGTTTATATAAATTTAACTGAGTTAACCCTTTCTTGTACAGTTCACTCACCAGGCACTTGGCTTAGGCTCTCTTACCAGAATGATCATACTTTTCAGAGTATCTATATTTAGAAAAGCATTTATATAACAGATACAGCAATAGTGTCAGCATAAATGCACCTAATATATGTGTCAGTGTGGGGTAGGGATAGACCTAAGAAAACAGCTAATCCATCCTATAGAGTCGTGACATACGCACACATTTTCATGCTTTCGCACTAATCTGATTACCGGCTTCCCCCCTTCATTTGCACCCTGTGATAACCTTATACAGAACAATTTAGCGTAGATATTAGCTGATGGTTAGTTAAATTGAGTTCTTCCACGAGGCCGTCCTTTTCCATTGGTATTGCATTCTGAGGAAGTTTTAACCTGATTTTGCAATATATTTCATCATCAGTTTCAATATTAACATATGAGTTATTTACATAAAACAGTTGAATATTACCAGCAATGCCAATGTTATGCCATACTGCAGTGTGATCATGGTATAAGCAGTTTCATTCCAGAATAAATCAGTAAGAATTAGAGAAGTATTTCCTATCCCTTTCTAACAGATGTGGCCCATGCTTGTACACCAGATTATTATTGACAAGTATCATTACAATTAGCCATGATTTGGTTATTTCTGGGTTCCAGCTCTGTTGGGGACAAATTCAGTCACCCTATCTAGGTTTAAAGGCTTTTCACTAAAACTAGTTTCTACTGTGTGCTGCCGTATAGCGGGGCCCACCTCTGTCCTCAGGTGAGGGCATGGTGTTTTCAGAATAGTTCCCAGAACTCCTAATTGTACTACAGGTTATATCTTATTCAGATCTACTCTTGGGATGAAGGCAGTCATAGTCCATCAGTGAAAATTATCAGTGCCCCAGAGAACTTTGATAAGTTATAAGGTCTACAAGGTTCCCTTCAGCGATCCCCTTGTGCCTATTCAAGTAGAATGGAAGGCCGTTGCCCCAGGGCTGCTTTTGCTTCTGTCTGCATCACAACAGCCAACAAGGACAGTGCACAGTGGCTCACGCCTCTAATCCCTGCACTTTGGGAGGCTGAGGCAGGTGGATCAATTTAGTTCAGGAGTTCGAGACTAGCCTGGGCAACATGGCGAAACCCCGTCTCCACTAAAAATATAAAAATTAGCTGAGTGTGGTGGTGCTTGCCTGTAGTCTCATCTGCTCAGGAGGCTGAGGCAGGAGAATTACTTGAACCTGTGAGGCGGAGGTTGCAGAGAGCCAACTTCACGCCATTGTTGTCCAGCCTTGATGGGTGACAGAGCAACCCTGTCTCAACAAACAAACACACAAGCAACCAAACCAAACCAAACCAAAGCCAACCAACCAACCAACAAACAAACAAACAAAAAAAACAGCCAATAAGTCCTGATGGGTCAGGGCACAAACCCCTCCTCTAACACTGAGTCCTAGCTGTATCCTGCGTTATTTGCTGAGTCTGCATGACCCATGCCACCTAAACTTCATTACGTTTCTATATTGAGTTCACTCCTTTGCCTTCCTCATGGAAGAGAACTCCCTCTTTTTTGTTTATTCTAGTTAACATTTCTTCCCCTCTTAAAGTGAATTCAGCTTGTCCCAGGATGCCTAGGTAGGCATCTATTTCCCCTAAAAGCTTTTTGCGTCTTGTGGGACAGTCACCATTCTTTTTGTTGTCAAATCAAATGTCACAGAGAATTCTATCGGTGAAATATTTTGTCATAAGGGATAGTAGACACTGAGAGGAAATCCGTATGCTGTTGTGTGAGGGCTATAAAGGGCAAGTTGATTTTAAAATTGGCTGAGGAGCACCAAGAAAAAAAAATGGAAACAATAATACATTAGTATACAACACTTTAAATTTCAGGAATAAAAAGGAAGCAAGATAGGTTAATACTTTCTGATATTAGTGAAAGTAACATAACTTGTCCTCTGAATATCAGAGGACAGCTTTAGAAATGTTCTGTTTATGTTCAGCTTTAGAAGTCCCTGCCCTATCAGTCTAGTGATTCCTTTCTTTACATAGTAAAGATTTCTACAGTATAAGAGCTCCAGGCCCGGCTCGGTGGCTCACGCTTGTAATCCCAGCACTTTGGGAGGATGAGGCAGGCAGATCACGAGGTCAGGAGATGCAGACCATCTCGGCCAACATGGTGAAACCCTGTCTCTAGTAAAAATACAAAAATTAGCTGGGTATGGTGGCGGGCACCTGTAATCCCAGCTATTCGGGAGGCTGAGGCAGGAGAATCACTTGAACCTGGGAGGCAGAGGTTGCAGTGAGCCCAGATTGTGCCACTGCACTCCAGCCAGGTGACAGAGCAAGACTCCATCTCAAAAAACTCTAACATATCCTGAGGTTTTGATATCAGTAATTTTTCCTTCTATGTTCTCTTCCAGGCAAAATTATTATCAGCTATCAGCTTAGGGTTAAGAATTACATTTCGGGGTATTCCAGGCTAAGATGAGAATGGCTGTCTCAAAATATAATTAAAACTAGGACTTTTTCAATATCAAGATATAAGATGCTTTTAATAAAATGGTTGCTAAATATAAAACAATTAAAAATCTAAGATCTTGTTAAATTCACTCTTAAAAATTAATCTGTACAAGATATCTCCGTGCTTGTTTTTACTGGACTGCTGTGCTCCAATTAGAATATTGAGTTGCAAGCTTTTATCCTAAGATCTCAGGCTCAAATTAGTGATGGAGTATGAGGAGCCTGCTCTTAATTCCTGTGTGACGGAGAAACCATGAATATTTACAGTCCACTGGCTATTGAGTCATGGCATATTTTAGAAAGCGTCAAAGGAGGAAAAGCCTCACTCTCAAGTAAGTACAAAGTGATCACAGGGATTTGACCACAAGATATGTCTAATCACATGCTCCCTGAGGCCCCACCCAGTGAGGGTCTCTAAAGTGGGATCAGCTGGAACTACACTAGTTTTGAGATCTAGAACAAGGGTTCACAAACTACTGTCCCTGGGCACCATTCCAGCAGCCACCTGTTTTTACAAATAAAGTTTTATTGGAACGCAGGCACACCCATTTGTTTACACATTGTCTATGGCTGCTTTTGCCAGAGTTGAATTGTTTTGACACAGAAGATGGCCCTCAAAGCCTTAAGCATTAACCTGTGTATCTTCACAGGAAGAGTCACTAATTATTGATCTTGAGGATGTGTACTATGCTCCTGTTAACTCAATCTGACTTGGCTACTATTGGCACAAACTCTGCTAGTATCGACCATTTCCAATATTAGAAATAGATTTCCAATAACCTCAATGATAAATAAGCCATTAAAAATTTCAGACATTTTAGTGGGTATATAATCGTATCTCACGGTGGTTTTAATTTACAATTCCTTGCTTACTAATGGTGGAAAGCAGCATTTGTATGTTTATCAGCCCCTTGTATTTTCTGTAAGAGTATCTGTTCATATGTTCTGCTAATTTTATAAAATTTGGTTGTTTATATTTTTGATTATTGATTTAAAGGAGTTCTTTCTATGTACTGTATAAACAATAGTTCCATTTCTGGGTACATGTGCTTTCCATAGGATCACTTGGTTTGTGGCTTGCATTTCTTCTTTCTTAACGGTGACTTTGATGAGCACAATGATTAATGTGAAGAGGTCCTATATTTACCAAACTTAAAAATTTTACATCTAGGGATTTTTGTGTCTTCTTTATGCATTTATGCCTATCCAGGATTATAAATGCATTGACCTATCTTTTCTAAAAGATTTGTGTCTTCAGTTTATATGTATAGGTCTACAGTATTCCATTTTAAGGTCACATTTATTCTAGCAGAAGACAAAAAAAAAAAGCCAACTTCCATATTTTGCAGGGAGCAAGGCTCCCTCCCCATGGTTCACTTTGAGATGTCTCAAGTCAGCCTCTCCTTCCTCAGTGCCCTCCTCAGGGCGCCCTTGACCTCTGCATTCCTTAGGCTATATATCAGGGGGTTCAGCATTGGGTTGAAAAGGCTGTAAAACAGGGAAAGGACCTTCTGCTGCTCATCAGGATGGCGGGATTTGGGGGCCATGTACATGACAATGGCGCTGCCAAAGAAGATTCCCACCACGCAGAGGTGGGAGGAGCAGGTGGAGAAGGCCTTTCTGTGGCCTTCCCCGGAGTGGATCCTCAAGATGGCCGCCAGCATGCGCGAGTAGGAGACCAGCACCAGGCAGAGCGGCCCCACAAGGATGAACACGCAGGCTGCAAAGATGACCACCTGGTTGAGCCAGGTGTCAGCACAGGCCAACTTGAGGACAGACAGGATTTCACAGAAGAAGTGGTTGATTTCATGGGGCCCACAGAAGGGCAGCCTCAGGATGAGAACTAAATGGACCAGAGCCAGGAGGAAGCTGAACACCCAGGAAGCCACAGCCAGGACAGTGCACACTCTCCAGCTCATGAGGACATTGTAACGTAAGGGGTGGCAGATGGCCGCATAGCGATCATAGGACATCACCACCAAAATCAGACACTCTATGTGAGCAAAAGCCAAATAGAAGAATGTCTGCATTATACATGGCAAAAAGGAGATGGTTCTTTTCTGGTTCATAAGATTTGTCAGCATCTTGGGGACATTGTTGGAAGCATAGGATATGTCAACAATGGCCAGGTGTGAGAGGAAGAAGTACATGGGTGTGTGAAGCTTACAGTCCAGGCAGATAATCCCAAAGATGACCCCATTCTCCAGCAGGGTAAGTGTATAGAAGACAGAGAAAAGTCCACAGAGGAGAATCTCCAGTGCTGGACCAACCTGGAATCCCAGCAAGGTGATGTCTGTGATCCATGTCTTGTTGCCTTCCATGCTCTTGTGGCAGAGAAAGACAAGTCCTCATCTAGGACAGGAAGGTCAGAGCTGTGGGCCAGTCAAAGATGCACAGAGGGGGCACTTAGAAATTATAACTTGGAATGGATTTTCTAGAATTTATTCTCAGATATGTTGCCAAAACTAACCAGGTGTGCTCATAAAAATGAGAAAAAAATCGCATTCTATCAGTGGAATAATAAGAATACATACATGTATATGTGTACATATATTTGTGTGTATATGTGTATATATATTTGTGTGTGTATGTGTACACGTATATAACATTTAATAAAATATAACAAAACAGGATCTATTATACCCTACATAAGAGGATATACATGCACACATGTGTTATTTTGAAGAACTCAAGTATCCTTGCTTCCCTTTCAGTGTGAAATATTGATCTTTACGTAGTTTGAGAAGAGAGGACCTTGACAAATGTTGCATTATGAGGTGGTTTCGCTCGCTCATCCTGCTTGCCTTCTCAGTCTGAGATGTGCAGGGACTGGGACCCTCTGTTTGCCACGGGCTTGCTCACTGCCCTCACCTCCTCACAGGCTTTTCTACCCACTTATTTCAGATTTGAAATCCCTTCTAAATAACTTTCAATTTTGTAGTTTCTTTAAAACTTTCTGAGATAAGATGCTCCTTTTCAGAAGCTGGCCAGTACTCCCTAGCAGCAACTTTAGGTGGCTCTTTTGCATATCTGGTGTTTGTAGTTTTATTTTGAGAGTTTTCCTTACTTCTTCATCAGCATCTGTTATTGTAAATTAGGCATGAGTGAAATAATTCTTGGCTACATACAATGAATACATGTATATATCTTTAAAATAACTAAGCATGGTGACATATCTGAGGTCTTTTAAATAAGAAATTCAAAAGAAAAACCAATTTACATTAAGTGGTTACTTTTAAAGATGATCGCTGTATCATAATTGTATTTTCTTGGACTCTCCCTTTCTCGATTATAACTTAAAATGTTGACATCTCTGAGAGCTTATCTTACTTTCCAGTGTGACAGAGTCTTTTGTCATCAATAAATTCCCAGCTATGGCAACTTGGGTTGCTGTTGGTTCCCCTAACTGCATTCTTCTCCATCACCTGTGATCATGCCAGCAGCCCTGTTGCTGTTCAGATGGAATCTGAGCAGGTGATTGGGATGGGATCAGGTGCAGCCCCGGCTGGTGAGCTCTTTCTAAGGAGCTCTTTCTGGAGGGTTCTGAGTCTATCCAGCCAGCAGGGGGCGACCAAGGGCCATGAGAAGGACGGATGGCCTCATCAGGTGGAGAAACCATGTGACCTGGTGCTGTTCTGTTACACTTCACATTTATTCCAGAAACAGCCTGAGGACTATCTTTATTTTCAAATGAGGCTAAAGGTTCAAATCCAACAGGATACTTTTAAAAAACAATTTTGATGTCTTTTATTTTAGTAAATACGTAGATCCTCAAATTTATATATTGAAATAGGATTATATTGTACAGAGTATTTAAACATTACAATTTTCACTTAATATAATACTTTTCCTGTATTGAAATTATATTTGCTGGACATTATTTTAAAGGGGCACAATATTCTGTCACAATTTATTGAATTTCTTACTGTTGGAATTTTTGTTTGTATTTCTTATTTTTATTGGCATTGAGATACATTTCTCTTAAACTTAAGATTTGCCTATATTCATAATTATTTATTAGAACATATTCTAAAAGTGAAATTGCAGATGCTAAATATACAGACATTTCAAAGGTTTTATCCCTATTTTAGCTTCCATCTAGAAAATTTGACCAATTTCAATTCCCTCCCACAGTGTGTAAGAATCACGTCTCTTTGCCACATAGTCAGTACTAGGCATTACCAATTACAATCTCTGTTAATTTAATAAGCAAACAATATTATGTAACTTATATTTGTATTTCATAACGAATGATCCTTGAGTGCCTGATCTGTTTCAGCCACTGCTCCAAGCTTTAGAGACACAGCTGTGGATGATGTAAACACATTCTGAAAGGGAGGCAGATTATAAAGAAGAAATATTAAGGTGATGTGCTTCTCTTCCACACCTCACATTTATGTTTAGGGAAGGAAACCCCTATGCCCCTGGATAAAATTGTTTTAGAGTATACCCGCCTCTCTCTGTCCCCTAATTTATAGGATTTGTGAAACAGGAAAGAGAAACTGAGGATGACCTTTCTCTGTTCTCTGTTTCACCTGCATGCATTTCTATCCGCTTGGGATTAAGGTATTAGGAGCATGTTCAGTCCCACCTGGAGGTGGGGAAGGGGTGTTAGCTAACAGTTGTGATTTTAGTTTGGAGAGAAACTTTGTTGAAAATGTAAATCTGCTTTTCAACAGACCTTATTAATAAAATACCGTTTTGAATTACATCTGATTCTTTTATGTATTATTCAACTTATTTTTTCTGGACTTGGAACAGAGAGAGGGCATGATTCATTACCACTCTAAAAGACCAGGAGTAAACAAGTAAAGATAATTGCTGGCCATGAGAAGAACAATGAAGGAAGTAATCTAGGTAAAATAATAGAAAGTTACTTGATTTGAGGGGGGTCTCCTTTAGATGGGATGATTGGAAAAGGTCTCTCTTAAGAGGAGACAGGTGAGTGGAACCTAAACCATGAAGGCCACAGCCCTGCCCAGAGCCAAAAGAGGACAGTTCTCTATACAGGGAACAGTAATGCAACAGTAAACGCAAAGTCTCTGAACAAGACGCACTTGGTGAGTTCTGGAAAGAGAAAAAGAAACACAATGTACCTGAACCATAGTGAGCAAGAGATTGTACTTATTCTTTGTAACCTTGTTTATATTTTTAACAATCTGAAAGTGACATAAAAAATTCATGTTTAGCTGATAAATATACTTTTGACTTTATAATAATTGATTTACTTTTAGATTCATGGAAACAGAATACAGTTAAAAGATATGTACAGAACTTCCAATGAGCAGATATTTGAAATAGGAAACTGTTTAATTTTCTGCACAATATAATTTTAATGCCAGAATGGTAGTTGTCAATTTTTGGACACAGCAAATGTTGTGTTAATGTCCCAATGAATCCAGCTGAAAAGGAGAAGGCCTTTTATCCCTGAGACCTCCAAGGACATGGATATTTTGCATATTTTTAGTCCCTCCTGGCTCCCATCTGCGGTGTACACATCTGTGCTCCTACTGTTCCAAGGCCCAGTGACCTAGGTAGCAGGCATTTGGATGCTTTAGGAGTAAAAAAAAATCCAGTCATTACCAAATAAATACAATTGTTTGGTTAATCTAAATGCATAATTAAGCAAATCTGGGTTTATAGTTTTATTTGTAATTTTTGTAAAGTAAGGAATTTCAGGGGAAAAAACCCCAGCAGCCTAGAATAAACTATTTCTAGAGAGCAAGAATAAAGAAAGAAACAAACAGAATTCTTAGTGAAAGTGAAATTTAATCAGATGTGAACTATGTCCACACTATAAAACTCTGGTTATCAACTGTGCTTTTAACAGTTGTGTACAAGAGGCCACAAGGAGAAAAGTCTATAATGGTGGCTACCTACACCTTTAAATTATCAGTCAGTTCAATTGTGAAGTTAAGTAAACAAATATACAGTATAAGAGGAAAATAGTTTTTTTCCTTTTATTTATTGGCATACTTTTGTATTTTGGAGTTCACAGTTCAAGTAGTCAGATTTTTCTTTTAGAAAAAGCCTGTGGCAAGTTCGATAACGAATCAGATACCTGAAAGGAAGATTTATTTAGGCGTCCACTCCAGTTACATGTTACAGAACAATCTTCAGTGGATGGAATAAGGGAAAAAACTGCATGGATACATTTTTCTGTTCTTAAAGAGCAAAGCAAATTTAGCAGTGACAGAAAAAAATATGATCTCTGAATAAGAATGAAAGCAACAGGAGTAACAGTCTTGGCCAGAACACGATTCCAGTCTTGATTCGGAGCAATAAACATGATGCATTTGAGTCCCGTATTCTAAGGCTCATTATTGTCAAATGTAAGATGTTGACCACAGATACCAAAAGGACTGATGTGAAGAAGAAATACCATCGCACTGGTACATTATAGGAATTTAATAAATGTCAGCTGTTACTAATAATATTAAAGAGGATCGTAAAATTGAGGGAAGTATTAAAGCATAGGAATTGGAAATCCAGTGCAATCATCATGGTGTTGCAAACGCTTTCACATTTATCTTGCTTTTCTTTTTGGCTGTTTTTGAGTTTAAATATGAGACACACACACACATTTTGCTTTGATTTCCTAATAGAAATGTTCCTATATTTTGATTTTTAAAATTAAATAGCAATTTAAAGAAATAGAATACTCCTTTAAAGTAACTACATTCCCTTACTGAAGAAAAAAAAAATACAGGCTGTAATAGTAAAAGGTCAATCCCACCATGCTAAATATCCCAATGAGAGAGAGAGGATTAATTTTTTGGAAAGAAAAGGGGGGCGTATTTAGGGTATTTAGCACTGACACAGAAGAAAAGTTTCTATTGAAAATTGTTTTAGAATGGGAGCCCTGGGGCCTCCAGCAGTGGGGTTGTAAGGCAGCACTGATTTGTCAAATCTTTGCAATTACTCAGAAATAACTTGCCATCTCCAATAATATACTTTGACACTAAGCTTAGTCCTAGGGAGCAGCCTAGTTTTTTTTTTTTTTTTTTTTTTTTTTTGAGACGGAGTTTCGCTCTTGTTGCCCAGGCTGGAGTGCAATGGTGCGATCTCGGCTCACCGCAACCTCCGCCATCCAGGTTCAAGCAATTCTCCTGCCTCAGCTCCCTGAGTAGCTGGGATTACAGGCATGCGCCACCATGCCTGGCTAATTTTGTATTTTTATTAGAGATGGGGTTTCTCCGTGTTGGTCAGGCTGGTTTCAAACTCCCGACCTCAGGTGATCTGCCTGCCTTGGCCTCCCAAAGTGTTGGGATTACAGGCGTGAGCCACTGCACCCAGCCACAGCCTAGTTTTAAAAACAGATGAACAAGCATGGATTTCTGAGCCCTGCAGCCTGGGTTCAGATCCTGGCCTTGCTACATACTAGCTTTATGACTTCTCTGTGCCTCTTCATGCCTCAGTTTCCCAATCTACAAAATGGGGTGAGTAATAAATTCTGTCTCATAACACAGTTGTGAGGATTAAATGCATTAACTCATATAAGAACTTAAGTTTTTTAGATATATAATTAGGGATATGCGAACCATCATTGGTGAGAATGTCTGGATCCAGTCATCATAAGGAGACATGTTATGTGCTCAACGGTTCCTCTGCTAAAATCAGAAAAAAAAAAAAAAAAGAGAACCTGTGCCCTGACAGGCACTGGCTTTTCCCTGTGAGTGAATGGTGCCTGCATCTAGAACAACTGAGAAGGGGGTCTTGTCTGGAGGCACAGTGCTTCTGAGAATGTGCAGGACTAGGCAGTTAGCAGAGGGGCAAGGAAGATACATCCCTGGGTAAGCAAACCACTTGAAAACTCTACTTCAGTTTTTAAAATTAGCATTGTTTGTAAAAAGAGGCACCTGAGCCACACAGCCCCTGACAATCATTGGAGCCCTTTAGCCAGATCATACCCTATAGGGATGGTTATCTGATCCTCTTCTATGGCACAGTGATGACAAAGCCAGGAGCTGCCACAGGGTAATGAGGGGATATGGATGGAGGAGCCGAGAGGTTCAGAGGTACATGGCCATATCCTGGGATAGACGGTGGTCCCTAGAGGGCCCCTCAGGACCCTAGCTATAAATACAGGCTTAGAGGCAGAAGGAGACCACACAGCAAGGACATTTCATCGCTACTATCTGGAGCCAGTGATTTCATTCACTGCCCCTTTCCCATTCCCGTCTGTGAACCCCTTCTCAAGGCAAATACACCACATTTACTTACAGTGGAATAATCTGTGGTCTTTTCTTCTAACATACCCTTGGGCTTGCTAGGAACCTCAAAGACAGGAAAGGCAGAATGGATAGACTGGGATTGATTCTCCCCTCTAATGAGGCCTCCTTAGGAGGTGAAGCCCAGATAAAAAGCTCTCCTGAACTTTATGATACAATTAGTTGTGTAAGCCAGGCTTTTTGTATCATCATTTGACTAGACACTCACTCCCTGCAGAGAAAAATAATGATTGAGGGAACAGAACCCTGTGGTAATACTTCTAATCGTGTCTCTCTAGAGACAATGAAAGAATTTGCTGCTTTCCTATTAGCAGGCAAACCAGTGAAGGCATTGCCCATGTTTATTCATTTTGTTCTTTCAGCATTCCCATGGGATGCATTATGTGTGTTTACTTGGGATTGGACAGGAACAGGATTTCTGTTAAAAGACAAGACTTTTGCACAGAAGATTTAAAAACCAAGATCATGTCGTAAATTAATTTCTTTCAATACTTATTCTATCAATCTTAAAATTGTTCCACTCTCTAATTCCTAGTTTCACTAGAGGAGAGCCAATGATCTCTTGGTCTCTGCTGGTTAGAGGTCCCTGAATTCTGTTAAGGCATCACTTCAGAGAAATAGCTTTCTCTGAATGGAGAGAACGTCATTGTAAAATAACTACTCCAAATTTCTCACAAATATTATTGACCTGCTAGTTCAGGTATACTTCATCTTCTTCCTTGAATTTCTTCAGTGTGCCTTCCATCTCAAGCATTTCTTGGCCACATATTTATTTCCTCATTGTGGGTTAGTGCCTACAGATAAAATGGGCATACTTTTTCTTTCTCTATCCCTTTTTTTTTTTGCACTAAGTGATAAAGTTTGATGATTGTAAAATCCTTTCAGTTCTTACCCTCTTAGTGTCTTTTCTTAACCTAGATCTCAATAGAGGTTTAATTCTTAAATTATGGTGGAGGGAGCACTTCAAAATAATAGTAATATATTTAACCTATCATGGAGAACAGTAAAAGATATATCCAAGAGGAGTATAATTGGAGTTATTTCTCTTTTAACATAATCTGTGTGACCAATAGAGGCTTACTCTACTTACCTCATTATTCTCCAAAGCACATACTCTACTTCATTCAAGTACTACCCCTAGCAGCTCCCAGTCTTGAAATTCTTATTCCTTATTTCAAGACAATTTTAACTGTTCTACCCACTTGACTTCATACTTAATACCGATTCTTCAAAGCACTCTTGGAGCCCTCTTCACCAATCCAGCCCAGATTGGTCTCCCTTGTGAAATAGAACATAACATTTACATTTAGCATGCTTTCAGGTTGTACATAACAGCTTTTTACTCTTAGTATTTTTATCATTAATGTTTTCTAAAAAGTTACCACAGAAAATTAATTTGATCACCAACATTTGGATAAAACTAAGGAAAATATTTTGGTGACTATTAATTCAAATATGCGTAATTAGTACAATTTTTTTCTGACATGGACAATATAATGACATCGAACACAGTCTACTGTGGATACAAAGAGGTGTCATGATATGGCTCTCTTTTTATCTTTTAAATTTTAAAGTGGATAGTGCAAAAATATTCTTTGTCTTAGACATTTTGTGAGCATTATTAATATTTATATTGATTAATACTTTATATTTTAGCAAGAATAAATATGATGAAGCATACTTGGCTCCATCAGTAGTGATGAGCCCGAGGAGAGCAAAGATCATCTGGTGGCCATCAAGCAGACCATCTGGAGGCAAAGCCCCTTAACAAAGGAATTCAGAAGTAATTAAACTGCCTGTAATCCCAGCACTTTGGGAGGCCAAGGCAGATGGATCACAAGGTCAAGAGATCCAGACCATCCTGGCCAACAGGTGAAACCCCATCTCAACTAAAAAAATACAAAAATTAGCTGGGCATGGTGGCATGTGCCTGTATTCCCAGCTACTCGGGAGGCTGAGGCAGGAGAATCGCTTGAACCTGGGAGGCAGAGGTTGCAGTGACCAGAGATCGCGCCACTGCACTTCAGCCTGGCGACAGAGTGAGACTCTGTCTAAAAAAAAAAAAAGAAGTAATTAAACCTCCCTATTATATAAAGCCACATCTGGTATCAGGCTTCTTTACAAGAATTTACAGGTAACTAGAATTTCTATACATCTCTGGAATGCATGCATGTCAAAACTCATTGCGCAATCCTTGCTGACATCAAGGCACCATAGTATCTACAAATGTAATCATTTACCATGACCTACGTGACTAATATGGTCCAAACTCCTGCCTTAAGGTCCATAAATAACACTAAGGAAAATCCACCATGGTGTGCTGAGTCCTCTTCTGCTGAAGTCCGCGGCTGCTGCACTCTGATACAGCATTCTGTCTAACAAAACTTTCCATTTCAAACCTATACTATTGTTGGTAAATTCTTTTACCACCCACTAGCCAACCACTCTCTGCTGCTAGAACTCTGACACCTCACCCAGCAGAACCTTTGTCAATGAAGGTCAATTTTGAAATAGAAGTGCTTGCTACTACTATTAAAGACACTACCTACAGCTTGGCCTAAATTTTCTTTAAATATTTGGCTATCTCTGAGGCAGAAATACCTTCTCCACATGGCTTGAGTCTTTTATTTCTTTTTTTAAGTCCACTAATCACATAGAATTTCAAGGGGATAGTTGAGGAAGATAAAATAATATAAGCAATAATAATGATTTTGAAATACTGAGGGCTGTTCTCACTATAACTTCTGTCATTGCATACACTTTTAACCTTATAAAACGTTTGTAGGATATGCTCCATCAAAATAAAGGAGTAAACCAAGAAAGAGGATGGCATGAGGTTAATGAACTAGGGAGTCGAACTCAGAATAAAGGCAGATGGAATTGCTAGGATGCAACCAGTTTAGACAGAAGAAGCCTAGAAGTCCACTGAGCAATATCTGCAAGTAAAAGTCCTAATGGACATATTATTTGAGGTGTCAGAGGGAGATTGAGTGGATATATTATTTGAGGTGGCAGAGGGGCATACATTCAAGTTTTATCACGAGATTGCAGCCGTTCAGTCACATACTTAGGCTCCAACTCAGATCTTTCAACCTCAGATTTCTGGAACCCTTGTCCACTTGTCCCATCTTAGCCACCACTGTGAGCTACTCTGTGCTCTAATCAAATCTACTTTACACAAGAATAACCCAAGAGTGCTTCTTCTCCTGCCACTTTACATTCCTCTTGCTTTCTGATCTGAGGCTTTTCTTTTACCCCAGAGCACAAGTCAGTATAGAATAATTGGTGGCCATGATGCATGTACAATTTCTAATGAGGGATAATTAACACCCTATGGAGTGAGGCACACGTTTGACCAACGAGAGGCAGTGGCAAGCAATTAAATTACTCACTCTGATTGCTCCCGAATGGACCCATTCTAAGACCAGTATTTCACAAGGACTCTCAGAAAACAATCCCATGAAATAGAGGAATCAGTTATTTTTGACACCAAGCAGTGGCAGCTTTAGCAAGGCACCTTTGAGCTTTCTCCCCCTACTCTCTTGCCTCACATCTCTTTTCCCTCTTTCTTATTTTATTTATTTATTTTTTTGAGATGAGTTTTGCTCTTGTTGCCCAGGCTGGAGTGCAATGGCGCGATCTCAGCTCACTGCAACCTCCGCCTCCCGGGTTAGAGCACTTCTCCTGCCTCCGCCTCTGGAGTAGCTGGGACTACAGGCGCATACCACCATGCCCACCTATTTTTATATTTTTAATAGAGATGGGGTTTCACCATATTGGTCAGGCTGGACTCGAACTCCTGACCTCAGGTGATCCACCCGCCTCGTCCTCCCAAAGTGCTGGGATTACAAGCATGAGCCCCCGTGCCCAGCCCCGTCATTCTTAATTAAATGATGTTGTATAAGCTTTTACATCAGGTTTTATTTTGGGGGAACCCAGGTTAATAGAACCACTAAAGTTTCTAAAAGCAAGTGGTAGGGTGAACTCAGTCTAAGGTGCAAGGGCCACTTTGGAGTGCTGGAGAGTCAGCTTCTCTGGTCCCAGTGAAGTGAAGTGGAAAAGGAAGATAGGCAGGTAAAATAAGTGGTCACATACATGTATATGTTGGCTTTCCCACTGTTGTCTTAAATCACAGAGTTATTGCGTATGATAAGAAAATGAATCTTAAAGTAGAGGAAATATTACCCTGCAATCCCCATTCACATCTTTGGCAGGGTTTAGGCGGGACAGCTTCATAAAGCATCACAGAAGGGTGAGCGAGGAGAAGTGAGTGCTGAAGAACTATTCGGGTTAAATGGAAGAGCCTGAGGCAGCTTTCCTGGCTCCTGGCTGTCTGCCTATTTTCTGGAAGGAATTCAGATGATTCTACATGCCTCTAGGTGTCGTAGATGCAAATAACAGAAAAGTAAGGATAGTGCTTTCACAGGAAAACATCATGGTGCAGGAGAAGAAACTTCGCACAAGAGGGCTTTGGGGTCATCCAACCAAGTCAGAGGTTCGTAGCACCAGCAAGGAGAAAGATGGGGAGGGATGAAATACCAAAGGGCAGAAACTGTATATATATAGAGAGAGAGCTCATCATTGTATTTACAATACAGAGCTCAGTGTGAGGCACACTGCAGGTCATGAGTAAATAATAATAACAATTCTATAGGTTGACTTTCAAGAGTTCAAGAGCTCAATCCAAAGCAGATGAAAGTTTAGAGGTTTTTTTTTTTTGAGACGGAGTCTCGCTCTGTCACCCAGGCTGGAGTGCAGTGGTGCGATCTTGGCTCATTGCAAGCTCCGCCTCCCGGGTTCACACCATTCTCCTGCCTCAGCCTCCCAAATAGCTGGGACTACAGGTGCCTACCACCACGCCCAGCTAATTTTTTGTATTTTTAGTAGAGACAGGGTTTCACCGTGTTAGCCAGGATGGTCTCGATCTCATGACCTCATAATCCCCACACCTCGGCCTCCCAAAGTGATGGGATTACAGGCATGAGCCACCGTGCCTGGCCGAAAGTCTGGAGTTTTTATAACCCAGTATTCCCATGCATATGTAGCCAACAGAAGTGATTATATATGTCTCCTGAAAGGTGCATATAATACCATTCATGGAATAATTATTTGTTATAGCCAAAATTGTAGACAATTCAAATATCCATTAGGAATGTGGTGAATAAATTATGAAATATTTGTGCAACGCAATGCTATAAAACAAGGAAAAATAATAAATTATGCTACATACAGCAAACTGGGTGAATCTCACAAAGACAATAATGAGTGAAAGTAGGCAGATAGAAAAGAATGTACACTAAGTATATATCCCATTTATATAAAGTCCAAGAAAATACAATGCTAATATGTGCTGTTAGAAGTTAGGGTAATAGGTATCTTGTAGGAGGAGGGAAGGTGCAGTAATTGGGAGAGAGCATGATGGTAGCTCCTGGAAGGCCAGAATGTTTTATTTCCCCTCCCAGAAAGTGGTTACATAATGTGTTTACTTCATGATCTTTCACTGAATTTAACTCATGATTTATACATTTCTCTGTGTGTCTTTAATTTTAAAAGTTTAAAAAAAATTATTCGGCTGGGCGCAGTGGCTCATGCCTGTAATCCCAGCACTTTGGGAGGCTGAGGTGGGCAGATCACGAGGTCAGGAGTTCGAGACCAACCTGGCCAAAATGGTGAAACCCCATTTCTACTAAAGATACAAAATATTAGCTGGGCATGGTGGCGCAGCCCTGTAATCCCAGCTACTTGGGAGGCTGAGGCAGGAGGATCACTTGAACCCGGGAGGCAGAAGTTGCAGTGAGCCAAGATCGGGCCATTGCACTCCAGCCTGGGCGATAGTGGGAGACTCCATCTCAAAAAAAAAAAAATATTCTTCCCTCCATTTATTCTTTATACTTACCAACTACCAAATTATGCTCATTTTACCTTCGCATCTCCCAGTGAAATCACCCCCGCTTTATTCTCATGTGTGCTTCTCTGTTCAGCCTCTGCCAGCGTTTCTTGCTTCAACTGATATGATAGCCTTTATATTACAGTAGCTCTGATATCAGGTTGGTCAATTCAAATACCCAGTCCTCATAGCTCCAGAAGATCTTTCTAAATTCAGATCTGATTACTTGGCATTTTCATACTTATAATCTGGCTTCTCATTTCATATAGGCCGTACTTCAGGGTCATTAGTCTGGAATATGTGTTCCTCCATGCTCGTTCTCTCCAGGCTCACTTGTCATCAGTCCCTGCCTTGTATTTCATACCTGGAAAACCCTGAGCTATGTTTGTTTCCCCCGCAGCTTACAAGCTGCTTACTCCCTTTGGGTCTTTGCTTCTTTCCCTCATTGGATGGAACACCCCCTCCTGCCACACCACGCCTTTCTCCCAGCCCCTGACGCTTAACTCTTACTTATGCTTTCTCCCAGCCCCTGATGCTTAACTCTTACTTATGCTTACTTATGATTAACTTTCCGGGGTCCACAGAAGGACAGTGGTAGCACTAACACTGTCAAGGGCCAGTAAGACTCCTAAAATCCAGGAAGTCAATGCCAGAGTGATGCAGCCTTCTGCTCCAGGAAGTCTTACTGAACCACTCCCATTCTGGGGGGGTTATCCTTCTTCTGGGCTACAATAGCATCCTGTGCAGAGCTCAGTTATTAACTTATTATATAAGTTGTTAATTTCCATCATATATCCATTTAATTCTCCTGCTACACATGAATAAAGTAATAGGAAATTGGCCCTATTCATCCTTTTGTTTCCAGGACCTAGCACTGGTGTGTGTGTGTGAGTGTGTGTGTGTGTATGTGTGTGTAATGTATACACACACACATATACAAATTTTAGCAATTTTGAATTGTATTTATCCATGTATTTTAAAATAGTCATTACTTTTTCAGAGAACTGAGATTGCAAAGGAAAAGCCCTATGAATAATTTACTTCATAAATTATTTGACATCATGGCATTTTGTATCAGATAAAAAGCTAAATTTTGCAACATTCCTGCTTCTTTCTGGTAAAATGGGAAATCTGATGTTTTGTTATTGCATTTATAAGTTGGTGTTCTAGTTCTTTAAGGAAATAATAAGTATATGAAGTGGATAATATTAATGAATACTACTTACTGTGTTATTATGAGTTATAGATCTTGCTAAACATTTTCATGTATTTCCTCTAATCTTCCCAACAAATCTGTGAGCTTGGCATTACTGACCTCATTTTACATAATAATTTCTGAAGAATTTAAATAAATTACAAAAGTTTCCACATCTAGCAACTGGCAGAACTTTGTAAAATCCCAGGTCTAGCTGAACCCAAAGTACAAGTGTTTTTACTCCCCCTTTTTTTTTGGTTATGTGATCATGTCTGCAATAACAGATGTCCTAACAAAAGGGTTGCTTTGTGAGAGAAAAATCCATGTATTTTCCTCATCTACATACTTTTTCACAGGAAACATCTTTTTAACAAATTTGAATATTTCCCTTTTACAGAGTTTGCATATTTAGGCTTAATTAAGTTATACTTAATTTGAGAGAAGAGTTGAGAAACAGAAGTATCTTTATACATCCTTTCCTAACACTTCTTCACTATTATTTTGTATCACTTTATAACTAAGTGGAAGAGTTTCATGTTTGAATAAAAAGATTATTAAAATTACTTAAAATACCTCAATTTAAAATTAAATTATTCCTGATAATTTCCAGCTCTAGTAATATTGATCAACTAGCCACAACAGTTACAGTCTGTTCTTAACTTTTCAGGATGATCTCCTCTGAGTTTTAATCATTTTCAATAGGAGACAATTGACCAAACCCCTGGGAGAAAACATATAGTTCTTCCATGACCTCTGTTATTCCCACTGTGCTCTCTTCCGCTCAGCTCTACATCCCATGGCTTTCCCCTGCACTCCACAAGCAGAGAAAAAGCAACAGAGAAGGTTCCAATATGTCTATGTATTTACTAACATGACATCTGCCCAGGTTTTCTTGTTAGTTCCATTACAGTTATATTCTCCATTCTCTTTCCTGTGAAGACATGGCTCATGCTCTTTCTAATCTACTTGGATTATACCTTAGAAAATGTCACCACCAGAGAAATATGTGCAAATATTTTATATGTAGACCTATTTTTAAATATGGCTTTTTTTTTTTTTTTTTTTGAGATGGAGTCTCGCTCTGTCACCCAGGCTGGAGTGCAGTGGCTCAATCTTGGCTCACTGCAACCTCCACCTCCTGGTTTCAAGTGATTATCCTGACTCAGCCTCCCGAGTAGCTAGGATTACAGGTCTGCACCACCATGCCTGGCTAATTTTTGCGTTTTTAGTAGAGACGGGGTTTCATCATGTTGGCCAGGATGGTCTCAGTCTCCTGACCTCGTGATCTGCTTGCCTTGGCCTCCCAAAGTGCTGGGATTACAGGCATGAGACACCACACCTGGCCTAAATATGGCATGTTCTAAATTAAGAATAATTAAATAAGGACTTTGTTATCAGTCTCTCCTAACTCTTACATCCTTATTCTACAAAAATTGGCCTTCAAGTCCTATTTACAGAACAAAAAGATACACATTTATTTCCAACTTTCAGAATATTTCACATAATTATATTAAAAGTGTGTACACTATACAGCTAATATAAAAATATTTTTATTAATTGTGCAGCTCCAACCTTCAGTGCTGGAGAGAGGAAAGCAGAATGGGCTTTCTCGGGAAGTAGTCATAGGAAAATTTCAAGAAGTTGGAAAGGGTTCCCTAGAGTGTGATTATGTATCCTCAGTAGGTATGGGTTCAGATGTAATCTCAAAGCCCTTTCAAGCCAGCTATTTTATTATTCTTTCAGGCTTTCATGAAGTTCTCTCCTTTTCAAGCATCCTCTTTAGAGCACCTTGGACTTCCTTGTTCCTAAGACAATAAATTAGGGGATTAAGCATGGGATTGAAGAGGCTATGAAACAGCAGGAGATATTTCTTCTGCTCCTTGGGGCTCTCATATTGGGGCTCAACATACACGATGATGGCTGTGCCATAAAAGAGTCCAACCACGCAGAGGTGGGAGGAGCAGATAGAGAAGGCTTTCTGACGCCCCTCTCCTGACTGGATCTTTAGAATGGCACATAGAATATGAACATAAGATATTACAATGGAAAAGAAGGGTCCCACCAGCACAGACACTGCCCCTGCCAAAACCATTACCTCATTGATGTGGGTATCCGCACAGGCAAGTTTGAGAACAGCCATAATTTCACAGAAAAAGTGATTAAGCTTCTGGGGTCCACAGAAGGACAGTGGTAGCAGTAACACTAGATGGACAAGGGCCAATAAGACTCCTAAAATCCAGGAAGTCAATGCCAAAGTGATGCAGACTTTCCAGGTCATGATGGTAGAATATCGGAGAGGGTGGCAGATGGCCACGTACCGATCATAGGACATCACCACCAGGAGGAGACATTCTGTATGTGCAAAACTCAAAAACAGAAACATCTGGGTCATGCAGCCAGCAAAGGAGATGTGCTTGGCTGGATGCAGGAGGTTCACCAGCATCTGGGGCACCGTGTTGCAAGCATAGGTGATGTCGACGACTGCCAGGTGTGAGAGGAAGAAGTACATGGGGGTGTGGAGTCTGGAGTCCAGTGAGATGAGCCCCAGGATGGTCCCGTTCCCCAGCAGGGTGAAGATGTAGAACAGGGAGAAGAGCCCAAAGAGGAGCATCTGAATCCTTGGGCCAATGGGAAATCCCAGTAGGAGGAACTCTGTGATGGAAGTCTGATTTCCCCCCATTTCCCTGTAGAAGAAACAAGGAGCTCACCAAGTCTGAATGTCTAAGGCAAATGTTTAAGCATGCTGCAACTGTACGTATTATTGTTTGAGTGTTTTCTAAGAAAACACTTTCAATTATATTTTGATCTTATTTGCTTACTAAGAGAAAATTATGCATTACAAATGAAGCACAAGGAAATTTTGTCATCCATGATAAATTCAGTGTTAGTATGATATTATAGTATTCATTACATCTTATTTTCAAATCTACTTTCATCACAGTTCACAATATGTTAATACTTAAATTGCCTTCATAGCATGGACTCTTTCCTCAGTCTGTGATGATTATTATCAGGTGCTTGCCCTCTGGATTCCTTCATTGCAGGGTACTTATATCCATGCATGTGGAAGTGTGCTGGTGTCTATGTCTACATGTAAGGATAGAAAGAGGGATGACGACCATGTCAATGATCCTGCCATCAGGTCTTCTCACCAATTTGTGCTTTTGTTATATGAATTATTTGTTAAACTTGTGATTTTTACTGATTGAATAATCTTGAATTAAGTTAAGAGAATGGCAGTTTGCCCTAACTTTGGCTGGATTTAAACAGAGATCTTTGTGTCTTGACTTTTGTACCCATAGAGGGTCTACTCTGTTTGTGTTGTCTTATGATCAGAATGTAGTTACCTGTCACCTTTCTTAGACTACAGTAATCTATTGTATATGTCATTGTACATTTCATCATACAGTAATCTGTTGTATATATAGTATACTTCTTATACTATAAATGTGTATTTATATTATTTATTTGTATATACATTTTTCTGTTTTTTGCAAATTTATTTTTAATAATTTTTAATTGATACATAATAGATGTAAATAGTTTTAGGGTACATGCAATAATTTAATGTACTCATTTAATTTATAAAGATCAAATCTGTGTACTTGGGCTATCTGTCACCTTAAATATTTGCCTTTTCTTTATGTTAGAAACATTCAAATTATTCTCTTCTGGCTATTTTGAAATATACAATAGATTACTGTAAACTACAGTCACTCTTCTAATCCATTGAACACTAGGTCTTATTTCTTCTATGAAACCATATGTTTGTACCCTAGTCAACTTCTCTTTTGTTTCCCTTTTGCTACCCCTCCTGGCATCTGGTAACCACTAATCTACTCTCTGTCTTCATGAGATGCACATTTTTAGCTCCCACATATAAGTGAAAACATACAATATTTGTCGTTCTGTGCTTAGCTTATTTCATTTAATGTAATGACCTCCAGTTCCATCCATATTGCGCCAAATGGCAGGATTTTATTCTTTTACATGGCTGAATAATATACAATTGTGTATATATATCACATTTTCTTTATTCATTCATTGATGAGCACTTAGGCTTATTCCATATTTTGGTTACTGTGAATAGTGCTGCAGTAAACATGGCTGTGAAAATATCTTTTTGATATGTTCACTTCCTTTCTTTTGGATATATACCCAGTAGTGAAATTGTTACATATGATTTATTTAGTTACATTTGGAAATTTCTAAAATTCTGCTATATTCCTACAGTAATAAATGTCTACCCAGTACATACACACACGAGTATATATATAACTGAATCCTTACTCTGTGTAGTGCGCTTGTTTTCTATTTTATTCTAGTCTAATGTATTCTATTTCATTAGTAAAAGTGCTGGCTGAATTATTTCATGATGGGTCATAGCCTGGGATTTAAAAAATACTGATCTCTATCCAAAACTAGAGCTAAAACTCTAACCATATACTTATATTCATAGAATGTTTAACATATTTTATAGCTTCTTAACTATCATGTACAAATAAATAACTACTTATTATTTATGGTGACTCTTTATTTTTTTTGTGGCCTATCAAATGTTTTAAAATCCTTCCAAAGCAAAGAGGGTATACTGAGGTTTGAATCATTGTAACTTCTAAATTATTGCTTCTGTTTTTTTGCCTGACTCTATAGCCTTCTTCAGCCCATAATCCATCTGAATTTCACTAAAATAAAAACAGAAAAATTCATAATTGAGTTCCTATCAATGAGTTCCCTATTCAAGTTTTCTGATAAGTTAATATTTGAAAGATTTCATCAGCAAAGGTAAATAAGTTTTGCTCCAAAGCAAGAATCATAATTCAAAGTAGAAATTATTGGAAGGTGATATTATCTTAGTCAATAAATAATCTGATCATTATTGAAATTGCCTTCTTGAAAATTAGTAATTTTATTAGGAATGAAGATTTCAGTGAGTGTTTTAATTCATAGATTAATTAACCATCTATTCAAGATGGGATTCCTTTGTCATGTGAGAAGTTGAACTAGAAGAATGCCAAGATCCTTTCCAACAACAGGATTCAGTGTTCCCAAATGTATAGAAAAGTGTTATTCACTTTCACCTCAACTTTCTTGCAATACCTGAGTCCAAGGAAGATAACAATGCTACTTTTAAAATTTCATATGATAAAGGCATCACAATAAAGTAGAAGGACCAATGGTGTCATCTCATCTTCCCCCATCTCCAAGTAGCTAAATCACAAAATATAAATCCACAGGTGTTAACTGAACATATACTACGTCCTGCTACATGTCTTAGCTGAGGGCATATAAGACTGTAGTTGTTTGTAGCCACATGTAACCTGGTTGGATTGATAAGACTATTAAAAAGACTCACAAATATGCCAGCAGTGCCACTGCTGGGTATATACCCAAAAGAAAGGAAATCACTATATCGAAGAGATATCTGCACTCCTATGTTGCAGCACTGTTTACAATAGCTAATAATTGGAAGCAAGCTAAGTGTCCATCAACAGATGAATGGAAAAAGAAAATGTGGTACATATACACAGTGGAGCACTATTCAGCCATAAAGAAAGAATGAGATCTAGTCATTTGCAACAACATGGATGGAAATGGAAATCATTATGTTAAATGAAATAAGCCAGGCATAGGAAGACAAATATCACATGTTCTCACTTATTTGTGGGACCTAAAAATCAAAACAATTGAACTCATGGACATAGAGAGTAGAAGGATGGTTACTAGAGGCTGGGAAGGGTAGCAGGGGTGTTGGGAGGAGGTGGGGATCATTAATGGGTACAAAAAAACTAGAATGAATAAGACCTATTATTTGTTAGCAAAATAGGGTGGCCATAGTCAATAACTTCATTGTCATTTTAAAATAACTTAAAGAATGTAATTGGATTTTTTTGTAACTTACAGAGTAAATGCTTGAGGGTCTGGGTGCCTCATTCCCTATGATGTGCTTATTTCACATTGCGTGCCTGTATCAAAACATCTCATATACCCCGTAAATATATACACCTACTATGTACCTACAAAAATTTAGAAAAAAGAGACTCACAAATATGATAATTCTCATGTTTAAATAGCTCAGAAAAAGGAATTTCATATTTAAAAATAAATCCTTTGGGTCACTCTTCTTCTTATGTAACATAAATCTAGTTTGCAGTCAATTAGGCCCATTGTTCTATAAAACCACTACTTAATTTCATGAGGCAATAGAAACAAGCAACCCCCCACAAACAACTATTTTACCTTACAATTTAAACAAGAAATTCAACACCAAATGTGTCAAAATAAATTACCTACATTAGGTATATCTGAAAAACTTTAAATTAGTCTAGTAGCTAAGTCTATAAATAGCAGAAATTTGGCATTAACAGATAAGAATTACAGTTTGCATTGTGATTTTTTATTACAGTGCATCTGAAATTGTATAATAAATAAAGGTTGGATAATATAAAAACTTACATCTTACATCAGGATTAACAACTAAAAATGAGAAAACAAGCTGGATATGAGTTACGTAAAGCTTCACAAATTAGTAAAAAGCATCTGTAAGCTAGTGTTGAAACTCTTTCATTCCAAGAAGATTATTGGGGGAAAAAGTGCCCCAGTGGAGGTTGGATAGCTCTCAGAAGAGATGATGTTATTCTTTGCTTAGATCAACCATGTCTCAGTATGCTATGAAAGCGTGTTGCAGTGGACAGATAAAGACCCATCACGCACACTGCCATCTGCTCCTGTCCTAGGGAAAAGGGCTCTCCCTGTACTTATCTCTCTGGTTTTCTCTGGAAGGATGTTGATGTCAAGATGTTGCTGCTGTTAACTTCTTCAGTCAGTGTAGAATTCACGATCAGAAATTTAAGCAGGAATACAATTACTTCCAGGACCTCTTCATACATTACAGATTCCCCAAGCTTATTTTAGTTTCAGGAACTCCAAAATACCCCCACCTACTAACCTTCCAAATAGATTCACTTGTTTTTAGAGCAGGTGGAACTCACATAGATTCAACCTTCCAAATAGAATCACTTGTTTTAGGGCAGGTGGAACCCATATAGTATTCCCATCCGTGTTGGCTGAGTTTTATCTTCTGTGTAACCCAAACATATATTCTGTAATTATCTCCATCAAGTTTCCACAAGGAATCCAATTCCCAAAGTAGGACCAGGTAGCAAGAGCTATAGAAGCTGTGGGCAACATGTTAAGGGATCAGAAAGAAGGATAAAGCATCCCATTGGGATTTGTTGAACCCTTTTTGTAAGATTTAACTGGAGCACAGAAAAGGAAGGACAGTTCTTACCAAGAAGCAATCCCTGTTCCTTAATTTCTAGTGATTTTGAATGCAAGGGGAGTGTGAGGTTAAGTGACGAAGACCATAATCCCTGAGGTCTGTGACTATTACTATTTTCTCTGTCTTCTGAGAATGAAGAAATGAAAATGAACTGACCCTATTTTATAATTTCAGGAAATCCAGCTGAGACAATCCGATGGTGTCTTTGTGCTTTAAATTTTCTTTTAGTCTTTTACCTAAATCCATTCTTATACTTACATCTAAAGGAGGCAGGATGTAATTTGCTAAATTAAAGTTTTTTTAATGTTTATGACTGCCAACTAAGAAAGTAAAAAAACCTATTATTTTTACCTTGAGAGAGCTCACCTGTAGCAGGTTTTAATGTGCTTTTCCCCATCAGACCTGTTCAATAAGAGGCTTGTTGGTGATTGGTGTCCAGATTGTGTCCTCATATACTGAAAAGATGTTGCTTCCTCATATTGATGCCCAAGGGCATCTAATGCCTGGACAGAAACTATCACTGTTACCCATATGTTGTTCATGGTCCAATTTGTTAAATATATAAACTCATAAATTACATCTCGTCTTTTTCTATTTCTAATTTTATAAATATAAAAGCTTTCTATATGTCTTATAATTTTTTTGGCCTAAAATTATATTTTATCTGAAAAAGATGTATTTTGTTTGATAATAGCAATGCTGAACTTGGTTTACTAATACTTAGGCTAATTTGCATTTATGTTCATTTTTGAGATTTGTTCAATAAATCACTTTTCTTCTATTGTACTTTTCTAGTTTTGTTATCATTGTTATACTAGCCCTATAAAGCAAGCTGGATTGCTGTACTTCTTTTGTCTATTCTCAATAAGTTTTACACAGTATGAAAATTAGCTGTTCCTTAAGGATCAGTAAAATTTGCCTTTAAAACTATATGGCATGGTGTTCTTTGATTAGAAGAAAATTCTGGTAACCAATTCAATTTTTTGAACATTAAGGTTTTGGATTTTCTACTTCTACATAAGGAAGTTTAAGTAATATTTTCCAAATATTTTTTATTTTTCCATAAGTCATTGGGGTACAGGTGGTATGTGGTTACATGAGTAAGTTTTCTAGTGATCTGTGAGATTTTGGTGCACCCGTCACCTGAACAGTATACACTGCACCTTATTTGTAGTCTTTCATCCCTCGCCCCCATCCCTCTCTTTCCCCCTAGTCCCCAAAGTCCATTGTATCATTTTTATGCCTGTGCATCCTCATATCTTAGCTCCCATATATCAGTGAGAACATAGAATGTTTAGTTTTCCATTCCTGAGTTACCTCAATCAGATTAATAGTCTCCAATTTCATCCAAGTCACTGCAAATGCAGTTAATTCATTTCTTTTTATGGCTGAGTAGTATTCTATTTTATATGCACACACACACACACACACACACACACACACACACACACACACACACCACACACACACACACACACACACACACACACACACACACACACACACACAGTTTCTTGATCCACTCATTGATTGATGGGCATTTGGATTGGTTCCACGATTTTGCAATTGCAAACTATGTTGCTATAAACATGCATACGCAAGTATCTTTTACATATAATGATCTCTTTTCCTCTGGGCAGATACCCAGTAGTGGGATTGCTGGATCAAATGGTAGTTCTACTTTTAGTTCTTTAAGGAATTTCCATACTTGTTTTCCATAGTGGCTGTACTAGTTTACATTCACAGCAGTGTAGAAGTGTTTCTTGGTCACCGCATCCATGCCAACATCTACTGTTTTTTGAGTTTTTGATTTTAGCCATTCTTGCAGGAGTAGGGTGGTATCACATTGTGGTTTTGATTTGCAGTTCCCTGATCATTAGTGATGTTGAGAATTTTTTCACGTTCGTTGGCGATTTGTATGTCTTCTTTTGAGACTTGTCTATTCATGTTCTTATCCCACTTTTTGATGGGATTGTTTGTTTTTTTCTTACTGATTTGTTTGAGTTTGTTGTAGATTCTGAATATTTGTCCTCTGTCAGCTGTGAAGATTTTCTCCCACTCTGTGGGTTGTCTGTTTACTCTGCTGACTGTTTCTTTTGCCATGCAAAAGCTCTTTAGTTTAATTAAGTCCAAATATTTATCTTTGTTTTTATTGCATTTACTTTTGGGTTCTTGGTCATGAGATCTTTGCCTAAGATAATGTCTAGAAGGGTTTTTCCAATGTTTTCTTCTAGAATTTTTATAGTTTCAGGTCTTAAAGTCCTTAATCTATCTTGTGTTGATTTTTTGTGTAAGTGATGAGTATCCAGTTTCATTACACTACGTGTGGCTAGCCAATTATCCCAGCACCATTTGTTGAAAAGGGTGTCCTTTCCCCACTTTATGTTTTTGTTTGCTTGGTTGAAGATCAGTTGGCTGTAAGCATTTGGGTTTATTTCTGGGTTCTCTATTCTGTTCCACTGGTCTATGTGCCCATTTTTATACCAGTACCATGCTGTTTTGGTGACTATGGCCTTATAATATAGTTTGAAATCAGGTAGTGTGATGGCTTCAGATTTATTATTTTTGCTTAGTCTTGCTTTGGCTAGGTGGACTCTTTTTTGGTTCCATATGAATTTTATAATTTTTTTTCTAATTCTGTGAAAAATGATGGTGGTATTTTCATGTGGATTGCATTGAATTTGTAGATTGCTTTTGGCAGGATGGTCATTTTCACAATATTGATTCTACCCATCCATGAACATGGGATGTGTTTCATTTGTTTGTGTCATCTATGATTTCTTTCAGCAGTATTTTGTAGTTTTCCTTATAAAGGTCTTTTGCCTCCTTGGTTACGTATATTCCTAAGTATTTTATTTTATTTTTTGCAGCTATTGTAAAAGGGGCTGAGCTTTTCATCTGATTCTCCATTTGGTCTCTGTTGGTGTATAGAAGAGCTACTGATTTGTGTACATTAATCTTGTATTCAAAGAGAATTTGCTGAATTCTTTTATCAGTTCAAGGAGCTTTCTGGAGGAGTCTTTAGGATTTTCAAGGTAAACGATCATATAGTCACCAAACCGTGACAGTTTGACTTCCTCTTTATCAATTTGGATGCCCTTTATTTATTGCTCTTGTCTGATTGCTCTGGCTAGGACTTCCAGTACTATGTTGAAGAGGGGTGGTGAGCGTGACAGACCAATAACAAGCAGCAAGATTGAAATGGTAATTTAAAAATTACCAACAAGAAAAAGTTCAGGACCAGATGGATTCACAGCAGAATTCTACTAGACATTCAAAGAAGAATTAGTACCCATCCTTTTGACACTATTCCACAAGGTAAAGAAGGAAGGAACCCTCCCTAATTCATTCTATGAAGCCAGCATCATCCTAATACCCAAACTAGGAAAGGACATAACCAAAAAAGAAAACTATAGACCGAGATCCTTGATGAACATAGATGCTAAAATCCTTAACAAAATACTAGCTAACCGAATACAACAACATATCAATAAGATAATCCACCATGATCAAGTGGGTTTCATATCAGGGATGCAGGGATGGTTTAACATATGCAAGTCAATAAATGTGATACACCAGATAAACAGAATTAAAAACAAAAATCACATGATCTCAATAGATGCAGAAAAAGCATATGACAAAATCCAGCATCCCTTTATGATTAAAACTGTCAGAAAAATTGGCATACAAGGGACATACCTTAATGTAAAAAAAGCCATCTATGACAAACCCACAGCCAACATAATACTGAATGGGAAAAACTTGAAAGCATTCCCTCTGAGAACTGGAATATCTTCAAATCTTTTAAATTTATTGAAATAAGTTTTGCTTATAACATTCTATTGTCATTTAAAAAAATCTACATCTTGTTTTTATAACTTTTTGTTCCTAATATTCTATATACACTTTTTCCCCTTTTTTACTGATCAGTCTATTTTATTAGTATTTTTTGAAAAAGGAACTAGGATTCTATTTTAATAATGTTCATCATTCTTTATTTTTTCAATAACGTTTGCTCTTATATAAATTATATACTATTTTTATTTTAATTTTTAGTCATTGTATATTTCTGAGTTGAATATTTAACTTATTACAAATCTTACTTTTAAAATAAATGTGATTTTAGCTATAAATTTATTTTCCTCCACCATTTTAGCCATACATTTTAAGGCTGACATTTAGAACTTTCATTATGGTTGACTTCATCTTCAAAGGACAAATTATGAAGAAGTGCATTTTTAGGTTTCTAAATATTTTTGTTACATTTCTGTTGTTAATTTTACGTTTATGATCACCTGTGGTAAGAGAATGAATCCTTGTGATATTGATTCTTTGAAAATATGAGGGGTTTTTTGTTTTGTATATGTTCACTTGTTGCAATTGTTATACTGACTTTAGTGTACATGCTTTATTTTAGGGAATGTAGGAATCTTTATATATCTATGTGATCAAGCATGTAAAGTTTTTGTAGTTTTTATTTACAATTTTTGTCAGGATTATCTATTATTTTCTGAGAGCATTTTTCCAATTCCCCCACTAAGAAGTTGAGTTTGCTAATCTTTTCATTGTAATTCTATTTTTTTCCTATTTCTACATTAAGGTTATATTGTTGTATATACATATTTATGATTGTTACATATTCTTGATAAAGTTTTACCTTTATTATTATGGAGTACTCTTCATACCAATTAGTGCATTTGCCTGATATAAACATGAATGCAAACATCCAGCTTGTATTTATATTGCCGCATCAACTTATTAAATATTTGCATAGGCTGTGTTCTTCATTATCATATTCCCAGCCTTTCTTTGTGGTTGTGTTTTAGATAGTCTTACAAATAATATATAACAGTATTTTATGGTCTTAAAAATATGAAATACAATCCAATATGAAAATGGGAAAATATAATCAATTTTCTCTCAATGTAAATATTGAGATATTTGGGCTTTCTATTATTTGTGTTTTGTGTTTAGCATCCTGTTACTTAGCTTTTATATTTGTTCTCTCCCTCTGCTAGTTTAATAAAGAGGTGGTATAAGATTGTCAACCCTGGCTCCCACTTATTTTGGCTCATCATCATTTTGCCTTTGCTTGGCAGTCAATTCCTAAATTTCTTTGGCATGTTCATTCAGCATACAAGTAATGCATACACTGAACAATAATAACTGGATTGCCTTGCAACACACCAGATAAAAAATATTTTATGTTAATGCTGTTTGTAAACTCCCATACATGGCCAGAGTGTTTTTATAATTACTTGAATAATTGTCCCGAATTTCTAAATGTTTTTCTAACTTGTTTTTGAACCAGCAGGAATCCACCAGGAAAACAAAGCACTCTGGTACTTCAACGGAGAATTTAGATAAATACGTGGTTAAATGGACATTGAAGAAGGAAAGCAGCAACAAAGAAGCTCTCAGACGAACAGACAGGACAGAGTCAGGAAAGAACAGAGGTTAGAGTGATTACAATTTACAGATTCAGAGGAGAGACCGTGTGGGAACTTCAACCTCTGAGGAGAAAGTGCCCCCCACAAACCCCACTAAAACTATGGCTCCAGGTTGAGAGTGATGAGGCTGATTCTGGGAACTGCCCAAGTGAAGGGTTGAGGTAACACCAAAAAGAGCAGCAAGCACACAGGTAGGAGCAAGTTCCTTTTCCCCTCTCAACGCTCCCAGTTCCTCTAGCGCCCCCTATTGGTAGAATCTAAATGGAAGTCATCCGGGCAAAAGGCAAAGGTAATTTGGGGACTTTCAGCTACCACTAAGCATAGAGTGAAAGGATGAGTTTGGAGCAGAAAGACAGTAACTTAGGAATTAGTACAGTATCCCCCTTTGGCAACTCGGCAGTTATAAACACACTTTTATATACATTTAAACATCTAAACAATAACAACTTTATGATTTAGTTAGGTATGATGCAACTAGCCTTTCCACATACTAAGATGTCTCTACCTTTTAATTGACACAAAATCCTAATATTCACGTATCCACCTCTAGAGGACTCACAGTATGCACTTGTGGCTGATGTTATTATAGACCTTCTATACAGGAAGTGGTTTTCACCATCTACTAATTTCTGGATCATATCAATTTCTGAGGCAGCACTTTAATTTACTTACTAAGATCATGCCTCTTTCATTCGAATTGCTCTTTGATTACCCATTACCTTTTCAGTTCCACCAATGACAAAAACATCTCTTTTTTAAAACTAAAACTTTAAGAACCATTAGCATGGGCACCACTTTTTTTCCTCTTTTGTATTTACCGAATCCTTCTTCTAAGATATTAAGCTTTCTCGTAAGGAAGTTTCTCCCTTTGTCTAGCTTACTAATTTACTTTTATATCATTTTATTCTTCCAGTGCTCCTATAATGGTACTCTAAAGCTGCTTTGAATTTTCAAACCACTTTAATTGCACTTTGAGTATCTAAGCAAACCTGATCTCCAGATACAGACAGAGCTTTCCAGGTACATGTTTTTAAAATTGCCTTCTTATTCTCTGGGTTTACAGTAATTTCTATTGGTCATTTCCTTCATTAAACAAAATAAGGGATATATCTTCTCAGGAGTTACTTTGACTCATTTTACATGTATATTAATAATTTTCCTGTGTAATCTATAATTTGGGTATCTTACATTGAAGGGACAACTATGTCATTAAAAAATTCTGAGCCCTCAGTGATGGAGTAGGGGTGGAGCATTCTGAGCCTGTGAGCAAACTGTGTGAATTCAAGGTCAGTATCTCCATAGCTCACTCCAAGAATGCAGAATGGAATTTAGGCCAGCCAGTCTGGTGTTACCCATTGTGGTACCAGAAGTTTAAAGGTGCAATGTTACCAGTGCATAAAGATACTCTAATGCATTGATCTTTAAACTTCCCATCCTGTAAGATTTCTTAAACAACTAAAAACAAAACTGTTATTCAATCCAGCAATCCCAATACCGGGTATCTACCTGAAAGAAAATAAATTAATGTATCAAAAAGATTACTGCATTCATGTTTATCACAGCACTATTCACAATAGCAAAGATATGGTATCAACATGTAAATTGGTACAACAGAGAGTGGGACGCTGCTATAAGGATACCCAAAAATGTGGAAGTGACTTTGGAATTGGGTAACAGGCAGAGGTTGCAACAGTTTGAAGAGCTCACAAGACAGAATAATGTGGGTGTTTTCATCAGTTCTTACACGGCTAATAAAAACATACCTGAGGCTGGGTAATTTATAAAGGAAAGAGGTTTAATGGACTCACAGTTCCACACGGCTGAGGAGGCCTCACAATCATGGCAGAAAGTGAAGGAAGAGCAAAGGTGCATCTTACATGGTGGCAGGCAAGAGAGCAAGAGAGTGTGCAGGGGAAACCCCCATGTATAAAACTATCAGATCTCCTGAAACTTATTCACTACCATGAGAACACTATGGGGGAAACTGCCCCATGATTCAATTATCTCCACCTGCCACCATTCTTGACATGTGGGGATTATTACAATTCAAGGTGAGACTTGGGTGGGGACACAGCCAAACCTTATTATTCTGCCCCAGCCCCTCCCAAATCTCATGTCTTCACATTTCAAAACCAATCATGCCTTTCCAACAGTCCCCCAAAGTCTTATTTCAGCATTAATTCAAAGGTCCACGGTCCAAAGTCTCATCTGAGACAAAGTAAGTCCCTTCTGCCTATGAGCCTGTAAAATCAAAAGCGAGTTAGTTACTTCCTAGACACAATGGTGGTACAGGTATTGGGTAAATACATCCATTCCAAATGGGAGAAATTGGCCAAAACAAAGGGGCTACAAGCCCTATGCAAGTCCAAACTCTAGCAGGGTATCGGCGAACCTGCCCCCAGGTTCTATGTTCCCTAAGTGTTGGCCGGGTTGAGAAATAAAGGGACAGAGTACAAAAGAGAGAAATTTTAAAGATGTGTGTCTGGGGGAGACATCACATGTTGGTAGTCTCCGTGATGCCCCTTGAGCCATAAAACCAGCAAGTTTTTATCAGTGATTTTCAAAAGAGGAGGGAGTGTACAAATAGGGTGTGGGTCACAGAGATCATGTGCTTCACAAGGTAATAGAATATCACAAGGCAAATGGAGGCAGGGCGAGATCACGGGACCACAGGACTGGAGTGAAATTAAAATTGCTAATGAAGTTTTGGGCACACATTTTCATTGATAACATCTTATCAGGAGACAGGGTTTGAGAGCAGACAACCGGTCTGACCAAAATTTATTAGGTGGGAATTTCCTTGTCCTAATAAGCCTGGGAGTGCTATGGGAGACTGGGGCTTATTTCATCCCTACAGTTTCGACCATAGAAGACGGCTGCACCCAAGGGGGCCATTTTAGAGGACTACCCGCAGGGACACATTCTCTTTCTCAGGGATGTTCCTTGCTGAGAAAAAGAATTCAGTGATATTTCTCCCATTTGCTTTTGAAAGAAGAGAAATATGGCTCTGTTCTGCCTGGCTCTCTGGTGGTCAGAGTTTAATGTTATCTCTCTTGTTCCCTGAACATTGCTGTTATCCTGTTCTTTTTTCAAGGTGTCCAGATTTCATATTGTTCAAACACACATGCTCTACAAACAATTTTTGCAGTTAACGCAATCATCACAG